>NW_012267284.1:5064683-5071406 GCF_000151885.1 Dipodomys ordii
CTCTACCACTTGAGCCACAGCACCACTTCCGGCTTTTTTTCTTTTTGCATATGTGGTGCTGAGGAATCGAACCCAGGGCCTCAGGCATGCAAGACAAGTGCTCTACCACTGAGCTACCTTCCCAGCCCTCCATTGTCTACTTCTAATTTAAAACTTGTATAAGTGGGATGCAGCAGAATCTGGCTTTCTGAGGTGACAGAATCTCATAGAATGATTTAATCATCTCAGTGTATATATATAGGTCTAAACGTTGCAAACTGGCCAATATATATTTAATTGGCCACTTGTAAATGGCATTATTGACAGCTTAAATAAAATAAAATGCAGAAGCAGAGGTGGCTACCACACCTATCTCTACTCTTGTCATTCTTCTTGTTAAACATCTCAGAGAATACACTTCCATATATGACTTTTGGGGATTTCTTTTCAGCCATTGGACAAGAGCACGATTCCAGGTTGTTGGTTTTTAACCCAGGGTACAATGTGTGGTCTGTACATCAATGGGTTCACCCATTTTTTCCATTGACAAACCCTAAATAGGCTTGATGCTTGCTATATCTTGAATGTCAGCTATTGTAATTCAGTGGCATTGACCACTGAAGTCATCTTCCAGTCATATTCTGTAATTGCCAATATGGTTTATATCTAAGCCATGTAAGAACACGACCCAAAAATACTACAGGATAACTTTTGATGAATAGAGATAGAAACTTCTCAAAAATATTTTAAAAAAATAAAGTAAATAAAAGGGCTCCAAATAGAGAAGGAAGAGGTCAAATTGTCCCTCTTTGCAAATAGTATGATCCAATGCTTGAAAGGTATTTAAGACACCAGAAAATTCTGAAATCTGATAAAGACGACCAACAAAGCAGCAGGATACAAAATCCTTAACTAACCTCACTTCCTCGTTGGACATTAACAGCAAACTCACTGAAAAGAAGTCAGACAACAATTTCATACCCCAAAATGTGAAAACTTTCTAGTAAGGAAGCAAAAGACCTCTGTAATAAAAATCATAAAGCATAGAAGAAATTGTAAAAAAAACAAAAGAGGATGGAAAGGTCTATATTCAGGATCAACAGAACTAATGATATCAAAATGGCTACATTACTGATAGTGAAATAAAGGTGCCATGCAATCTCCACTAAACTTCTAATGTCACTCTTCATAGAAAATCCAAACAGGAATCGCAATATTTATATGGAAGCAGTGGTGGCTCCTGTAGCCCTAGCTACTCAGAAAGCTGAGATCTGAGGATTGTAATTCAAAGCCAGCCCAGCAGTAAATTATCTCCAATTTACCACCAGGAAATCAGAAGTAGAGCTGTGGCTCAAAGTGGTAGAGCACTAGATAGCTATGAGCAGAAAAGCTCAGGGAAAGCACCTGAGTTCAAGCCCTGTGACACAGTAAATAAATAAATAAGAGCAATGCTGGAAGTATCACAATACCTGACTTTAGATTATACCACAGAGCCATTGTAACAAGAGCAGCATGATACTGGCACAAAAACTCACAGATAAAATGTGTGGAAAAACAGAGAAGACTGAGAAATAGACCTCCCACCGCTACAGTTATGTGATATTTGACAAAGATGATAGAAAACATACATTAGGAAATGATATTTCAGCAAATTGTGCTCCACTTGGATATCTACCTACAGAGGACTAAAACTAGACACCTATCCTCACCCTGTGCTCAAGAGAAAATTATGTTAATATCTTAAAAACATATGTAATAAAACATATTGTCAGTGTTTCAATGTTACATATATGCCATGAAAAATTCCTCAGCTATAAAAAATGAAATTATGTAATTTGCCAAAAAAAATAGATGGGACAGAAGATCATCATGTTGAGTGAGATGAGTCAAGCTCAAAAAGTCATTTGAGCTTTTAAAATTCCTGAGAAAAATAACATGATAGGAAGTGGTGATCCTGTTTCATAAGTGGGTGTGGGCAAGAAAGTTGCCAGTGTGGAGATTGGGAGCACCAGCAAAGCAACCTGGGAAATGGGAGCCTAGAAAAGCATCCTGGGAAATGGGAGCACCGGAAAACTATTCTGAGAAATGGAAGCCCAGAAATGGGCCTGATTTCTCCACTTGTATAACCTAAACCTGAAGTGCTGGTGGTGGTGGTAGTGATGTTGAGAATGAGGATGACAATGACGATGATGATGATGACATCATCGGCTTGTCTAGGAGAGTCAGTAGGAGGAAGAGGTAAAAAAAAAGGAATTTGAGGTGCGAGGAGGACTGATGTATGTTACATATGTATATGTGTATGTATATGTGTGTTATATAAGCATATATATACATATCTGTGAAGACAAAATGGTGAAACTAGTCAAATATTGACGGGACAGTGGCAGAGTGTGCAAATAGAATGGAGGTGTGACCGTGTTCAAAGTACACTGTGCACGTCTTTGGAATTACCAAAATGAGATGCCCTCATACTATTGATATATACTCATTCAAAAATAGAATAAAAGTGAAATAACAAATTCTGGTTTTAAAAAGATATTATTTTTGTATTGTATTGGTAGATCTATTATAGCAAGAAGGTAATACCCCAAAATTCTTGGGAATATATATATATATATATATGTATACACACATATATACACACATTTATATTTGATGTCTAGCCTTCATTATTGGATAGTGAACCTTGAGCTACATTTCTTTAATTTGCCTGGACAAATTTGTATGCCATTTAAAGGACATTTATTTTGAAAGGGCGAGCATGTCTCAGGTTATTAAAGAGGACAAGGTCACACTTCCCTTAGGGAGAGTACAGTAAAAATTGAATGTCTACTCACCTCATAAACGGATGACCATGACAGTCTCCATAACTTCCTTGCTGTCAAATGTTACTGTTGTATAGTAACATACACAATTGTGTATGTTTGACCAAATTCCCAGCTCTGAAAAGGGACCATAGATTATTTCTTTACATGGAAAAATAAACAAAAGGTAGCAGAGTTTGAAGTAGCAGAATTTGAAGCCAACAAGTAGGAGATATGGAAGAGGAAAACATCAGGAAAACTAGAAAGAAAATTCCATGGCTAGCAAATACTCCTAACTCCTAAAATAAAGATGGATCTACAGAGACATCTACCAGGAAAGGGTCCAGGAGAGCGAAGACACAGAGAAAGACACATCTGCTGTTTTAGTCAGACTAGGAGTCTTCTTAACAAACTCTCAGCCAGTCTTACCTAACACAAGGAAAATCTAGAAGTTGTGATGAAATCGAAAACAGTCATGTGTATTGGTACACTTCCTGAGTGTACTGGTGCAATTCCTGAGAAAAATAAAGTAATAAGTGATGGTGCTACATCGGTGGGTGTAGACAGCAAAGAACTGCAAGTGTGGAGGTTGGCTGCAGAAAAGCATCTCGGGAAATGGGAGCATCAGAAAAGCATCCTGGGAAATGGGAAGCACTGTCAGATATGGGAGCAGCTGGGAAAAGCAGCAGGCAGAAGCCAAGTGTGAGATGGAAGCAAAGACACGTAAAGAGGCAGACAACAGGGCCACCAGCTTTCGAGGGGAAAGGGTCGCTGATGAGATGGGGGGTAGCTCAAGATAAAAAGGGGGCACAATTTTCAGGGACAGGGCTAACAGAGAAAAATGAGTTTGAGGAGTGATGGTGGGCTCGTTACAGAGACAGCTGGAATCTCAGCTATCCCAGAGGCACAGGCAGGCGGTTTACAGTCCAAGGCTAGCCTACAGACAACAAATGAAAAACACTGCCTGAAAAACAACTAAAGCAAAAAAAAAAAAAAAAAAGAGCTGGGGCAGGGCTCCAGGGACAGACCACCTGCCTAGGAAGAGTGTGGCTTCAAGTTCAAACACCAGCCTCACCACCAAAGAAAAGTTACAAATGATTTAGAGAAGGATGGTGGTGGAGTGAAGAGGTGAGTGTTCCTGGGGAAAAAAGGCTCATTACAGATATGCACCGTGCAATAAGGTACTAATAACCCCACTAGCCAGCTTGGAAGTTCCCAGTCTACATAAGAATGAACAGAAGTAGAACTATGAGAGAACTGACTACATTTACTTACACAACTGCTGGATGAATAGTCCAATTTGGTCATCTGCGTGCTAGAAAGACAGAACCTGGGAGCTGATCAGTTTCAGAACCTGGACACCTCCAACAAAGGACAACCAATGAGGACGCACTGTTCCATGGCTGAAGTCTTGCAAGATCCCTGGAGTGAAGGGTGTTGAGTCCAAGGGGAAAGGCTAAAGAAGCGGGGATCTCATGTCCACGCAGGATGGCGGCAGGAACAGACATACCCACTCTGGGAAAGTGTCCTCTTTCTCCACTTGTATCTCATCCAGGTGTCAGGGAGTCAAGGAATGAACTTAGAATGGAGCAGCTGGGGAAGGGTCAGGATTTTAGGCAACAGGTGATAGTGCAAATGGACAGGGTCCAATGAGGGAGACAGCCATGGGAGAGGGCAGTGATCAAGGCTCAGGGAGCTCAGTAGAGGTCAGGCAGGTGGGAGAGGTCAAGCAGATTGAGTCTCACCAAGGTGAAAAGGGGTCAAGGAGACACCGAAGGACACAAGCATGTGGGTAGGATTTCAGGAGATGGAGAAGTCAGTAGGGCTCCCAGAGGTAGATGGAGGGGTATGGAAGGAGGTAGGGTAAAGAGGTTAAGATCCAGGTCAAGGATGGTGGATAGAAAGGGTGGGTAAGAAGTGGTCAGGGGGCAGGGAGGTGAGATGGTGAGAATGGTCAGGAGGAGGAACAAAGGGGTCAGGACAGGCAATCAAGAGGTTGGAGGGGCATATGGAAGGGTGATGGAGATGTGGAAATATCAAGAAGTAGAAAGGACGATCAGGAGATTGGGAAAGTGGGAAGTTGGGAGGGATCAGGCACATGGGAATAGGGGTGGTAGGGATGGAAAGATGGTGGGGAGGTGAGGGTCAGGCTGATGGGAATATGTGTATAAGGAAGTGGAGAGCCGGGCACTGGTGGCTCACGCCTGTAATCCTAGCTACTCAGGAGGCTGAGATCTGAGGATCCCGGTTCAAAGCCAGCCTGGGCAGGAAAGTCTGTAAGACTCTTATCTCCAATAAACCACTCAGAAAACCAGAAGTGGTGTTGTGGCTCATGTGGTAGGGCACTAGCCTTGAGCTGAAGAGTTGAGGGACAGCACCCAGGCCCAGAGTTCAAGACCCACGACCGACAAAAAAAAAAAAGGAGGTGGAGAGAAATAGAAATGTGGGCGAGGGGGGTCAGGAAGAAGGTGGTAGGGGAGATGGAGAGGTATGGTGGGGTCTAAGAGTTGGGAATGGGGTGGTAGGGATGTCAGGCTTCGGAGGGTGAGTGGGGGTAGGGTGAGGATGAGGAGGTGTGTGAGGGTTTGGTTTAGGGTTAGAGTTAGGTTTAGGGTTAAGGTAAATGTTAGGGTGGGGGTAGGGTGAGGATGATGGGGGGGCAGGGTGGGGAAATATGGAGATAAGATTAAGGGAGGGGTGTGGGTGTTCAGGGGTCGGGGTTCTGGAGATGGAAAGGGGTTTGGAGAGTTGTGCATGGTCAGAACACTGAGTATAGTGTTGTCAGGGAGGAGGGTGGTGGTATGGGGAGAGATTTGAGGACAGGAAAGGAGAAATGTTCACCTGGGTTTTAGTGGTTCACACCTGCCATCCTAGCTACTCAGAAGGCTGGGATCTGAGGAGAATCATGGTTCAAACCAGCCCGGGCAGGAAAGCCCCATGTCTCTAATTAACCACCAGAAAATGGGAAATGGTGCTGTGGTTCAAAGTAGTAGAGCACTCGCCTTGAGCTGAAGAGTTCAGGGACAGTGGCCAGGCCCTGAGATCAAGTCTCAGGATTGATGAAATAAAGGAGGGAGGAGGGAAGAAAAATGTTCCAGAAGCAGATAGGACTCAAGTGGTATCAATCAGGTGATGGTCAGACAGGTCAGGAGGCATGAAGAGGGAAAAATCATGGAAGAGGAGAGGATTCAGAGAAACTGGTGGAGCTCAGGTGGGTGCTCCTGGGTGAAGGAAGTGGCTGTGGCTTTGGGGTTGCAGAGGATTCTGGGTAGAACACAGGAGTCAAGAAGGGAGATCAGACAAGTGGGTAGGGGGAAATAATGTGGTCCAGGGAAAGCAGAGGGGCCAAGAAGACAGGGAAGCATCAGAGTAGGGGAGGGAGGAAGAATGTGGGAAGGTGTCATGAAGGTTCCGAGGGGCAGGGGTGTGAGGAAGATGTGGAGAAGACAGAGAAGTTGGGAATGCCATGAATATTGGAGCCCACAGAAGGTAACAATTATTTACCAAGACACAGTTCTACGAAAGCAAGGGTTTATTCTGTGAAGGAAGGCTACGAATGTAGCAACGCTCCTGGGTTGACAATAGGGGGCAGGAGACAGGCATGGGTGGGGTCACTGGGGAATTGGCTGCTGGCAGTTTCCTTTCTCTTGGGTCTTGTGGATGGCTTCTTTCTTCTTTGGACCATGGTCTGAGTTACTCAGAGGCAGGAACATGTCACCTACTTGGCACTTACATCCTCATCCCTCCTGGCCATTAGCATTTTATTTCTACCATGTCCCTAAAAGAGGGACTGTCCTCCATACTCCCAACCCCCTGACAGAGCAACAAAACTAGTCCTGGTTCCAGTGGGACGGAGGTCTCTTCTTCTTGGAACTGCTTCAAGCTGGGCAGGGCCGTAGAGATGTCCCTACCTATTTGTTTGTTGTTCTGGCAGAGGGGT
>NW_012267284.1:5077761-5096937 GCF_000151885.1 Dipodomys ordii
CACACACACACACACACACACACAGGAAACTTTCCCTCATCATGGAAAACATAAATGGTGGAGACTGTATGTACTTTATTCTAGAAGACTTCTAAACAGAGGAAATGTTTCTTTCCTGCTGTAATTTCTGGCTTACCTATTGTCCCCATCATCACGAACACTATACTGAATGCTTCTGTGCTCTAAGCTGCCACTTCCAAAGTTCTCTAATGCTTCAGAACAACTCCTGCCTTATGTGACATGGTTTTTTGAGCCTTGGTTACAAATTCTCTGGTCTTCACTATTTCAAACAGCAGACTGCAAGTCTCTGTTGCTGGCCCTTACCCTGTACCAAAGCATCCCTTGACTTATGGCAGATGGGAGTCCATCCAGGAAGTTACAAGAGCCTGGCTCTTGTTGCCAAGCAAAGTGGTACACACAGATGCTGCTGTGGGTGGCTAATGAAGAAGCAAGGACAAGAAAAACCTGTCATGGAAAAGGCCAGTCCAATTTCTTCCTAAGTCCATTCTGGGTAGATACCTTTGCATCTCCTCAGGGCTACATAGCAGTCACCATGTTTCACACACACACACACACACACACCACACCACACACACACACACACACACACCACACCACACACACACACACACACACACACACACACACGACTGGGAATGGCATCAAGTCCCTGAACTGCATCACAGCAGTCAAGAGAAGGACCAAGAGGCCAGGTATCAGTGGCTCCTGCCTGTCATCCTAGCTACTCAGAAGGTTGAGATCTGAGGATTACTGTCCAAAGCCAGCCTGGGTAGGAAAGCCTGTGAGACTATTCTCTCCAATTAACCACCAAAAAGTCAGAAATAAATGGCAGAGTGCTAGCCTTGGGTAAAAAGAAAGCTCAAGGACAGTATGTAGGCCTGGAGTTCAAGCCCCAGGACTGGCACAAAAAATAAAAAGAAAGAAAGAAAAAATTGAAGGACCAAACTGCAATCTTAAAAGACTTAGGATTGTCATAGTTAAAATTTTTTTAAAGCTGGGGCTGGGAAGGTGGCTCAGTGGTAGAGTGCATGCCTTGCATGCCAGAAGCCCTGGGTTCGATTCCTCAGCACCACATAAGCAAAAAGAAAAAAAATTTAAGCTGAGCACTGGTGGCTCACACCTCTAATCCTAGCTACTCAAGAGGCTGAGCTCTAAGGATCATGGTTCAAAGGCAGCCCAGGCAGGAAAGTCTATGAGACACTTATCTCCAATTAACTACCAGAAAACCAGAAGTGAAGGTATGGCTCAAAGTGGTAGAGCACTAGCCTTTAGCAAAAGAGCTCAGGGACAGCACCCAAAAAATAAATATTTAGCAATTAGTTATTCTAATTCCATACAGCAATTTAGTCCAGTAGTTATGCTTGATAGCATTATGTTAGGACCCTCAAGGTCTCCTTTTATGATGGCATATGACTGACTCCACTAAGTGCTGGAATGATTAGTTTTAATTGGGACATTAATAAAATAAAATTTCATTGAGAGGACAACAAAATGGTAAAAATGCAGGGCCATTGGTATTGGCTCTTTTGCTTTTTGGGTTTCTAGTAAAAGCAGCAAAGTGGCCACAAGGAAATAGGATCCAACACTGCTCCTGAGGAGGAAAAAAAAAATCACAAATCCTCATAGGTTTTTCCAGAGCATTAGACTGAAACCAAAATACCTGCCATAAATTCATGAAGATGAGAGGTGACTGTGGACATCCTGGGGTTGTGGAGCAGAACCCCCCCAATTGGGGGTCAGACACCCCCAGAGTGCTGGGAAGGGCACTGAGCGCTTGAGCACCATCACCTAGACAGTTCACAGTGCACCTGCTGCTTTCCTGAACACTCACAGGGTCTACACCGCAGCTCTGCACCTGCTCTTTCTGATTCTGTTCTTTCCTGAGCCTCACTTTTGTCCTCTCAGTGAGTCCAGGTTGTTTCCTGATCCGGGTTTATCCTCAGAGCATTCTCGGGGGAATATAGGTGTGTTGACCTCTGCCTGCCATCACCGACATTGCTCGAATCCTCCAGATTAGAGCTTCGTGGGCATGGGTGCTGGCAGTCCCACACCACACTGTACCCAGGATGCCCATCCTGGTATCTAGCCTAAGTCCATGCTCCTGCAGCTCCTGGCTCACCCCTTAAGACAGCTGGAGGAACTGGCTGACCTTGGTTGGCTACTGGAATAAAATTCAAAGTGGCTTAGATCACCAAATTGGGAGAGGATTTACAAAACTAAGGAGTATAGGTATACATGGTGGTATACGCCTGTGTTCTTAAAATAGTTGG
The DNA here is from genome assembly GCF_000151885.1 of Dipodomys ordii. Lineage (NCBI taxonomy): Eukaryota > Metazoa > Chordata > Mammalia > Rodentia > Heteromyidae > Dipodomys > Dipodomys ordii. The sequence continues at coordinate 5,080,053 of NW_012267284.1, forward strand.
AGGAGACAGGAAAATCACAAGTTCGAGGCCCTTCTGGGTACAGTAAGCATAAGCCTCTAACTGAAAAATAAAAGTAGAAGCAGCGGGGTGCTGGAGGCTCACACCTGTAATCCTGTACTCAGGAGGCTATGATCTGAGGATGACAGTTCAAAGTCAGCCCAGGAAGGAAAGTTGGTGAGATGCTTATCTTCCAATTAAGCACCAAGAAAGCTTGAAGTAGAGCTGTGGCTCAAGTCATAGAGTACTAGCCTTGACTTAAAAAAAAAAAAAAGAGCTCAAATACAACACTCAGGCTCTGTGCCCTGAGTTCAAGCCCCAGTACTGGCGCGCGCGTGCACGCGCACACACACACACACACGAAGTAAAAGCAAAATTACCAGGGTATGGCAAAGGGGTAAATTGCTCCCCTAACAACTATGAGATCCTGAGTTCAATCCCTAGCTTTGAAAAAAAATCAGACAACTAAGAAATCTAATGGCAGATGGTGTCAGGCATGGATGTACCCGAGTGCTGGATGATGGTACCAGAAATTACCTCTCCTGACCTTGAGGCTCTGCTTACTGCCCTGTGTGCTGGACTCTGCCTTTCAAGTGCTAATATGGCACTAACTGTCAGCAACTGCAAGACACACCAACTGCCTCAGTAACTGCCACCCCAGGGTTCCAAGACAGTCCTGATTTATGGGACCTGACTGGGCTCATATCTAGACATTGGCCAATCAACTGGGAAAGGAAGATAGTCTCTGCTGATTGGCCAGGTGTCAGTCACATGTCCTCCCTCTCCAGGTTTCCTGGACTCTTCCTCCATCTTTCCTCAGAGGAAAGAACCTTTGCCTCTGCCTTTTCTGTGCCTCCTTTCCAGGGATGTGCTTCTATGTCCACTGTCCCCCCCACCCCACTCCCTACCTCAAGCCCCTCTATCTTATGTTTAGGAGAATTCATGGCAGACATTCTTTTTTTGGGGGGGGTGTCTGATCGTGGGGCCTGAACTCTGGGCCTGGGCGCTGTCCCTCAACTCTTCAGCTCAAGGCTAGCGCTCTACCACTTGAGCCACAGCGCCACTTCCAGCTTTTTTTCTTTTTGCTTATGTGGTGCTAAGGAATCAAACCCAGGGCCTCTTGCATGCAAGGCAAGCGCTCTACCACTGAGCCACCTTCCCAGCAGCCCCTCATGGTAGACATTCTTTTCTGAAGGTCATTCAAATCTAAAGTTCAGATTTGGGGCATGGTGGATTTCCTGATATGATGTTGCAGTCAGTTATTCAGACAACAAAATATAATAGGAGCAGGCACCTAACTACGCTCACAACTGCAGTGTGACTTCAGTAACTACGCTTAACTGACCAGCATGCTTTCGGTTATACAAGATCAGAAAGTCTTTTTTTTTCTCTTTCCTATCTCCCCTGATTCATCGTGTGAAGAACAGGAACCTCGAGTATCTTCACAGCTTCAGAAAGATCATCATGCTCCTCTACTTACCTTACTGAGAAGTTCCATCCAGAGGCAGAACTGGGCAGATTTAAGGAAGGGAATACCAAAGTTTTGACCATTTTTGTTTCAGTTCAGTGGGGGATTATTTTTTCCCCACCCATGAAATTCTCTTCTTTCTATTCTTCTGAATGATTTTCCCTCAATACCTTTCCCCTTGTTTGGGGCTTCAAGTTCTAGCTGAAGATTTGTCACCTTTTAATTTTCCCCCCTACATTAAAAAAATCCATGGTTCTGTTTCAGGGCCCAGAATTTTCCCAAATAGGCACAATGGTGTTAAACAATATTTATATAATCACACATGTCTTGAGGTAGGAGATATTTCATCTTTATTGCATTTTCCCAAAGAAATTGTGGCAGTGCTCTCTTTACAAACACAATTCACATGTATTCTTTCCAAAGAAATGTCCTGCTTAAAATGACATAGAGATATATTCAGAAAAATTAACCAAGTACAGCTCACTGCTTACAAGCCAATTAGGAAGACGTGTCAAATCAAAATTGATATTTACAAGAATTTGAGCTAATGCCACCTAGCTTATAGATTAAGTTAAGCTTATAGCTTAAGTCTTATAGATATGGAAGCTGTTGGTATGAATGATATATAAGTCAAAATGTTTATGAATACATGAGATCACAAAACAATAGGAAACTATTTTGAAACTATAAATATCTCTAAATTATTTAAATAAAGATCAATAATAATTCCATGTCCAACCTATTCAAAATAATACAGTAAAATGTATATATATATTAATCCTATCTATTAAAACTCTATTTTCAAATTAAAACTATACATTTTTCAATTGTATAGATTCCAGTCTGAGTTCTTACAGTCTAACTTCAGATAGTTTTTGACTCCATCATCAAAATCGGCACAAAAATCAGGACCTTCAATTTTGGAGAGACTGGAATCTTACAATCTAAAAGTGGTGGGAAGAGAGATGCAGAAAGAATCCTGGTTTGTCATTGTCCCTCCAGGAGGTCCTAAATGTACCCTCAGTTCCCAGGTGGGTTTGTGGCAGTTTTATGCAAGTATAGAGTCTGGGTTCTTCAGATTTTCTGTAAGAGGGCTCCTCTCTTCCTTCATCGGGGGTTGTGGTAAGTGTTGGTTAGACTTCCTGTTGAAAATGTATATGTCCTTGGGTCCTGCAATCTGGGAGGCAAAGACATAGGATGTCAGATGAAAATTTCCAGGCATGAAAATGATTGACACACTAAGTCAGTTCCACTTAAGAGTTTAAAACCCCTTAATGATCCAATTTCATCTCTAGCCTCATCATCCGTGTGTGTGTGTGTGTGTGTGTGTGTACGTGCCAGCCAGTCCTGAGGTTTGGACTCAGGCCCTAGGCTCTGTCCCTGAGAATTTGTGCTCAGTGCTAGCACTCTACCATTTGACCACAGCTCCACTTTTGGTTTTTGGTGGCTAATTGGAGATAAGGGTCTCACAGACTTTTCTGCCCAGGCTGGCTTTGAACTAAAATCCTCAGAACTCAGCCTCTTGAGTAGCTACGATAACAGGCATAAGCCACCAGCACTCTGCTAGAACCTTCTATTTCTTAACCTGCACAGTTCTGACTCTCTTGATCATAACCTGAAGGGTAAAACTGGAATTTTTCAAGAGGAGAATTTGATCTAGCAATGGAAAGTGAAAGGGAGTAAGAAAGCAAAAGAATTCTGGCCATAAGCAATTTATTTGAAGGCAAATTAGTATGCAAAGAAGCCAATGGTTATTTTTCATTGCCAATATAGAGACTTCTGTTCAATGGCCTATTCTTAAAACTTTCATTTTGTGACAAATACATCCCCAAAGCTAGTATCCCACAAGGAACCAACAAATGAATTAAGAGAAACTAAAAGCACAAATTTGGGGGGGAGGGGAAGAAGTTATAGGTAGGGGATATGAACTGATAACAGAAATCAACATTATTTCAAAGCTATCATTTGGATCCAACTTCTTGGAGTTAAATGATGTCTACCCAACCTGGTACCCCCACCCCACCCCCGTGATCAATGGGTAATTCTGAGGTCAGGCTGTCCTTGAGTCACTCAGCATGTCTTTCAAGGCCATGTCCCTGTGGTTGTTATTTCTGTGCTGGGCAATGATGAGGGGAGGGGCCAGCCTTGTGACATGGCTGGGCCATGTCAGTCTGATCCAATGGAATGGGATGAGAATGGCCAAGGAAGTGGATCCGTGGATTTCCTAATGAAAGGACAGATCCTTCCATCTATACCCCAGAAGATGCAGACGTACCTGCCTTCAAGCTGAGGACCTTCATAGTCCAGAGAGTCCTAGGACAAGTGGTTGCGGTCTCGCCCCCACACCCAGAGATCTGGATCGTAACTTTGAATCTGGAAAGAAAAACAATTCCCTAAACAAGTGCTGCTCCTCACAAGGACTGCCTCCATTTCTCCAACCTCCAATTTTTTTTCCTTCTAGTCCCAACATCCCTCTTCTACCCATCCCTTCCCATCTCTCTTCCATTCAGCCTTTCCTCCTCCAGCTCCATATCCCCACCTCCTCACACTCCTCTCGGGAAACCCGAACATTCCAGCCCATGGTCCGAATCCACTGGTAGCGCAATTTGTGGAACATGGGGCGCTCTGCATAGCTCTTTCCATAGAGGAAGTAGAAAATGTCTTGTTTGGGAGCCTGGTTGTCCTCCTCCATGTCATTGGCCAGATAGCTGGGGAGAGAAATCAGAGCAGGTGTCAGGGAGCACCTGCACCTAGTGTACCCTCATAGCCCATCCAGAGCTCACAGCAGGGCAGAGGCCCCTGAAGGCCCCTCTCTCAGAATGATGGTGAAGACAAAACTAATCTGGAGAGTTCAAGGCTGGGATTTTCCATTCTTGTGCCACATAGATGACTTCAGACTTGCTCATCACCATCATGCTTACTCTCTTCCCTCATGTGCACCTATCTTTCTGCCAGACCCAAGGTCCACAGGCTATCCCTGGTCTACTTGTCAATTTCTTTCTGCCCTACCAAATGGTCACTTGGGGGCTTGGTTTATGAGGCACAATTGATTCAACCGGGATTTCTTAGATTTTTGTTTCCATGACCTTAGACTCTTGGCAAAGAGGAAGCTTTTCATAAGATTTTGTTGCTAGGCACTGGTGGCTCATGCTTGTACTACTAGCTACTCAGGAGGCTGAGATCTGAGGATTGTGGTTTGGAAGTCAGCCCAGACAGGAAAATCCATGGAGATACCTATCTTTAGTTAACCAGCAAAAAAAACCAGAAGTGGAGCTGTGGCTCAAGTGGTAGAATGCTAGCCTTGAGCCAAAAAAGCTCAGAGATAGTGCCCAGGCCCTGAGTTCAAGCCCCTGGACTGGCACAAAAAAAATTATTACATGAGTGCCAGCACATGCCATACTGATTACCTTCATTGACTGTAACAAAAACATGCAAAGGAAACAGATTTGAGCTGAGTGTTTCGCTGGGAAGGTGGCTCAGTGGTAGAGCGCTTGCCTTGCATGCCTGAGGCCCTGGGTTCGATTCCTTAGCACCACATAAGCAAAAAGAAAAAAGCCAGAAGTGGTGCTGTGGCTCAAGTGGTAGAGCGCTAGCCTTGAGCTGAAGAGCTGAGGGACAGCGCCCAGGCCCAGAGTTCAGGCCCCACGACTGGATCCGAAAAACAAAAAGAAAAGAGCTGAGTGTTTCAAGGTTGAGGTGTCATTTGACAGGGTCCTGCCTTCAATCGTGTCTAATGGGATTGGGGAAGCGGGGGCAGTGGGAGGGGGCAAGAGACTTTAATCTTATGATGGCAGAACTGGCGGGTTCGTGAAGGGAGCAAAATGGTTTAGGCTATTTTTTATTTGGTTTGGTTGTGCCGATGTTGTCCTGGCTGGTGTCAAACGCCTGGGCTCAAATGTTTCTCCTGCCCTTGGCCTCGCAACCACGTGGGCTAACCATGAGTCCCATGAGTCTAATTTTTTTGTGTTGGAATTGACTTTAGGGATAGTGATTGTTTCTAGGTACATGTACAGGAGGACAGCAGCCCAGGAAACAAACTACACATAGAAGGAAGAGCACGGGAAAGGTGTGATGCAAGAAAAAAAAGGTGGGGAAAGAAAGAATGTATCCAGACAGTAAGCAAGTTTGGTTGTAGAGATAGTACAGCTGGCTCAATTTGCACTGAGAAGCCCAGCCTTAGTCTGGAGAATAATTAGCAGTGCAGTTGCCAAGCAGCCTGGGTGCAGTTGGCCTGTGTTTGGAAGGATAGTCTGGACACACACAAAACCCACTGATTTGGGGAGTGGCTGGCAAGAAGCATCAGCAGCAAGAATTTCACCATAGACCTGGGTTAGGCACCTGACTGAGAGGGCAAGGGAGGAAAATAGAATGACAGTGAGATAGGTCCAGGAAGGATCGAAATGAGAGTCCGAAATGGCTGCACTCAGAACTGTTTGCGTGGAAGTCAGATCTGTCCCTTCCCTCTTCCACCCCTCTATGTTGCCTTTGGTTGTGTTCCAGTTGTATGTTTGTGCATGTGTGTGTATATATGTGTTTATGTATGTGTGTGTGCTGAATTCCAGGCCACACACTCTTAGCTATTTTGCTCAAGGCTGATGCTCTACTACTTGAGCCACAACTCTGCTTTCAGCTTTTTGATTAATTAGAGATAAGAATCTTTCAGATTTGTCTGTCTGAGGTTGGCTTCGAACCATGATTCTCAGATCGCAGCCTACATGGACAACCAGCCCCTGGTTTCATTTTTTTTCTCTTGATATTACAGCTGTGTTTTTTTTCATTAAGTAAAATCAGTATAACACATAACTTGAGGGTATGAGTGAGGTTGGGAAAAGTGAGGGAGAACAGTGGAAGGTGTGACATTAAGATTCATTGTACTTATAAACTGATTTATTGAATTGAAAGCTCTTTGAACAACTACTTAAAGATAATTTTTTAAATTGAAGAACACCAGACTTAACAAACACAGCAGTAGTACTCACTGGACATGGGAATGTGGAAAATGAACTATCCAACTTGTGGATGGGGATATGAGGGGAAAGCCAGGAGAGCGTTAGAGAAAGAAATGTACTCATTAACTGGCTTATAAAACTATAACCCTCTAGCTGGGTGCTGGTGGCTCACACCTGTAATCCTAACTACTCAGGAGGCTGAGATCTGAGGATCACAGTTCAAAGCCAGCCCAGACAGGAAAAGTCCATGAGACTCTTATCTCCAATTAACCACCAGAAAACCAAAAGTGGTGCTGTGGCTCAAGTGGTAGAGTGCTCACCTTGAGCTGAAGAGCTCAGGGATAGCACCCAGGCTCAGAATTCAAGCCCCACAACCAACAACAACAAAATAAAATCACACAAAAACACAAAACTATAACCTCTCTGTACATTGCCTTTATATTAATAATATAAAAACAATTTTTAAGGAACACCAGAATAAAGCTATACTTTAATGCACAGAACAGAGGTGTTAAATGGGTGAAATCTCACAGCCCATTTCTCCAATCCCTCACAGGAGACTGTAGGACAGGAGAAGACAAAATACTCACAGAGCCAAGAAGAAATGGATTCGCCGAAGCTGCCAGGCGAAGAGGCCACAACGGCTGAAATAAGCTATGACCATAGCCAGGAGGTACTGGTGGAGACAGAGGAAAACAGTAAAAGAGAGGTCACACCCTGGAGAGGAGGGAGTTGGGGACAGAGGAAAGGAAAGCTGAGGCAGGTGCACAGCTCTGAGCAGTGACCCCCAGTATGGATGACCTGCTTAGCGGGGAAGAAGAAGGGCTGGAAGGCTGGTGGCCAATCAGAGAAGTCAAGAGGAGGGATATCAGCCATGTCCCCTGATGACCAGCACTGGGAACACTTAGGTGGGGGAAGGACAGATGGCTCAGAAAGGAGGGAGAGGGGCAGAAACTTACAGGTGGCAACAGCCACAGATTCCCAAGGCAAGAGGGTAACCTGACCCCACACAGAAGCAGGGGCCACCCATCCCCTCTATGACAAACTTCCAGGCCCCAAGGGAGAGACCGACAGGTCATCAGGGGCCAGGACTGTGCCGTGTCAGGAGGTGTCATGCAGGTACACAAGACTGTGGGTTAGAGGGGCTTCTCCCCAACATTGGCCCCACTCAGTGGGCAGTCCCCTCACCTTGTCAGACACCCTCAGTTTCTTGTCCCAGGCCAGGAATCTTTTCACCACGGGATCCTCTGTGGACAGAGCACATGTGTGAGGGTAGGAAACAACAGGGCTGCTGTGGGAGCAGAGGGCAGGGAGGTCCTGCCTCCCTTCAGAGTGGCCACGTCCAAGGACAGATGCAGGGCAAGAGTTAGAGAAGAAGGTTCTCCAGGCAAGGGACAGTGGTCTCTCTGAGCCACCTTGATTTGCTACAGAGGGAGAGTAGAACATCCAGGTACCAGTCAAGTATGGGCTGGATTCAGGTCTTGGATTCAACAGAGGCCCCTTGTTGCACCTTAAGGCACCACTGCAGAAGCTGAAACGTAGTTCATGCAATGATACCCTTTGATGTCACATTAGGATGTGAATGTGGCTCTGTTAGTCACTTGGGTCAGCAACGTCAGCAAGATCTATGCTTTAAGCTGAGCACTGGTGGCTCAGGCCTACCATCCTAGCTACTCAGGAGACTGAGATCTGAGGATTGCAATTCAAAGCCAGCCCCGGCAGGAATCTCTGTGAGACTCTTATCTCCAACAAACTGCCCTCTCCACCTCCCTCCAAAAAAAAGTCAGAAATGAAGCTGTGGCTCAAGTGGTTAAGCACTAGCCTTGAAGGGAAAAAAACAAAAAACAAAAAACAAAACAAAACAAAAAAACACCTCATGGTCAGTGTCTAGACCCTAGGACCAGCACAAAACAAAAAAAAACACAAAATCCAGAAAAAAGAAAAAAGTGCTATGTTTCAGAGGGGAGAGTGCAGACTAAGTTGTTTTGGGGGTGGATGTAACCTTTGTCAGGACTAGTGTGGACATTGTCATCTATTTGTCCCTGGGGGTGGTATCTGTGTGCCCCAGGGATGAGAGCAGTCAAGGGTCCCCCGTGATCATCTGTCCTCCCACCCCAGACCGCACACCCTGAGGCACTGGTAGCAGAGGATGTACCATGGCTGTCTGGCAGGGGGACTGTTCCTACCGAGCAGCCTGGCGAACACCTCGTGATGCACAGGGAGCACGAGTGAGCGGCGCCGCCTCTTGAATCTCATCTTCAGCCCACACAGTTTCTCCACAGACCACTCGGGCTTGGTAGCCATTTCCTTCTCCTGTACCATCTCTTCATCTGGCTCTTCCTCAGATTCAGAATCTGATGACCAGTCCCTCTTTCTCTTCACACTGGAGCGCTGAAGCGAGGGCCTGGGGTTCATCCATGGGGCTGAGTAAAGAAATCCTGCTCCCATGTAATACCGGTGGGTTAACACTTTTCAACCACCTAAGCCTTGCCCCAGTGCCCCCCAAAAGTCCCCAAACTCAACTCCCAACCCACTGTTCTCTCTGTCCTCATGATGATCTATGTCAACCCCCTTCCCCCCAGTTCACCTAGTCATTGTCCCCTCTCCTTTCTGAAAACTCTTCCTTGTTATAGTACTTCTTCCACTAAAGGTGTCAACTCCCCCCTTTCTCTGCCCTTCATCTCATCTTTGTTTTGGGTGAGGGGGTCAAGTAGTAGCGCTTGAACTCAGGGCTCTGTCCATGAGCTTTTCTGCTCAAGGCTAGAGCTCAACCACTTTGAGCTACAGCTTCACTTCTGGTTTTTTGGTGGTTAAGTGAAGCATCTTATGGCCTTTCCTTCCCTGGGCTGGTTTTGAATCATGATCCTCAGATCTCAGCCTCCTGAGTAGCTAGGATTACAGGTGTGAGCCAAAAGCTCCAGCTCTTCATCTCATCTCTTAACTCTTGCTTGCTCTGAAAGTTCTTTTTTTTTGTCAGTTGTAGAGCTTGAGCTCAAAGCCTAGGTGCTGTCCCAGAGCTTTTCTACTCAAGGCTAGCACTCTACCACTTTGAGCCCATGGCTCCACTTCCAGTTTTCTGGTGGTTCACTGGAGATAAGTTTCATGGACTTTCTTGCCTGGGTTGGCTTCAAATCGTGATCTTCAGATCTCAGCCTTCTAAATAGCTAGGATTACATTAGCCATCAGCACCCCACTACTCTGAAGGTTTTCTATCCACATGGACAACCTTGTCCCATCTCTAGTCCTCCCTTCCTCCAGTCCCTGGTATCCTGGGTTCCTCCTTCCTTTTTGTGTACCCCTTCCTCAGTACTAGTCACCCTCTTAAATCTCTTCTCATCCGAAACCCTCACCTGATGGCCCTGGAACATCTTCTTCCACCACTATATCAGAAGAGTAGCCTGAGGGCTGGGGACTCTGAGCCTCACTTGTAGAAGATGGTTGGGAAGCGGCCATGAGTCTCACAAAACCTCTTTCTTCCACCAAACCTATACTTTGAACTGTCCAAACACTTTCTTCTGGGCTCTAGTTGAGCCACTAGAGAAAGGAGACCTTCTCTAAACCAGAGAAAAGTCACCAGCGGACAAAGCTGAAAAGATGCTGTTATCCACTGTATCCTATCACCGAGCACCTCGGAATGCGGTCTCTTCCAATCAGCAAGGTGGAAGCTGCTGATGTCATCAGCTATTCCAGCCTGACAACCAGTTTGAAAGCAAACATAGGTAACTGCCTGACTAACCTATACTCAATGAATGTCAGGTACAAGGTAGAACACGACCTTCCCCTTATGGGTGGAAAGTGCATGGGGCATGACACAGAAAAGACTACAATGCTCTTGGGGCCTGATGGAATCACTGCCTGGGTTTTGTTCTTTCTTCTTTCTTTCCTTCTTTCTTTCTTCTTTTTTTCCTTCTTTCTTTCTTTTCTTTCCTTCTTTTCTCTCTCCCCCCTCCTTTTCTCTTTCTTTTTCTCTTTTCTCTTTCCTTCCTTCTTTTTTCTTTCTCTTTCATTTCTTCCTTTTATTTCTCAATGTAAAATAAAAACCAGATACAGTGGCATGCACTTGTCATCATAGTACTCAGGAGGCTGAAGCAGGAGGATCTCTTGAGCTAAAAATTTGATGCCAGTTCAAGCAACATAGTGAAACTTCGTGGGTTAGAGGTACTTGCTGACTTTGCTGAACATAAGTGTCTGTGGTAAAGAAGTAACCGAGCCATATTCACATTTAGGTAAAATATTAAAAAGGCAAATATATTCATTCAACCACTTTTTGTAGTACTAAAGTCTAAACCTTGCCAGTCAAGTGTTGCACTGCTGAGCCTTACCTCCAGCCCTCTTTTCAAATTCATTATTACTTTTTTTGTCTATGTGCTGGTCCTGAGGCTTGAACTGAGGCTCTGGGCACTGTCCTTTAGTGTTATTCTCTCAAGGCTAGCACCCTACCACTTGAGCCACAGCTCTACTTGTAGCTTTTTGCAGGTTAACTGGAGAGAATAGTCTCATGTACTTTCCTGCCTGGGCTGGCTTCAAACTGTGATCTTCAGATCTCAGCCTCCTTTATAGATAGGATTACAGGAATGAGCCATTGGCATCTGGCTGAACTTACTCTTTTCAAGATAGGTTTTCACTTCTTGTCTTGGTACATGCCTGGAACACGGTCCATTTATTTAGGCTTCCCATCATAGCTGGGATGACAGAGACATACAATTATGCCCAACATCTTTCCATTACAATAGATAGGACTTTTCTTCCTGGGTGGCCTGGAACCGTGATCCTCCCAATTTCGGCCTCTCATATAGCTTAGGATGACAAGCTGTACCCAGCTCTTGGTTGAGAAGGGATGTTGCAGGCTTTTCTTTGTTGTCTAGTCTGTTTTTGAACTGTGATGCTCTCACTTTCAGCCTCCCAAGTAGCTAGGATTATAGGTATGAGCCACTGAAGCAATTTTAGAGGTACAGTCCAGTAGCCTCAGCATATTCACACTGCTGTGCCACATCACCATCACCACCAGAACCTTTCCAACATCCCAAACAGAAACTTTATGCCCATGGGATACCAAATCTACTTTTTGTCTCTCTGAACCTGAAGACTCCAGGTCATGTTGGTACAGCTCACATGCTGTGGGATCAGGCACTATTTGGGGTCCTTTTGTGCCCTTCCAGGATCTACACTGTTGTAGGGTAGATCCAAAATTCCTCCTTTTGGAAGAATAATGGCTTGTTGTCTAGACAGGTCACAATCAATTTATCCCTGCATAAGTGTCACAGGAGATTCAGGTTGTTTCTACATTTGGGCTCAATCTGGCATATCATCCATTGTTGGAACTTATTAGCAAGAAGCCTGTCACTCAGGCTATGCCCAACATTTTATTTCATTTCATTTTTTTTTTTTTTGCCAGTCCTGGGGCTTGAAATCAGGGCCTGGGCACTGTCCCTTAGCTGCTTTTGCTCAAGGTTAGCGCTTTGTCACTTGAGCCACAGCGCCACTTCTGGCTTTTTCTGTTTACGTGGTACTGAGGAATTGAACCCAGGCTTCATGCATGCTAGGCAAGCACTCTACCACTAAAACACATTCCCAGTCCCTGGTTTTATTTTGAATCTCCTACTCATTTTCAATCAACCCATTCCAAGCACAAGTCAAGTCAAATTGGTTCATTGAAAGATCAAAGGGGATGGGTGCAGTTATGGACATTGAGGGTTAGGCAAGGTCTTAGTCATCATTCATACAATTGTGAGTCCCACTGCAGCATCTCCACAGGCCAAGATCCTCTTCAAAGATCCTCACTGATTGGACAGATGCTGCTGCACCAAGAAGCAGAGTCTAATAAGGAAGACACCCAATGGCCAGGAAGCTGAGACTGTCTTGAATTCTGATGTGTGTTCATGAGGCTTTCACTCCTCCATGCTGGTACTGTTCTTCCACAGCAAAAACAGAGGTTCACAAATTCTTTCTCCTTGTTGACAGGCTTTCAAGTAGAAACAGGTGATTAATAATGACATTCTGGTCAATTTAATGATGGACCCTATATACAATGCTGGTACCATAACATATTGTCTTGATGACATTGCAGTATTTTAGATTATGTTACATCTACTCTCTGATCTTCCCACAGTAATGGCCTAATGACACATTCCTCAGGACTTCACCCAGTGGCTAAGCAATATATGACTATATCAGATCTCGATTCTGTTCATTAAAATGTACCAGGAGAGTCCATGACTGCTTTGGCTTTGGCATGAATGCAAGCCTTGGTTTGCACATTCCTTTCTCTTCTTAACAAGTGTCTAGACATGCTACAAAAACCAGGCAGGGACTGGGAAGGTGACTCAGTGGTACAGCGCTTGCCTTGTATGCCTGAGGCCCTGGGTTCGATTCCTCAGCACCACATAGGCAAAAAGAAAAAAGCGGGAAGTGGTGCTGTGGCTCAAGTGGTAGAGTGCTAGCCTTGAGCTGAAGAGCTGAGGGACAGTGCCCAGGCCCAGAGTTCAGGCCCCACAACTGGACCCCCCCAAAAAAACCAGGCAGTACCCATGATAAAATATGTGGGTACCTCTGGGCACTGGTGGCTCATGCCTGTAATCCTAGCTACTCAAGAGGATGAGATCTGAAGATCATGGTTCAAAGCCAGCCTGGACAGGAAAGTCTGTGAGAGTCTTATCTCCAATAAACCAGCAGAAAACCAGAAGTGGCATTATGGCTCAAGTGGTAGAGCTCTTGCCTTGAGCTGAAGAGCTGAGGGACAGTGCCCAGGCCCAGAGTTCAGACCCCTATGGCCAACAAAAATAAATAAATATGTGGGTACCATATCCAAAAATGCAACAACCAGTGAAATTTGTTTTGGTTTTGTGCCAGTACTGGGCTTGAACTCAGGGCCCTAAAAACACTGTCCCTTAACTTTTTCATTCAAAGCTAGTGTGCTACCACTAGCAACACCTCCATTTCTGAGGTTTTGCTGGTTAATTAGAAATAAGTATCTCACCAACTTTTCTCTCCAGGCTGGCTTTGAACTACAGTCCTCAAATATCAGCCTCCTGAGTAGCTAGGATTACAGGTGTGAGCCACCAGCACCTGGCTCAGCTCAGAATTTGACTCATACATACTATCATTCTAACCAGGAACTGGTGGCTCATGCCTGTAATCCTAGCTAAGCAGGAGACTGAGATCAGAGAATCAGTTCAAAGCCAGCCCAGGCAGGAAAGTGCATGAGAGTCTTATCTCCAATTAGACACTAGAAAACCATAAGTGGTGTAGAATACTAACCTTGATTGAAAAAGCTCAGGGACAGCACCTGCATCCCAAGTTCAAGCCATACAACTGACAACAAATAAATAAATAAATAAATTTAAAAGTTTTACTTCTACTCCTGTTGATATGGTTTAATATGACAGACACAGAATGGCAGCATGAAGCAAAGATGCTTTGCAACTACCAGGCTGTGCCATAGAATTAGACTGGGGCCTATTGGACACAATTTCTTCACTAAGGTATATTCAGTGAAATCTCTTGCTATTGAAGGATAAAAACAGGAAATTCTTTTTGAGAGATGTGAAGCAGGCTGGAGACATCACATAGCAGGGCAGTAGCAGGCCTTGGGTCCTTGGCTGTGGGAACCCTCAGAACCAGTAACCAGGGCTCCTAGAGCGTGATAACCCATCCCACAGCCTCCACCACACCTTGCTGGGTCTGCTGCTGTGACCTTCCTGTTGACCACTGGTGAGTGATGATTTCTGACCCTTAAACAGAGCTTTGCCTTCTGATACCCCTTAATCTGTAGTGAGACCTTGAACAGAGGTCCTAAAGGTAGACATGTTCCCCCCTTCCTGCCCGCAATGGAGTCATGGAGTCTATATTTCCTGTCCCACTAAAACAAGTTTACAATAACCATCTCTCAGAATTTCAGACCCCTGAGACAGAGGCTGGCCCTGGGGGGGAGTTTTCAAACTATGGAGCTAGAAGAGTGCCTGGGGTGGGGAAAAGCATATCCTTGAGCAGAAGGGGGAAGACACGGGTGTCCAAGGAAGCAAGAATCTGGGAGAGCTGTCTCAGAGCCAAGTTTCAGGCTGAGCATAGTCAAGCACAGTTCAAGTGATAACTAGGGGACAGGAACTCAGTCTAATAGCCCATGGGCCTTCCCAGGGTGGCTTCCAAACCATCCACACATGACTCTGGTCTTCTACCTCCTGTGGAAGGGCACAGGTAACCATAGTTGGGAGATAGAGATAAGGTCACCTTTGTTCCTCCATTGTTGAGAATGCAGAGGCAAGCTGTGCTAATGGGCAGGGAGTGCTGAACAGTGTCCGGGGCCACACAGTGCCTCCAAGCCCAGTGTGGTAGCAGCTCACATTCTATGTATATCAAGTTTCTGCAGCATAGGATGTAGAGTGGATTACAAGCCCCCTCATTTGGATTAACCAGTACATACTTTTAAGGAAGTTGAACTCAGTTGGCAGGGCACTGGCCAAACCAATGATCCACATGGTTCGCTATAAAGGAATAGCCATTTAATCCAAGCAATGGGGAATGCAGGACTTATATAGAGATTAGTGTCCCCTAAAGACTTGGAAGAACACCACACTTTCTCCATCTCTGCTTTAAGATTGCCCATAAGTTAACTTTTTTTTCAACTGCAGGGTTGAACAAGTTGAACAGCAAATATTAGTCTATATTGTAGGAATCTGTACATAATTTGAGCCACTTATTAGTAAGCAGAACTATCTTGATTTAAAAAAAAATACAAATAGGTTGAAACAAGCATAGTGGTCACATGGGTAATCCCAACTATTCTAGGCAGAGCAGGAGGATCACAGCCCAAAGGCAGCATGAGCAAAAGTATGAGACCCTACCTAAAAACAAACTGAAACAAAAGGAATTGGATGTGTGGCTCAAGTGGCAAAATGACTGCTCAGCAAGTAGAAGGTTCTGAGTTCAAAGCTTAGCATCACAAAAAAATGTTGAACTATTTACAGAGCAGATATGGTGAACTAATTACAGAGCTATATTTCCCCCAGCAAACACAAAGCATGACTGATCTTCTCACAAAAGATAAATCAGTCTCTTATCTTTTCTTCTGATTGATTTAAGAGTACCTGGCTGTCAAGTTTAAAACTACAGTCCTTAAAACTGACTTACCCTGCCAGGCACCAGTGGCTCAAATCTGTAATCCTAGCTACTCAGGAAGCTGAAATCTAAGAAAAGTGGCTCAAAGCCAGCTGAGGCAAGAAAGTCTGTGAGACTCTTATCTCCAATTAAGACCGGCAAACCAGAAGTGGTGCTGTGGCTCAAGTGGTAAAGTGCTCACTTTGAGCTGAAGAGTTCAGGGACAATACCTAGGCACAAGAGTTCAAGCCCCATGGCTGACAAAAACAAACAAACAAAAAAAAACCTGGCTTACCCTGAAATATAAGGTGAGGGCCCAAAATTAAATAAAACTCAGAGCTATGAAGAAACATAAAAATAGATGGCAGTGAATTAATATCTCACAAATAAGTTAATGTTATAACACAAGATGCACTTCAGATTGAAATTAAGAAAGAGTATTTACTAACTTGCTTGGAAAATGGACAGTATGTTGGGAAAATTAAAAGCTAATGTAGCTATGCACTCATGGCTGTAATCCTAGCTACTCAGGAGGCTGAGATTTGAGGATAACAGTTCAAAGCCAGCCTAGGGTCTGTAAGACTCTAATCTCCAATTAACCACCAGAAAACCAGAAGTGGAACTGTGGCTCAAAGTAGTAGAGCACTAGCCTTGAGCAAAAAGAGCTCTGAGACAGTGCCCAGGCCTAGAGTTCAAGCCCCATGACTGACACACAAAAAAATCTTTACTTATAATTAATATATTCCTGTAAGTATGTTGTAATGCTAAATATATGTGTCCATCATCCTATCTACATTATTATTTTTAATACCATATTGACTTTTGCCATTTTCTTAGACATTGCTAATTGCATTGTGTGGATTTTTTTAAATTAGACTTGCCATGTGGCTGAATATAATACCTACCTAGCTTGAGTGACATCCCCAGCACTTCAAATAAGTAAGTAAAGAAAGAAAAGATTAAATTTTGCTTGTGGGCTGGGAAGGTGGCTCAGTGGTAGAGTGCTTGCCTTGTATGCATGAGGCCCTGGGTTCGATTCCTCAGCACCACATAAGCAGAAAAGGCTGGAAGAGGCACTGTGGATCAAGTGGTAGAGCACTAGCCTTGAGCTGAAGAGCTGAGGGACAGTGCCCAGGCCCAGAGTTCAAACCCCATGACAAAAAAAAAATTGCTTGTTGCCAAGAGGAAAAGAGATCCTTTTCTCCTCCCTCTTTTATGTATTCCCTTAAAAGACTCAAAATAGAAATACCTGTAATAAAGATTAAATAAGCCAACTCTCTTAAATGGTGCCTGAGCTAAGAATAGAGAGCATTGTTAAATATTGCTAATATATTCCTGCTAATGACCAGTCTTTTTTTTTTTTGGGTCCGGTCGTGGG
>NW_012267284.1:5096987-5100865 GCF_000151885.1 Dipodomys ordii
TCAGCTCAAGGCTAGCGCTCTACCACTTGAGCCACAGCGCCACTTCTGGCTTTTTTCTTTTTGCTTATGTGGTACTGAGGAATCAAACCCAGGGCCTCAGGCATGCAAGGAAAGCGCTCTACCACTGAGCCACCTTCCCAGCCCCACCAGTCTTTTTTTGTAAGCATCCTTTTAATGTTTTTTTTTTTTTGCTTTAAATAAACTAAGCTGTTGCAAACTGGAATTATTTGACTCCCTCCCTAATTAACAGCTGTTAGACCCTCCCCATGTTAGATGGCTAGGGCCCAGTTTCCTTCAATGGAGGACTATTTGCCAAACCAGGTGTATTGCCCTTATGACAACCTGGCTACTTTGAACACTCCAGGGACACCTTGAGGAAGCCACACAGCAACCCCAGCTACTTGCTGCCGAAGCACAATTCTGGCTTCAGAAGGTGCTGCCCAGCCATGCTTATATAAGATAGCTTTTTGGACCTTTTGATATCACAAACCTCAGCAACCATTTCACCCAGTCCATTGGTGAAGCCCTTCTCTAGGTAGCCCAACAGAAGGCCTGTGATAGGTCCAACCACAGCCCTTCATTTACATGGAGGTTGGCTGTGATTGGCAAACACTCTTATCACACCCCTTTTCAGATTATATAAGCATGTTGTTGGGATCAAATTTTGAGTTCTCCTAGGAGACAACTCCTGGGCTATCCTGGTATTACATAAGGCCCAATAAGACCCTGCCCCCAACCTTGGTCTTCTCTTGCTACTCTTTCTTTCTTTTTCTTTTTTCTTGGTGTAGTTCAGGGGGTTAAATGTGGAGCCTTGTGTTTGTTAGGCTAACACGGTACCACTTGAACTACATACCTCCAGCCTTTTTTGACTTAGGTTATTTGATAGGCTTCACTTTTTGTCTGGAACCTGCTTGGAGACTGAGATCCTCCTATCTACAGTCTCGTGTGTTTCTGGATGGTTTGAAATGGGGTCTCATTAATGCTTTCCTTGGCTGGACTTGAAGCACAATCTTTGTTAATTTCTTGATTACAGGCACAAACCACACTACTGGCCTGGTTACTGAAAGACTTCCTTGGACTTGCCAAGCCTTAAGGGTCCAAGGTCTCAGACATCCTAGGCCTGAGAACTTCACCACCAATCACTGTCAAGAGCCAAGGGTCAGACTGGGAAGGTGGCTCAGTGGTAGAGTGCTTGCCTCACATGCATGAGTCCCTGGGTTCGATTCCTCAGTACCACATAAGCAGAAAAAAAAAGCCAGAAGTGGCTCTGAGGCTCAAGTTGTAGAGAGCTAGCCTTGAGCTGAAGAGCTGAAGGACAGCGCCCGGCTCAGAGTTCAAGCCCCACGACCAGACCAAAAAAAAAAAAAAAAGGGCCAAGGGTCCTGACACCCTAGGTACTGCAACTGTACCACCAGTTACTGTAGGAGCCAAGAATTCCAGCACTCTAGTCCCACTCAGGATGTGGAACACTAGCAGGTCTGCCTGCTGCTGTCACTCCCAATTAGAAGCTGGGGAGTAAACCAGCTGCCAAGTGCCAGCCACTAGTGGTTAAAACGTACAGTAATAGCCCTCTCCCCAAAGTGCCTAGAACCACAAGTCACTGGCTTCTAAAGCCTGGGAAAATAGACCATTCCTTCTAGGGACTTGGAAGTATGAGGCTCTGGGTCTACCAGTCCAGGTGCTAAGTGTGGGGCTCTCAAGAGCTAAGGACTGACAGCTCTGGAGGAGCTTCTCCTTGCCTACTCAGGATTTCTATGTGAGTAGAGCAGGAGGACCAGTCAAGCTCAACTGATTGGTAACACCTCTTCTAACCCTTTGTTACATGTCTAAATCTTTTTAAAAAGTATATAACCTCCCTGCCATCATTACTAACCAGAACACACACACACACACACACATACACACACACACACACACACTTCCAACCTAACTAGGAATATTTTTTGAAAGCCCAGAGAATCCCACTGGGAATGTGGCTTAGTGGTACAGTGCTGACTTAGCATGCATGAAGCTATAGGTTCAATTCCTTAGTACTACATAAATAGAAAAGGCTGGAAGTGACACTATGGCTCAAGTGATAGAGCACTAACCTTGAGCAAAAGAACCTCAGGAGGCTGTGGCTTAGTGGTAGAGTGTCTGTTTTGCATGTATGAAGCCCTGGGTTTGATTCCTCAGTACCACATACACAGGAAAAGAGGGAAGTGATGCTGTGTATCAAGTGGTAGAGTGCTAGCCTTGAGCAAAAGAAGCTCAGGGAAAGTGCCCAAGCCCTGAGTTCAAGCCCCAGGACCAGAGAAAGAAAGACAGAAAGAAAGAAGGAAAGGAAGGAGCAAGCACTGGAGAGTCATTTGTCTGAAATATAAACTTCAAGGGAGATAATGTCCCTATCCCCTTGTCTCTTGTGAGTTTAGTCCAGGCCCCTCGGTCTGAGCTGTAACTATGGTCATCACAGAGATATGACAAGGTTTACTTTTCCTTTAGACAAAGGTAAAAAGCCAGCTCAAGCAGCCATGTCAATTACCAGATGAATTCAAGATGAATCTGTGAGAATGAAGAGCCAGCTGTGCCAAGTCCTTTCACCTTTATACTGGGACCTTCTGTTGTAAGGTGAATCATCCCAGAAGCCACATTTTGGAATATGGAATATTGGAGTCTTTATTATACAGTTAACAGGCTGCAGGCCGCCCGTTGCTACAAAGGCCTGCAGCCCCCAGATACACATAACACCGCTAAGAAACAGGAGGAAAGAAAGAAAAAAAAAACAATACCAACAAGCCAATTCAGCCCCATGGAGAGCTAAATTAGGACGCCATGATGACCGGGGATGAGCCAGGAGACACAGGACAGGATCACGGAGATCACGTGGACCACGGGATCACGTGGCATGGCGTAATGGCGGCTGGGCTGGAGCAAGGGGCAGGTCCACAGGAAATTCCCAGTCCCAGGCACTTGACTGACAGATCCAGTAGCCTATCAGCCAAGTTCCCGTCCCTGCCTCCAGGGATCTGGCCACGCCCATCACTTGGGAGGCAGGTGATGGGCGGGGCATTTCCCTCCCCAAGTATGAAGACAAGATGCCAGACCCTACCATCCACACCAAGTGGCCACCACTACCATCCACCATGTGGCCACTATGGCGCCCGTCAGACCTTCCCTCCTTACTTCACCTGTGTGTGTCTCCTCTGTGGTTCGCCTGTCTGGACATTGCGGTGTGGCTCAGTGCTTCTTTGAAGATGCAACTTTTTATGTATTTATTATTTTTTTGGTCCGGTCGTGGGGCCTGAACTCGGCCTGGGCGCTGTCCTTCAGCTCTTCAGCTCAAGGCGATCTATCACTTCAGCCACAGCGCCACTTTTTCTGCTTATGTGGTGTTGAGGAATTGAACCCAGGGCCTCATGCAAGCAAGGCAAGCACTCTACCACTGAGCCACCTTCCCAGCCCCTCTTATTTTCTTGTATTCATGCGAAAGACTTCTTAATATGTACCCTTGCCAGTTTTTAATAAATAAGTGAACAGGTATACTTGTAGCTATTTCAGCCCCAAATAGAGATAAGTCATTGTCCTATTTTTGAAAATTAGCATCTTTCTCCAACCTTAAACATCATCTCCTTTGAGAGGTAATATCACAGGTATCTGTGTTGTTCTTTGGGCTTCTACTTTCTGGTTGTTTTTATAGTTTGAATGCATTTAGTGGTGTGATCTAGAAAGGCTACCACATCTACTTTCTTTTCCTTCCTTAGAAAACATTTTTTTTTTTTTGGGTCCGGTCGTGGGGCCTGAAGTCTGGGTCTGGGCGCTGTCCCTCAGCTCTTCAGCTCAAGGCTAGCACTCTACCACTTGAGCCACAGCGCCACTTCCGGCTTTTTCTGTTTATGTGG
>NW_012267284.1:5102615-5104597 GCF_000151885.1 Dipodomys ordii
AAAAAAAAAAAAAGAATTCCTTTCTTACACTTAACAGTGGTAGACTATCTTCATTCACAGTGAGAATTGTACTTTTCTCTAGTAACTGTATGGGTTAGAAAGATTCCTGATCATTCCCCAAGTCCTCCTGAGCACCTGAAGTGACTGTCCCATAAGGTTTCTGTCTTGAAACTTTCTGGGTATGTTCTTGAGATTCCTGCTTGGTTTGTCATAGTAACAATACTTTCATTTCTCTTCTCCAGGTCTGCCCCTGCTTCTGTAGTTTTCCAGATTTGTACAAGAGCAGCAGAAAATGAATACATCCCTAGTGAGTTTTTCTGTTCTTGTGTTTCACCTCTTATCTTGGTTCACAGTATAAGGATTCAAACTTTTAAATTGGAAAGTAGAAATCGATTTTTTAAAAAAAGGTATAGTCAGATGAAATGGAGCCACAATCAGCATCAGGCATTTTTTTCTTAGTAATTCCTGCAGATAGCATGATCCTTAGAGTCCTTGAAGCCAGAATACAAGTGTCTGATGTTCTTTATATTCATAGCAGTCACATAACTGAAGCACACAGCCTATTTATATGAAGTACCTCTTCATATCCATGTCCATTTCTCTTAGGGTGTTGTTTTGTTGTTTTTCTTGTTGGCTTATAAGTACTCAAAATCTTTTGATAGGAAGCATTTTTTTCATCTTTCATTTTCTAATACTAACATAAAATCACTTCATCTTTTCATATTTTTAGTTCCTCACAGTGAGAAACCTGGCATGATGGCATCAAGGGCCAGAACATGGTCTCCATCTGTAATTGAGTACAGTTTCTTAGAGGGGCCATACCAGTGGTAGAGAGGGAGGAAGTCAGTGTCTGTGGTCTGTTATCTGCTCTTATCCCTGGAGTCCTTGGACAGGCCTGGCTGATGCTCTGGAGTCTGCATGTCTGAGAGCAGCTGTCTCTTTCTTGCTTAACAGGAGGGCTCCCACTGGAGGACTGCTGTCTGCTGTCCCTTGGCCTCAGGAAGCTTTCCCTGTTATGTGATGCCATGCAGTTCAGACCCTGCCTGTGATGCAAAGCAAATTACAGGCCAGCCTGAGTGCTGGGTGATTAGCAAAACCCTGTCAAAAAAAGAGATGGTAGCCGGGCGCTGGTGGCTCACGCCTGTAATCCTAGCCACTCAGGAGGCTGAGATCTAAGGATCTCAGTTCAAAGCCAGCCCGGGCAGGAAAGTCCGTGAAACTCTTATCTCTAATAAACCACTAGAAAACCGGAAATGGCAATGTAGCTCAAGTGGTAGAGCGCTTGCCTTGAGCTGAAGAGCTGAGGGACAGAGCTCAGGCCCAGAGTTCAAGCCCCAAGACCAACAAAAAAGAAAAAGAGAGAGAGAGAGATGGTGGTGGTGTTTGTTTTTGTTTCGGGTTTTTTTTTTTCTTTAAAAGGGTGCACAGAAAGGGAGGGTAGAAGAGTACATAAATGCAGTCACGCTATTTGTTATACAATGTATGGAAAGTGAGTTATGTAACTTGTAGGCAGTGATAGGGAGGAAACTGGGGGAAGGGGTAACATTGTCCAAAAAAAAAGAAATGTACTTACCTGACTTAAGCAATAGTAAACCCTCTGGTACAATACCTTAATAACAATAAAGTTAGCTGGGCTCTGGTGCCTCACACCTGTAATCTTACTCAGGAGGCTGAGATCTGAGGATCGCAGTTCAAAGCCAGCCTGGGCAGGAAAGTAAACACACACACCCACAGACGTTTTGGTGGTGGTGGTGGTGGTTGTGGGACTTGAATTCTGGGCTTGGGCGTTTTCCCTGAGATCTTCAGTTCAAGGCGGGATCTCTACCACTTCAGCCACAGTACTACTTCCAGTTTTCTGGTAGTTAATTGGAGATAAGAGTCTCTTGGACTTTCCTTGCCCAGGTGGCTTTGAACCGCTATCCTCAGATCTCAGTCTCCTGAGTAGCTAGGATTACAGGCATGAGCCACCGGTGCCTGGCTTT
>NW_012267284.1:5106435-5128354 GCF_000151885.1 Dipodomys ordii
AAAAAGCTGGAAGTGGCGCTGTGGCTCAAGTGGTAGAGTGCTAGCCTTGAGCTGAAGAGCTGAGGGACAGCGCCCAGGCCCAGAGTTCAGGCCCCACGGCCGGACCCCCAAAAAAAAATTGTAATATAGATGATGAGGCCTCAAGTTTGATCCCTCCCTCCACCATGATGTGAAGTAGTAGAAAGGAAGGCACTCATCCATTACCAGGTGGAGCCCTGCTGCATAGTCCTGTTCCCCTCCTTGTGCAGCAGGGCTCCTGTCCTGTCCATTCTCCTGCGTGTGAGTCCATTCATAACACTCATTCTTCCATCCAAATCCTTGTCTGCCAGTCCCTGCTCTGGATTTTACCTCATGCCCTGTTGTGAACAAAAGAACACAGAGTAACCATCATCATAGATGCTGTGTTTTTGTCAGTTTACTTCCTCTCCCCCTTGTTGGAGTGTGTCTGCTATTCCAAACAAAAGAGTAAGAGGAAGCACTTGGAAACAGAGTCCAGGGCTTACCTCTAGATGAAATGCTATGTTCCAGTCTCAGTATGTCTTGTGTCGGAAGTTGTACAAAAGTTGGTTCATTTTGCCTCTTTTTAGATGAGGTCTGGCGAGAGAACAACCTTATGAACAGAGCATGGGAAGGTAAAGCTAAACATTCAAGGCCACCTGTGTTCTACAAGAACAAAAGCTTGGTGGGAGAGGGAAGCAGTGTTTCAGGGAAAGCTTTCAGTGTAGAGAAGAACCTTGTTCCTCGGAAAATAGCCTCTAAGTGTGACTTGTGTGAAAAGAGTTTGGCCTGTGTTCCAGAATACATTAGCAGTGATGGAAGCTATGCAAGCATGAAACCCAGCGAGTGCAGTGGATGTGGGAAGTCGCTCCTCCACATGAAGCCTCAGAAAGCCCATCCTGGAGGTAATTCAGATCATCAAAATGGAGATGCTTACACACTGAATGAAGAGAATTTTTATCAGAAAATTCATATTTTAGAGAAACCCTTTGAATACATTGACTGCCAGAAAGCCTTCCCGAAGGACCCAGTTTTTAATCATGTGGACGAAAAGTCCTATAACTGGAATGCATCGGAAATGGCCTTTCTCCAGATGTCAGACCTCAATGTCCATCAGAGACCACACATGGAAATGAAACCCTATGAATGCCGTGAGTGTGGGAAATCCTTCTGTAAAAAGTCAAAATTTATCATCCACCAGAGGACTCACACAGGAGAGAAACCTTACAAATGTAACCAGTGTGGGAAATCCTTCTGCCAGAAGGGGACCCTCACTGTCCACCAGAGAACTCATACAGGGGAGAAGCCCTACGAATGCACTGAGTGCGGAAAGAACTTCTACCAGAAGTTGCACCTCATCCAGCACCAGCGCACGCACTCAGGAGAAAAGCCCTATGAGTGCAGCTACTGCGGGAAGTCCTTCTGCCAGAAGACACACCTCACCCAACACCAGAGGACGCACTCGGGAGAGCGGCCTTATGTGTGTCACGACTGTGGGAAGACTTTCTCCCAGAAGTCAGCCCTTAATGACCATCAGAAAATTCACACTGGCGTGAAACTCTACAAGTGCAGCGAGTGTGGGAAATGCTTCTGCCGCAAGTCCACTCTCACGACCCACCTGAGGACACACACGGGCGAGAAGCCCTATGAGTGCAATGAATGTGGGAAGTTCTTCTCCCGGCTGTCATACCTCACTGTGCACTACAGAACCCACTCGGGAGAGAAGCCGTATGAGTGTGCGGACTGTGGGAAAACCTTCTACCTGAACTCAGCCCTCATGAGACACCAGAGGGTACACACTGGGGAGAAGCCGTACGAATGCAACGAGTGCGGGAAGTTATTTTCCCAGTTGTCCTACCTCACCATCCATCACAGGACTCACTCAGGGGTGAAGCCGTATGAGTGCAGCGAGTGTGGGAAAACCTTCTACCAGAACTCAGCCCTCTGCAGACACCGCCGGATTCACCGTGGGGAGAAGCCCTACGAGTGCTACATATGCGGCAAGTTCTTCTCTCAGATGTCCTACCTCACCATCCACCACAGAATCCATTCAGGAGAGAAGCCCTATGAGTGCCGCGAGTGTGGGAAAACCTTCTGCCAGAACTCAGCCCTTAACAGACACCAGAGGACACATACCGGAGAGAAAGCCTACGAGTGCTATGAGTGCGGGAAGTGCTTCTCTCAGATGTCCTATCTCACCATCCACCACCGCATCCACTCAGGAGAGAAGCCCTTTGAATGTAATGAATGTGGGAAAGCCTTCTCACGGATGTCTTACCTCACTGTGCACTATAGAACCCACTCGGGTGAGAAGCCCTATGAATGCATGGAATGTGGGAAAAAGTTCTACCACAAGTCAGCCTTCAATAGCCATCAAAGGATTCACAGGAGAGGGAATGTGGATGTAGTGGATGTGGGAAGGCTTCTCTGAAGTCAGACCTCAGCTCAAAGTTTCAGTGTGGTGAGCTAGACACTCCTGCCTGCAATCAGACACTGTTGTACAGATAGCTGTCTGTATCCATGGCCTTCAAATCCACAGATTAAACACAGTAAAAGTACTTGGGGGAAATTTACATTTGTACCAAACATTACAAATGTTTCTTGTCATTATACTCTAAATGCACTATAGTAGCTATTTATATAGCATTTTATTGTATTAGGTAAGTAATCTTAATTGAGAGAGCATTGAAAAGTACACAAAAGGGCCAAGTGCAGTGCTTCATATCTGTAATCCCAGATACTCTTAAACTAGAGACTGGAAAGATCAAGGTTCAGGGCCAGCAGTAAGTTAGTAGGATATCCCATCTCAACAAAAACCCTGGGTGTGTTGGTACATACCTGCTATCCTAACTACACATGAAACATAAGTAGGAGGATTGAATTCCAGGCTGACTTAAGCAAAAATGAAAGCCTTGTTTAAAATTTTAACTAAAACACCAGGCACCGGTGGCTCACGCCTATAATCCTAACTACTCAGGAGTCTGAGATCTGAGGATAATGGTTCAAAGCCAGTCTGGGCAGGAAAGTCCATGAGACTCTTACCTCCAATAAACCACTAGAAAACTGGAAGTGGCGCTGTGGCTCAAGAAGTAGAGCACTCGCCTTGAGCTGAAGAGTGTGACAGCGCCTAGGCCCAGAGTTCAAGCCCATGACTGACAAAAAAAAATGTTTTTAACTAAAACTAGAAAGGCTTGAGGCACAACTCATTGCTTGTCTTGCAAGCACAAGGCATGGAGTTCAAACTGAAGTACTGCCCCAAAACTACAGTATGTGAGAGGATATGTCGACTGCATCAATTTATGTAATGATTTGAGCATCTAGCCAGGTTCTGGAATCATAACTGGCTCCCATATATTACGGGACATGTGTATCTGCAAACTCACACAGGTGAATGTGGCCAAGCCCTGTACAACTAACATGGCCACATGCACATGTCTCACTAGATGCCAGGCTACATGGGAGAAAATGCACAAATAGCATGTATATATATATTTCACCATGGATTCAGACTGCTTTATCAGGGAGTTCTTTCAATTGGAGCAGTGTAGGAAATAGACTCCTTTGAATGTTGTTACTATTAAAGGACATGTTTCTGATACAACATTTTTTGTAAAAGAAAAGTGAAAAAAGGAAGAAGAAATATACGCAGTAGAAATAGATATAAACTCATCAGGATAACCATGCCTACATTGAACTCATAATAAACTGTTCCCAAGGAATATAATAGTTAAGGTTTTGTTTGGTTTTTAGCATGTTACATTATAGGAATTACATGTTCAGTTAGTTTGTAACATGTGGTAAGAGCACCCATTCTAAGTAGCACCTTGTTAACATTTTAATATGAACTGCCACAAATACTTGGTTAGATATACTTTCCTTGTATTCCTCCCCTGGTTTATTAAGTGCATTTGCTATTGATAATGAACTATTACCCTCCACTAAGAAGACAATGTTTATATTTTCAAGTATAGATGGGTCTGCAAAGGAGATAAAGATACATGTGTAAAATAGGTAATAAGTGCTACAAAAACTTCCGTTTTAATTAAGCCAGAAGTCTTCAGGATCAAGAAATAGCTTTAGTACTTACTGCACTCTACAGCTAAAACATGCACTTCACAATGTCCTCATTCCTGTGTTCTCATCCTGTGTTCTGGATGCTTTCATAAATGTGTTTAGAGGAAGTGCTGTCTTCTGACTTGAGTCATTAGTGTTTATGAATGTGCTCGGCTCTGTGCACCTGCTCCCCCCATTGCTGAAGGAATGGAGAACACTTTCAGGCGCTGTGGGTGCCTCCCCCGGTCACTGTGGGCATCCATCCTCCTCACAGGGCATGAGGTCAGTCCTGCTGAGTTCCAGCCAGGAGGGAAAGTCCTTTCTCACTGCTAATGGGGCAGTTTACAGTACCCATGTCCACACAGACAAAAGGGACAAGACAGCTCACAGGTTGTTTCTGGGAAAGGTTTCGGTAATCCTTGGACTCAAGTCAAGGTGAAGTGGGGTCTTTGGTGAGCCTTATCTTGTGCAGACATCGTTCATGGCAAAGCCTCTCAGCAATGGATTATACTCAGATCATGGCCTGCACAGAAAGGCTGGAAGAAGGTGGTATCCAGATGCCACTGAACCAGGCAGTCTTGTCACTTCAAGGTCTCCACTGTTTCCATTTTGAGACACAATTTGTTTTTAAGCCAGTTGACTTAGAATGTTCTGTTTGTGATAAAGACATTCTGATAGAGTTATACTTTTGTAGAAGTTAAGAAATTCAGAAATGGACTTTAGGCAAATCACTTATTTTGAAGGGTGGAGACATATTTATATTATTTTCTGTAAATGCTTTATGTAAATAGCCTTAACATTGTAAATCAGCTTGAAACAATTAAATGTGTATGCTCTCTTAAACTGTCCTGTCCTTGACCCACAAAATTAAGTTTTGGAACCTAACAGCAATTTTTCTAACACATAACATGGATTGTTACTAGAAATTGTGTGTGTGTGTGTGTGTGTTAAGGGTCTAATTTTGTCTGCTTTCAACTGATTAGTCCAATTCCCTGTATTTAATTTTATGCTCTGAGCTGAAGTACTACCTTTTCATGTGTAAAAACCATAAATTGGCCAGGCACTGGAGGCTCACACCTGTAATCCTATCTGCTTCAGGAGGCTGAGATCTGAGGGTCATGGTTCAAAGCCAGTCTAGACAGAAAAGTGCATAAGACTCTTAACCACCAGAAAACTGGAAATGGCACTGTGGCTCAAACTGGTAGAGCATTAGCCTTGAGCAGAAAGCTCAAGGGCAGTATCAAGGTCCTGAGTTCAAGCTCCATAACTAATCCTCCCCCTCCTCCCCCACCCCAAAAAAAACCCAGCATGGTTAAATTACATTTGCAGTTTTTTGTTGTTTTGTTTTTTGTTGATCCTAGGGCTTGAACTCAAGGTCTGGACTCTGTCCCTGAGCCTCTCTATGCTAAGGCTAGTGCTCAACCATTTGAGCCACTGTGCCACTTGGAACTTTTTCTGTTTATGTGATACTGAGGAATTGAACTTCATGCATGCTTTGTAAGCATTCTACCACTAAGCCATATTCCCAGCCCCTGATCTTGGTTTTAAGTATTATTGGTTTTAAGTATTATTTCACACAAAATAGAACATTTTGCAAAATCAGATTATCCCTAAGCCAAAACTCAAGTGGGCCAAACTCTGCTTTGATAGTCCTAAATGAGGTTGCTCTGGAACTGATGGGAGGTAACCTACTATGGATGGCAGGGAAGGAAATTCCCAACAGAACTGAGCCTAAGCCAGGCCACCAGGAGAAGGCTTGGTGAGGAAGGGAACCTAGGGTTAGGGTTGTAACAGCAGCTCCTCAGCCACACAGTGCCATGGCTGTCAAACTCCCCACCTACCACAGATACCCCCCACCCAGAGTGGCAGCCAAGAGCATGGACCTATGCTCCAAGGCCCAGGGGGAGGAATTGTAGGGGTTTACTTGTATATATCTGTCAAGAAGATGAAAACCAGATTAATGAGTTGGAATTGGTTATTTAACAGCCCCAAAGCCATATTTTGAACTTAAGAAACTAGACACCACGGAAGTGGTGCTATGGCTCAAAGTGGTAGAGTGCCTTGAGCGAAAAAGCTCAGGAAGTGTCTAGGCTCTGGGTTCAAGCCCCACAACCAACAAGAAAAACAAAACAAAACTAGACACCAAACAAATACTGTGGTAGATGTCATTAAGAGACACACTAAGGCTCTCTATGGGGACTTTCACTGAACCTGAGCCTTCTGATCTAGCCCATGGGGCATTTAGATGAAACCAATTCCATGAATTCCAGTGTCCTCTCACCAATCCACGGATGGCCTCTGGGCCTCCCCCTTCCTGCACACCCTCCTGGCACAGCTCCTCTGGTATGTTGGTGAATTAAGGTATGGTGAATGACCACCATACCTTAATAAGCTTTGGTTTACAATGCTTTTTTACACTGCTAGACCCTATCTGAAAAATACTAAAGCAAAAAGGACTAGGGGTGAGGCTCATGTGGGAGAGTGTGTTTGCTTCTGGATTGAGATGGGGTCTCCCATACAACCAAAAATATGCAAGCCAGGCATCAGTGACTCGGCCTGTAATCCTAGCTACTCAGGAGGCTAAGACCTGAGGATCACAGTTCAAAGCCAGCTCAGGCAGGAAGTCTGTGAGACTTATCTCCAATAAACTACTCACAAAAAGCCAGAAGTAGCACAGTGGCTCAAAGTAGTAGAGCACCAGTTTTGAGCACAAAGAGGCTCAGGGCCAGTGCCCAGACCCTGGTTTCAAGCCCCAGGACAAGAAGGAAAAAAAGGAGGGGGAGGGGAGAAAAGAAGAGGAAAGGGGAGGAAAGAAGAGGAAGGAGGAGGGGGAGGAGAAGAAGGGAAGGAAGGAAGGAGAGGGAGGGAGGGAAGGAAAAAATGAAATGACTTTAATCAGGGAATTCCCTGTCAGGGAATCTTTCAGCTCTCATAATTTTTTTTAGTGAACCCCCAACATCACCCACTTTTAACTAGGTCACAGTATTCAACTACACAATATTCACCTTAGGCTGCCGTGTGCTGTTCACCCCACTCTCCACCCCCACGTCACATTTGTGAAGGACATCTGGTTCATAATTCCCTATTTCCTCCATAGGAAAAGAATGAGAAAGCTGATTCCTAGGATATAAATGAAAATGCATGAGTTTACAAGCAGGCGTTTAGTGCTCTAGGTAAGGAGCTGGATGTGGCATTGGAGCAGGCAGGCCTGCCAAAATAAACTCACATGGTGTTCAGACCACAAAGGAAAGGCCTGGGCATATCTAGATCACCAGGTAGGGAGGCCCCCTGCCCCTCTAACCACCAGCAGGTTGGCCCCCCCAAAAGCAAAGGAAGGTGTGACTTTGCCCAAGAAGCACTGAACTCATAACTTGATTTAGGAAATTGTAATCCCTTTGTACAGCTCCTTAAAAAATAAAAATCTCTGCCTACCCCCACCCCGTGGTATCTCAGGGCAGTATGTACTACACACCTGTGTCCGAAGGGGGTGTGCCCACAAGACCACAGAGCCCTGTGGTCCTCCTGGAACTGACTTCTAGGAGCCATTCTGGGACCAAATCTAGATTCTTACAAGAAAACTACAAACCCTTTGCAGAAACAAGGTGGGCTCCAGGCCACACGGAGCCTCTGATCAGTTCAAGGGGCCGCAACAGCACTGAGTCCAGTCGGAAAGCTCATTTCGCCATCTTTATTAAAGCTAGGTCCTGCCGACAGCTGCTGGGCAGAGCTGAAGTAGCCAGGCCCTAGGGCTGGGGCCGGGCTCCCCTCCGGCCCACCCTGCTTTGGCTCCTTCCGAGGCTCGTATCCCAGAAGACATGGGAAGGAAAAGGCCTGGGGCAGAGAGGCCATGACCCAGCACTCGGGCCTCCCTGAGACCCCTGCTCTCCTCCCAACCCACCACCCGCCACTACCACACCAACCCAACCAGCACCTAGCAGCCTGGCCGCTGGCTCTCACCCCTGCGGCCGTGTCTACACTAACACAGAAGGAACTAGCTCTAAAAGGGAATGCAGTGCTTCAAAACCTCACTTCTCTGGCCCATACAGTATAATGCGAGGTGACCTCTCCTGAGCCCTGAGCCCGCGGCGACTGCCGTCCACCAGGCCAGAGCTTGCATAGCTGGTTGCTTGGTGTCACTGTGCCAGGGGTTCGGGCCCACCCCCTTCAGGTGTGGCCTGCCACCTCTCGGCCCCCAGTGGGGCAGGAATGTAGTGTGGACGACGACAGAAGCAGCTAAAATGGCCTTCGGAGGTTGCGGGGGCCCTGGCACCAGGCGGACAGAAGGGGAGATCCTTGGACCCGCACTGGGCAATGAAAGCTAAAAGAGCCCTGGGCTCCGAGGTGCAGGGCCCCGGGTGTCTGCCTGCTGCAGGAGGGGACAGTCCAGGGAACGACGATGGGGCCCGGGTCTGTGGGAACCCAGAGGGCACCCCAAGGACGTCCGAGTGCCACCACCTCTGGCCACCAGGGCCAAGGGATGGGTGGAGAGAGCTGAGACCAAAGCGGTCCTTGCCTGGCGTTCCCAAGGCTTTCTGGGCCCACTGACGACCGAAGGGCCCTGAGCTCCCGCTGAGGAAGGGGGGAAGGGGCCAACACCTACCCGGGTCTCCCCACGGGCGCTGACCCGCGCTCTTCCTCAACTTCCCGCCCTGAACACCATCGGCGACCAGCAGCAGCGCATGTGGGAATCCGGGCACAATAAATAGCCTGGCCCGCCGCTGGGGTGGGGTGGGGTGGGGGTCGCCGTCTGCTCTAGGGGCTGCCCCACCGCTCCCCTTGCTTCCTCACTAGACTTCGTTCTTTAGGCGGGAGAGAGGGAAGCCGGGGCCATGGGTGGCGCCCCTCGGCGGGGTGGGCTGCGCGCGGGCCGCGGCGCCTCACGGGACGCTCTCCTTCCCGGGGCTCCCAGCGTAGGTGCCCGAGGGCCCCGCGAATGCCGCGGGCTCCGAGCCGAAGCTCGTCCCTCCCGCGAATTCCAGCAGGGCGCTGCCGCCCAGGCCCCGGCCAGGACTCGCGCTCGCCGGTCCCTTGGGCGCTGGGGTCTTGGGCGAAGGGGCTGCCGGCGCCGCGCCAGGCGCAGCCGGGCCTCGATGCGTCTTCATGTGCGTGAGCAGGTGCGAGCTCTGTGAGAAGCGGCGGCCGCAGTTGGCGCAGGCGTAGGGCCGCTCCCCCGTGTGCGTGCGCTGGTGCGTCACGAGCACCGAGCGCTGCGAGAAGCGCTTGCCGCACTCGGGGCACGGGAAGGGCCGCTCCCCCGTGTGCCCGCGCCGGTGCTTGGCCAGGTTGGAGCGCTGCGCAAAGCCGCGGCCGCAGTCGGCACAGCGGAAGGGCTTCTCGCCTGTGTGCGTGCGCCGATGCCGCTTGAAGTCCGAGCTGTGGCCGAAGCCTTTGCCGCAGTCGGGGCAGCGATGCGGCTTCTCCTCCGCGTGCGCCCACTGGTGCCGCGTCAGAGCCGCGCTCTGCCCGAAGCGGCGACCGCACTCGCCGCACGCGTAGGGCCGCTCGCCCGTGTGCGCGCGCCCATGCGCCGTCAGGTGCGCGCGGCGGCTGAAGCCCGCGCCGCACACGCCGCACACAAAAGGCTTATCACCGGTGTGGCCGCGCACGTGCGCCACCAAGTGCGAGCCGCGGGCGAAGCGCGCACCGCACTCCGGGCACGGGAAGGGCCGCTCGCCTGTGTGCGTGCGCCGGTGGCGCGCCAGGTGCGAGCCATACACGAAGCTCTTGCCGCAGTCGGCGCAGCGGTGCGGCCGCTCGCCCGCGTGGTAGCGCTGGTGCTTGGCCAGCGCGGCGCGGCGGCCGAACGTCTTGCCGCAGTCCGAGCAGATCCACGGGCTCTCCTCCTCGGCCAGCGCGGCGGGCGCCGGCTCGGCCAGCAGCCCCCCAATGGCTGGCCCGAACGCGCGCAGGCCGCCGCCCGCGGCACCGCCGCTGCCTCCGCCACCGCTGAAAGGGCCACACGCCAGCCCCGCGCCCTCCACCAGGGCCAGCGGGCCCCCCAGGGGACCCAGCACGGGGCGCCCGTCGGCTGGCAGACGCTCTCCGAACTCAGGGAGGCCCAAGATTGGGAAGCCGTCGGGTCGGAGCCAGGACTTGGGGTGCACAGGAAAGTGGAAGCCGAGCGGGTGTGAGGAGGGGCCCTGGCCCTCTCCTAGGCCGTTGCCCACCTCCAGGGGCCGCTGGCCGGGCTCCGGCTCCTTAGTGTTCTCGAGGACAGAGGCCTCTGCGCCTCTTTCGTCGATCTCAGGGGCTCCGTCTGCGGCGCTGGTCTCTGGCTCCTCAGCTTCCTCGGGCCCGACCTCCAGTTCCTCGGTCCCAGGCGCAATCGCCACGTTGCGGGGCTCCGGCTGCGAGCCGTTGCCGCCGGGCTCCGTGCAGCCCCCGCCGCGCCTGTGGCGCTGGAAGTCGGCGCGCAGGCGGAAGGCCTGGCCGCAGTCCGGGCAGCAGTGCGGCCGGTCGGCGGTGTGCACGGCCTGGTGGCGCGCGAGCGCCGAGCTCTGGCTAAAGCTGCGTCCGCAGTGCGGGCATGGGTAGGGCCGCTCGCCCGTGTGCGTGCGCTGATGCGTGACCAGGTAGGAGCGGCGCCCAAAGCCCGCGCCGCAGAAGGCGCAGCGGTAGGGCCGCTCCCCGGTGTGGATGCGCCGGTGCGTTACCAGGTGCGACTTGTAGACGAAGCGCTTGCCGCAGTCCGGGCACGGGAATGGCTTCTCGCCGGTGTGCGTGCGCTGGTGGATGGCCAGGTGCGAGCGGTACACGAAGCCCTTGCCACATTCGTCGCAGCCGAAGGGCTTGACAGCTGCATGGTAGCGCTGGTGCTTGGCCAGCCTGGACCGGTGCGGAAACACCTTGCCGCACACGTCACATGTGGTCTCCGGTCGCCCAATTGGGGCGGCCACTACTGGGAACGCCCAGGGCGCCAGCTCTTCCCGCCCCAAGAAGGGCTTTGCCCCAGCCTCATCTGCCAGGACTCCGAGGCCACCCGAGTCCGGTCCCCACCCCTCCGCAGTCTGCCCGGAATCCGAGTCGTCGGGGCCCCAGGTCCCAGGCACGTCCCCAACTCCATAGGCGGCAGACCACAGCCCAGGTGGCTCATTCTCCTCCTCAGTCATTTCTGCCAAGAAGTCTTCATCGTCTTCCTCCTCATGGTCCTCTAGGTCGTCAGTCCAGTACCAGGCTCCTGGAGGTGACAAAGTTGGGCCAGAAGAGAGGAATAAGAGGATGTGATAGGGGCTAGGAAGGTGGCTCAGTGGTAGAGCACTTGCCTTGCATGCATGAGGCCCTGGGTTCGATTCCTCAGCACCACATAAGCAAAAAGAAAAAAGCCGGAAGTGGCGCTGTGGCTCAAGTGGTAGAGCGCTAGCCTTGAGCTGAATAACTGAGGGACAGCACCCAGGCCCAGAGTTCAGGCCCCACGACCGGACCCAAAAAGAAAAAAAGAGGATGTGATAGGAGCGGGTCAGGAGTTGTAGGCGGAGACCTCCACGCAACTGAGAGGTGGTCTGCTTCCCTGCCAGCCCCAGCAGGTCCCTGGTGGTAAAGCCACTTACCAGTGGCTGGGGACTTGGTGAGGAAGGGGCATGAACACCTAACCAGGAAGGCTCAGGTTTTGGTTCCCCAGGCCATCTGGGGCTCGTCAGCTGCAGAGGACAAGAGACTGTGAAATGGGTGAGTTTGGGCTGGGAAGTTGGCTCAGTGGTAGAGTGCTTGCCTTGCATGCATGAGGCTCTGGGTTCGATTCCTCAGCACCACATAAACAGAAAAAGCCTGAAGTGGCGCTATGGCTCAAGTGGTAGAGCACTAGCCTTGAGCTGAAGAGCTGAGGGACAGTGCCCAGGCCCAGAATTCAGGCCCCACAACCGACAAAAAAAAAAAAAAATGGGTGAGTTTGGCTGCAGTTTCCTGTGAGACCCAAACTAAGCCATGACAGACAGCGATCCTGGGCCCACAGAGGGAAGGCATGGATGGGGCTGTCTCCCCAGCAGCTCAGCCTAGAGGCACAGCACAGCATGGCTGGCAGCTGAGCCCCTGCTGGGCTCCACTAGCAGTGAGAGGCTCCTCCCACTCCCACAGCAGCACTGGGCAGAGTGGCCTGGGGGCAGCCCAACAGGTCCCAGCGGCTGTGCTGCAGGGTTTTAATCCCTCCAGAGACACCTCAGCGTGGGTCTTCTGAAACTGCTTTTAAGACCCCAAGCCACCAGACTACAGACTTTCTGCCACCTCCTCTAAGATGAACTCCAACCTCTCCCTCTGTGGGGTTAGCACTGAGCACAGCTCTGGAATCAGTTTATATCCATCACAGTACCCAGAGAGAGTTACTCAGGTAGCACAGGAAAAAATCACCCAGACCCTGGCAGCCCAGGTGATCAGAGCACACAGCATCTGGAAGGCTCAAGAACATACAGCTAGTGTGGACACACCTCAACCCACCTGGCTTCCCCCCAGACTCTAGCCCATAGCTAGAGCTCAAGGAAGGAC
Organism: Dipodomys ordii; assembly: GCF_000151885.1. Classification (NCBI taxonomy): domain Eukaryota; kingdom Metazoa; phylum Chordata; class Mammalia; order Rodentia; family Heteromyidae; genus Dipodomys; species Dipodomys ordii. The sequence goes on from NW_012267284.1 coordinate 5,118,961, forward strand.
CAGAGCCCTGGAAGCCTCAGAGCCCCTCATGGCAAACGCTGCCCTTCTCCAGGCCCCCATTCTGCACAAAAGGGTCACCCAGTGACATGGGAGGATGCTGCAGAGTGCCAAGTGAAACTAAGCCAGATGGAAGTGCAGAGACCTGACCACAGCAGTGACAATGCCACACACTGATCAAGTAGGAGTACAAAATACTGGGTAATTCTTTTTATATTTTGTAATGTTTTAATGTTTTATGTTACTGGCATTAGAACTCAGGGACGCTTACTGGGTAGGGAGGTGATCTATCACTACTCATCTCCCACTGAGCCACACCCTTGCCCTGTTTTAGTCTTATTTTGGGGGTAGTCTCCTCTTTTTGCCCAGGCAGGGCCTACCATGAGCCTCTTAGAAGCTACGCCTCCTAGTGGCTGGGACGCACCATCACACCCAGCAATACTTTGTGATTCAGTCTACATTTCCTATAGCTAATAATATTATACTACTAGAGTAAACATAAAGTTTAAATGAACAGCATCTGGTTATCATGGCCACTTTAGTGAGAAAAGTGGCACAAAAAAGTCCCCCCGCCCTTTCCTGGCTGAGTGCTCTTCTTTGCTCCCCAGTGTGGGAAGGCTGGGCCTCAGGACTGCCTGGCTGGGTAAAAGAATTTTCCCCAGGCTCTGATGAGGGTCTGAAGTAGATGGTAAGTAGAGCACCCTAACATGAAGGGAATCCACACTAAGGAATGGCTGTTTCTTGTAGATTTGTGAGCAAACGAGTCTGTACCCCTCAGGACAGTCAAAGACTAAAAACACTTGGCTATATCAGGAGAGTCACAGCACTGGATACCGGGCCAGTGAGGGCCACCTGCTGCCAGGTAGGCACCCCTGCTGCCAGGAGCTGGGAGGGTGGTGGGTCCCCATGGCTTCCTCCCACTCACCTCTCTGTTCAGAAAGCAGCAGGGGCAGTAGGAATGCCAGTGGACTAGGGAAATGAGCAAGCCCCACCCTGACCCCCACCCCCAATGGGGGAACACACCTTACTACCCCCAAAGCTTGGGTAGAGGCCACTGTCCTAAACATGCATGAAGAGAACAGAGACCACTGAGAACACATAGCAAGGGAGAGGAAGGGCACCCATACCTTGGGGAGGTCAAGGCTAGCTGCAGTCTTAAGAGAAGCTCTCAAAATCACTGCAGCACTGGGAGGATCCAGTGGGATCCTGGAGAAGCTGGCCTGCCCAGGAGATGGCTCCATCCTGTTTTTTTTTGTTTTTGTTTTTGTTTTATGGCTGAAATGACTCAGGGTTTCTAGTTCTTGACCCTGAGATGTCCAGTGACAATGGCTCCACTTGAACCACAAAGCCACTTCTGGCTTTTTCTGGGTAGTTAATTGGAGACAAAAGTCTCACAGACTTTCCTGCCAGAGCTGGCTTCCGCTCCTTAGATCTCAGATTACAGGTGTGTGCCACCAGCACTCAGCCTCACATGTGATTTGCAAGGAAAAAAGCATTCCCAGGCCAGGGATAAGCTGGCCCTCCCAGTCCCCTGACTAGGACTAGAAATGGGACTCTTGATATCCAAGGTCCCCTCCACTCAACAGTCTGCCTCTCGGAGGTTCCCGATGTTTATTGCTGCCTCTACCTGTAGGAGTCCCCTCTCATGGGGGCTCCAGGCCCCTGGCTGCTTGCTGCTAATCATCTACCTCTTACTCCCTCTGAAACTTCAACTCTGTCCTCTCCTGTGTAAATTCTATTTGGGTGCTGTGCTTGTCTTTTACCCTTCACTTTCAGTAGAGGTGCAGGAGCCACCCCACAGTACCAGGTCCTATAGGAGCCATCACTGACTCACCATGAGTATTCTGGATGCCACAGATATGCAAGGGTGAGCAACCCCAGTGCCCACTCGGAATGTGTTAGGAAGGGGGTGCAGGAACAAGGAAGCAGGGACACTGGGGCACAATGAGTCTATCTGAGAAAGTAGAACAGCAGCTCAGCATGGACACTCAGGGCCAGACCATCGACCAGGCAGGGACACACCAGCCAGTTAATGACACACCATGTGCAGCCTGCAGCCACATTCTCCATTCCAGAGCAAACTGGGGCTGACAGGAAATGAGTTCAGTGAGGGTGGGGGTATGGCCCAGCAGGAAGAATACCTACCTAGTAAGCATAAGATCCTGAGTTCAAACCCCAGTAATGCCACAAAAAAGGATAAGTTTAAGACTGGAGCATGGTTACTTGGTAAAGCTCCTGCCTCACAAATGTGTGGCCTTGAGTTCCAAGCCCAATATCAACAAGAAGGAAAATAATGATGGCTGACAATAATAGCTACTTAGCACCCCCTCCCAGACTGACAGCATCATAGACCCTTGCTGGCCCAGGACCCCCACCCAACCCCACAGAACCCTAGGGTGGCTGCAGACTCCACAAGGTACCCTGACTTGACCACAAGTTGGACATTCTCGGGCTGGAATCCACAGGTTTAATTCTTCTTCACACGAATCAAGTGGAGCTCACAAAGTTGAACAGGCCCAAGGCTCGATACCTGTCCCCAAGTCTCTGCACAAGGCCCAGAACTGCCCACCCAGGCCACAGTCAGCCATGGCTCATCTGAAGTGGCCCTTTTTCCAGAAGTGGACAAATGAGAAGTCAGAGGCTTCGTGAAGATTTTGGACGCAGAAAGAATATACTTGTGGTCTACAAGGCAACTTGTACCAACACCTTGACAGCTGCTCTCATTTGTAAAACAACAAAAAAGAGGCTACAACCAGACTTACATAACTAATCCCTCTGCACATTTTTTTTGTCAGTCCTGGGGCCTGAACCGTGGGCCTAGGCACTGTCCCTCAATTCTTCAGCTCAAGGCTAGTGCTCTACCACTTGAGCCACAGCACCACTTCAGGTGTTTTCTGCTTATGTGGTGCTGAGGAATAGAACCCAGGGCCTCATGCATGCAAGGCAAGCACTCTACCATTGAGCCACCTTCCCAGCCCTTACATCATTTTCATACCATTAAAAAAGTAGTATTTAAAAAAAAAAAAAACAGGCTACAACATAAACTGGGAGCCATTCTTTAGCCTGCCTGTAGGCTCTTATGGAGCCAGAACAGGAGAAATCAAGAGGTAAGGGCACACAGCAGCTCTGTCTTCTCAAAGCCACTCAACCTACAAACCACTAGCACTGACCAGTGGAGGTGGCAGAAGGACTGGGTTCCAGGCCTGCAGACAGCTTTGGTAGAGGCCAAAGTCTGACAAGATCTCCATATCCCCTGTCATGCTCACCTGTGTAGACTCCAGTGACAATGTCGCCCTCCTCAGGATGGGGGCTATCTGGGACCCAAGGTTCTTCCCCTTGTTCCAGGCGGAAAATCAAATCTGGTTTGGGGATTGGGTATCCTACCCAAAAGAGAAGCAAAAGAGTAGCCATTACAGGAGACCCCATACCACAGAGCTTTGCTTCCTGCTTCCAGGTCCAGCCCTCGTCTCCTTGCTCTGCCCTGGAGATTGTGCTTCCCTTCCTGAAAGCCTTGCCCTCATTACCCCACTCTCCTACCAGGCCCCATCCCCAACCCTCCCCTGCTCCCCAGCCAAGCCTCTGGGCCAGCAGCTCCACAGAATGGGTCCACCTGGCTCACCTCCCTACCTCACAGGCCAAGGCAGTGATAGGTCTTCCCTGGAATAGGCTAGCCTCAGAACCTGCCCAATTTGAGACCATGGGCTTGAGAAGCTCCTCCTTGGCTTCACCACCACAGCCATGCCAGCAGACAGCCTTTGAGAACCAAAGGCCAGCCTGCCCACCTGCATTCCCTCCCTCTACTCCCTCCATCCTGCCTTCCCTTCCCTTCCTTCCTTCCTTACCCAGGGACACCAGGATCCCATAGTTCCCTTGCATCACTTCCTGGTAGAGGGCCCGCTGCTCCACATTCAGCCTCTCCCATTCCTCCAGGGAAAAGTACACAGCCACATCCTCAAAGGTCACCAATCCCTGGAAAACACATCCCTGGTCAGCTGCTCCAGGTAAACAGCTGAGGGAGCTTGCTAGCTCCACCCGTGAGAACACTGTAAGGACCTGCGATGTGGATTTGGATGGGGTCCCAGATACCTTGTGGGCCTCCTCTGGCTGCACTCCAGCCCTGGAGGTGAGGGCCATTCCCATACAGAGATGAGGACTCCAGATTAGATGGAAAATGATCATCTTATGGAGGCATAAAACCAAGGCTCACAGCCCCTCCATGTCAACAGCCAAGTCAACAGTGAGGACCTACTCCAGGGGCAAGGGCACCTGTGCAGATGAGTGTAGGCGCCGTTGGCTGATTTCACTGAGCAGCATGGAAATGGGCCCTGGACAGATGAGGACAGCAACCTGACCTTGGGGGACAGCTAGGTCTCTGAGGTCACTGAACAAGCAGAGCTCAGCCCCTCTGTCTGGAATCTACAGTCCTGTCCTGTCTGCTGCCCACAGAGGGCTCCAGATTGCAGGTGGGAGAGGCACTGTGGGGAAACCCTGCCTGATGACCTGCTCCAAATCAGAGGGCAGCTCACCTGGGACCCAGCTGTCAGGAAGTCTTCCTCTTCCTCCTCTTCCTCCTCCTCCTCCTCCTCCTCCTCTTCTTCTTCATCTAGAGCAGTAACTACAAGCCGGGAAGCCTGCAGGGCTGAAGGAAAAGATCTCTGAGAGGCCAGTGTTCAGACAGCAAGCAGAGCTGCAGCAACCTAGCTGCTCCCTCATTTTAAAACCTGTGCTGGGCTATGCCAACAGCTCCAGCTCCCCCTGGGGCCCCATAGCTCTCCCCAGCTGGATCCCCCCCTAGCCCCTTTTCTTCCTCCCCCAAGGGCTGCTCCTTTTTCTTACACTTTCTCAGAAGAACTGTGGACTTGGTGTCACCATCATGGCTATGTTGATCCCCCGTCTCCAAGCCAGGACTCGGCTCCTCTGCCAGGACCTCCTCATCCTCCTCTTCCTCTTCCTTCTCTTTCTTCTCCTCCTCCAGCAAATTGGCCTTCACCTCCACCTCTGCCACCTTCTGTACCTGTGCTTCCTTCTCCTCTTCCTCCTCCTCTTCCTCCTCCTCCTCTTCTTCTTCTTCCAAATCTTCCACCTCTCCCTGCTTCTCCTCCTCCTCCTCCTCCTGGTCAGTACCACATTCCACTCTGTCCTCTACCCTCTCCAGCTGGACAGCCGAGGGATCTGAAGTCCTGTGAAGAGCTGCCATCTTCCTGGGGAGCAAGCCTCCGCTTGGCCTGAAACACAGGTGGAGAAACAGATGCAGCCAATAGAGCTGATGACAGACCAGGACACTGTCCATCATCATTTTTTTTTAGGGGGTCCGGTCGTGGGGCCTGAACTCTGGGCCTGGGCGCTGTCCCTCAGCTCTTCAGCTCAAGGATAGTGCTCTACCACTTGAGCCACAGCGCCACTTCCAGCTTTTTTCTTTTTGCTTATGTGGTACTGAGGAATCGAACCCAGGGCCTCATGCATGCAAGGCAAGCGCTCTACCACTGAGCCACCTTCCCAGCCCCTCCATCATCATTTTTTTTGTCGGTCATGGGGCCTGAACTCTGGGCTTGGGCGCTGTCCTTGTGCTCTTCAGCTCAAGGCAAGTGCTCTACCATTAGAACCACAACGCCACTTCCAGTTTTCTAGTGGTTTATTAGAGATAAGAGTCTCACGGACTTTCCTGCCGGGGCTGGCTTGGAACCGCAATCCTCAGATCTCAGCCTCCTGAGTAGCTAGGATTACAGGTGTGAGCCACTGGCACCCGGCTGTCCATCATCTTATACTATGTAACTGGCCCATTCCAGATCCACAAAGAGCCTCACTTGCTCAAGAGCCCCTCACTGGAAATCCCTGGGTCATATCCTCCACACTTTCTCTCTGGCCACCAGAACCTGGCTTTAAGCTGCCATCCTTTTTGTTGGGTACAAAGAGCATTTTTACAGAGTCTGGGTCCTCGGGAACCACAAGAGGTAATCAATATAGACCATGGCTGCTTATATTTTTTTGGATAATTGAGCCTAACCTACAGAGGCAGCCCACTGCCAGCAGAGTGCTTACCCAGCCTTCAGCATGCATGAACCAGGCAGAAGGTGGCAAGGCCTGCACACAGCCAGACTTCAGACACTTCCAAGGCTGGACAGGCACGAGGCAGGATCTGCAGCTTTGCTGGACTGTATGGGGGGAAGGGGAGACCAGAGCTAAGAATCAAGCAGGGCCAGGCTCCTTCCTGAGAGCTAGGCAAGAGAAGGGATCCATGAGAACATGTCGTCCTCCCCTCTGCCCTTACCTCCCGCAGCATTTTAGGGCATCTGGGAAAAGCTCAGAGGGTCATGGAGGTGGGCTCATTGCCAGGCCAAAACAGATGAATAAAATGCCCTGGGACATTCCTTCAACTTTGAGGATGAGACTCGGCCCATGGGGTCCACTCTCCTGCCAAGTTCACAGATGGCTTAACCCAGGGGTAAAGGGCATACCAGCCACACTACTTCAGGGCCTTGTGTCTGGGGCCCTCTGGGGCCCTGCTGTGCGTCGTTCCCCAGCCCCTGTGGAGTCCCACAGGCTGGACAGTCATGATTATGATCTTTTTCTTTTTTCTTTTCTTTTCTTTTTTTGCCAGTGGTAGAGCTTGAAACCAGGGCCTGGGCACTGTCCCTGAGTTTCTTTTGCTTAAGGCTAGCACTCTACCACTGGAGCCACAGCACCACTTCTGGCTTTTTCTGTTTATGTGGTACTACAGAATTGAACCCAGAGCTTCAAGCATGCTAGGCAAGTACTCTACCACTAAGCCACATTCCCAGCCCATGATTATGATCTTGACTTGGCTTGTCTCTGTGGTTACCTTTTGGCTATAGACTGAGTCTCACACCAGCACTGGCCCCTGCAGCATATCCAGTCTAATGAGACATTTCTAAAGCAAGTCTGGACCACTCCACAACCCTGAAGATGATTCCCAAAGGATCCTGAAGTGCAGGCCACACGACCACATGAGAGGGAAAACAACTAAAATCAGACTGCAGCAGCCTGAGTAAAATGCCTGTGGACACACAAGAGACTACCCAAGGACTGGACTTCTCTGCTCAGATGGCACATGCTCATCTCCCACACTGTTCTGAGCAGCTGTTTAAAACCCATACTTCAACATCTAGAAAACTGAGCCTCTTTGCAGACTCACTAAGACTAGGAACCAGGACCACCTGGCATCCAGATGCCACTTCTGTCCTAACAGTCCTGCTTATCTCTTAGCTACTCAGGAAGCTGAGATATGAAGATCTCTGTTGGAAGCCAGCCTGGGCAGGAAAAGTCCGAGAAACTCTATCTCCAATTAAGCACCACAAAAGCTGGAAGAGGAACTATCACTCAAGTGGTACAGTGCTAGCCTTGAGCAAAAAAAAGCTAAAGGACAGCACCCACACCCTCAAGTACGAGCCCCAGAACCCGCACATGAGTGAGCGCACATGTACGCGCGCGCGCGCGCACACACACACACACACACTGAATCTAGGGAGGCCTTGCCTGCCTCAGCCTTTTCCTCTCCTGTGGGAAGATGCTGGAGTGTAGAAACATTGGTCCTGATGTTGCCCTAGGCCACAGCCCTGCCCAGACACGGCGAACACTCACCAGCAGTTTTCCAACCACCACCCACCAAGAGGAAGGCTGTTCTCAGGCCTCAGGCTGCAAATTCCAGGCGAGCCCAGACACTAGCAAAGCTAGCTTCTACCTGGCCACCACCTAGGGCAGCAACCTCAGACACCCCAGAGTGAGGCCATGATATTTAAGAACCCAACAAAGGAGGAAACGCGGAGACTTGGGAATACAGAGGCCCTGCCTCATCACTGCAGAGGCTCACTGTACCCTTCTGCTTCCCTAGTCCTCTCCCTCCCCCAGCACTCTTCCCGCTGTTTGGATGATGCTCCACAGCCATCCTGTGCCAGTCCTTTTTCTCTTCTCTGGTAGCACATTTTCTTGACCTGAGAACAGTTAACTGGGGGACAGTGGGAGCTCCTTTTGCTATCCCCATTCCAGACCTAGAGTAAGCTCTCCCGTATTTGTTGAAGCAGTGTCTAAGGTGCACAGTTGATGTGATGGACATGAATTTATCAAACTCAGAGTTTAGGCCCTGCTGTCATCTTCCAGAACAGGACTACAGCTGAGGGGACAGGGGGCTTTGAAGTAGGATCCTAGTTCACAGCGGCTGTTGGAGCCTCTTGTCTCCAAAGAGGGCAATAGGTAAAGTCCCTTCTGCTGACAAGTCTACCCACTCATGACCAGAAAGGAAGCAGAGCCCCGTCAGTGGTCAGTAGGCAAGCCCAGGACCAACAACAGCCCCCCCTATATGCCTGACCAGAATTCATAGCACAAGGCTCAGAAAATGGACCTCAGGGGTAGGGAGGTCACAACTTAGAGCAATGTAGGCTCTGAAGTCTCCCTGTCATCCCTAGAATCGTACTCTCCCTCCCTCTTCCCCCCACCCCCAATCACACACACAGGCAGCCTCTCAGCCCTGGGAGAAACTCATTCAGCCTTTACTCTAGGTCAGAAGCTCAGGCAAGAAAAAAAAAAAACAAAACTCATCATCTCAGCCTCTGAGTCCTCCCAGACCCTCTTCTCCACTGGACTCCTGAACCCTAGGTAAAATGCTACAGACATTTAGAAGTGGAGGTGACAAGATGGGACAAGGAGAGAACAAGGACAAAAGAAGTGGCCAAGTTTGAAAAGTTTAGAACCTCCCCCAAAGTGTCCACACCAGGGAAACCCACTTGGGGGAGGCGAGGGAGGGAGGCTGCAGGACACACCTGCATGTGCTTCGTATCTAGTCACCTTCTTTCCCTGTTGCACCACTGACTGCAAGGCCCTTCAGAGTTTTGGGTCTCCACCAGGAAGATGGCCCTCCCTGGCCAACATGACCCTCACCGCCCTTCCCTGGGTTTCAGCAATCCCTGCCCTCCTGGTGCAGGTGTACCCATGACAGCCATTCTCCATTCCAGGGGGCAGCCGGCGGGGAGGTGGGGGGGAAACAGCCACCACCCCACCTACCCACACTGATTAAACCAAACCAACTGCCAAACCTCCCGCTGGCACAGGCTGAGCTAGGGATGGATCCTCCCTTTCCTGGGGGCCCATCCCCACTCTGACCTAACCCTGACTCCTCTCCCACCTCTCTGGCCACCCCAGGCTCCATTCAACCTGACACCCCCTCCCCCTTGCTGGCAAGAGAAGACTTAGCATAGAGGCCCAGCAGGGCCTCCATTTGCAGATGAGGGCAGGCTCAGCCGTGGGGGCCCCCACCAAGGTTACAAAGCAAGGCTGTGGGGGGGGGCCTGGAAAAGCGGCCCTCTCTCCCTACCTCCTGGGGGTGCTCAGCCTGCCTCCACCTCCCGCCGGAGCCGCGGCGGGCGGCGACGGGCCCCCTCCTGGA
>NW_012267284.1:5128988-5137273 GCF_000151885.1 Dipodomys ordii
GCCGGGATGCGCGCGAGGACGGGGCGCGGGGCGCCCTGGATGCTCGTAGGTCCCCACAATCCAGCGTGCCTGGGCCACGGGGCTCCTCCATCTTCTGCGGGAACACCGCCTCCACTCCATCCTCCCCCCCGCGTGGTCCACAGAGCAGCGCGTGCTCGGTGTCAGGGCCGCGTCCGTGCGCCTCCCCGGCCCCACGAAGGACCGGCCCCCAGCGGGCCTGGATCCGGCCGGTCTGGCTCCAGGGAGCCCCCCAGAGGTTGATCTCTCGCTCTCTTCTCTGTGATCTCTGTCTTGTTGCTGTCTCTATTTCTGTCGGCAGGAGCAGAGCTGGACCAGGTGGGTGGACCAGGTGTCCATTCATGTGAGAACAATGCTTGGTAACTGTCTAGGGCGGGATGCGGAGGGCACATGGCCAGCAGCGATCAAAGACTGAAGCGTTCAGTGGACAGCGGCAGTCGGAAGCAGGCAGGGTTGTGGACCGTAGGGAGAAAATAAGATCAGCAGATAGATGGCCCTTACAAGCAGTCTGGAGTGATAAACAGGCAGGGGCGGGGGCAATGGAGGATGTGTGAATTCATTGATCGCTGGCACAATCCCCTCCAAAAATCTGTCCGTATCCACCATGGGGGGACACAAACTAGGGTTAACGGTGCGCTGTGAAACCCACGGAAGTCCTGGGCGTTTTGGTTTTTTTTGTTTGTTTTCTTCAATCTGGAATGGTGTTGTATGAGTTTCTTCCCCAGCTCCCACCCACCATGATTTGTTATACATTCTGTAATGAACTCCAGCCTTGAACCTTCAAAAACAGGGCAGCAACTAGGAGGAGACTAAAAGAACTTCTCGCTCCTAACAAATAAATTCACTCAATTTCAGAGCCTCAACTGGACAAAGGGATTAAGATTGAAAGGCAGGTGCCAGCCACTAACACCTGTAATCCCAGGTACTCAGGACACTGAGATCTTAGGATCACGATGGAAGCCAGCCTAGGCAGGAAAATCTGTAATACTCTTTTATCTCCAATTAACTACCAAAAAGCCAGAAGTAGAGTAGTGGCTTAAGTGGTAGGGCACTAACCTTGAGCCAAAAAGCTCAGGGACAGCACTTGGGCCCTGAGTTCAAGTTCAAGTCCTAGTAGCAGCACACACATTTTTTTTTTAGATTAAAAATTGAGTCCCTGTTTTAAAAAGAGGGAACAAGAGAGGGAGGGAGGAGTTGGTTGGGAAACTCAGATCCCCAGCTTAGGCCCTTGAGCATCCTTCCTGATCTAGATACAGCAGGAACCCTTCCCCCCATAGGGTCTCAAGAAATGGGCAAGGGACAGAATAATTTAACCAAAAGCAGTGTCACCAGGCAAAGAGAAGCATGGGAATGTGGAGAGTATGAGCCTATCAGTGTGTCCCCCTCCCCTACACCCTTAGATTTGAAGGATAGACAAAAGTTGGGTGCCATCACGCTTAGAAAGAGCTATAAGTCAGCCAGATGCCAATGGCTTGCACCTGTAATCCTAGCTACTCAAGAGGCTGAGATCTGTGGATCACAGTTCAAAGCCAGATTGGGCAGGAACGGCCATGAGACTCTTATCTCCAATAAACCACTCAAAACCAGAAGTGGTGCTGTGGCTCAAGTGGTAGAGCACTCACCTTGAGCTGAAGAGCTCAGGGACAGCGCCCAGGCCCAGAGTTCAAGCCCCACAACCAACCAGAGAGACAGACAGAGACAGAGAGAGGAAGGAAAAGAAAGAACGAGCTAGAAGTGTGCAGATTGAGGTCACCCAGTGGAAACTGTGACTGCAGAGAGACAGTGGGAGACAGAGCAAAGAGAACATCCCCAATTCTACCCTCCTGCACCTAGTCACCTGCCAGTACTGCCTTTGTGTGCCTAAACTGGCTTTGAATCACAATCCTCAGATCTCAGCCTCCTGAGTAGCTAGGATGACAGGCATGAGCAACGGGCATTTAGCAGTACTTCTGAGACTGGTGGATGGGACCCAAAGAACACAGCTCTCAAGGGTCAGTCTCTGGAGCCAGAGCCAGAAAATAAATTGATGTGGGGGAGGGTAAAAATCAACTGTCCTGCCCCTGCCTTAGAGCCCCATGCATACATTATACCAACATCCAGATCTCCCCTTGGCCTTCCCCAGACTTGGTCCTTACCCAAGACCCCAATACCCTTCAGTTCATTACAGGGATATTCATATCTCCCACCCCTCTCAACATTTTGAGACAGTCTCATAGCCAAGCTGACCCAGAACCTGCCAGGTAGCCTGGACTCGCTTTCTACTTATGATCCTGCTGCCTCAGTTTACTAAGTGTTGGGATTACAGCTGTGCACAACCATGCATGATCACTACCATGTTTCATTTACTGTTTAATTCTACCTTGAGTAGTGGTGTGCACCTATAATCTCAGTTATTGGGAAGCAAGGCAGGAGATAGTGAGTTTGAGACCAACCTGAGCAAAGGTAGCAAGACCGTACCTCAAAAACAAAACCAGAAGGGCTAGGGATATGGCTCAATTGGTAGAGCACTTGTCTACAAGAGACACTGTCTTCCACTTTGGTAATAAATAAGTAAATATTTAAAATTCCAACTTCAATCCCACCTAGCCCCATGTGAGGAGATGTTATTCCAGATCTAGGTGGGAATCATGGGCAGAAGGATATGACAGGCTGATGAAGTATAGAAGGGCTGTGAAGGTGGGAAGAGGACCAGGCCTGGATATGCATGCCTGTAATCTCAGCACTCTGGAGGCAGAGGCAGAAAGATCTCCAGTTCAAGGCCTACCTGGCCTATATAGTGAGACTCTGTCCTCCCTCCTCCCCCCCCCAGAAAAAAGGAAGAGGAGGATAAAGAGGAGGAAGAGGTAAAGGGGAAGGGAAGGAAGAAGAAAGGAGGAAGAAGAAAGCTGATGAGGAGCAGGAACTGCAAGGTGGGAACTTAGACTGTGAGCAAAAAGGGCTCCAGGACAGCAGTAGAGCCAAGCACATGAACTAAGACTCAGCCCATGTTCTACCATGGATTACCAAGGGGCCCTCACAACTCGGCCTGTCTGACAGTGATAGGGTATTTTGCTAGCAGCTATTAGACCAGGTGTCCATATTCCTTCTAGTAGACAGTTGGGAATTGGGTAGAATTTGATACTAGTGTTCACTATGATGGACCCAAATATGGATATACCCAAAGATTGCCAGTCACCTGCCTTCCTGTGGAGCATCTGCTGGGCTACAAACCCAAAAAGGGAAGGGAACCAATCAGTTCCAGCTTTCAGGAAGACTGAAAGCAGACCATGTAACTGATGGCCTGCCCATATCAGGGGCTGGTTCTCCTGCTGCCCACTGTGTAGCGAGCTAGAAGAGAGAGGAAGGGGGAGGGGGGATTGGCAGTTTGCCTTTGGGACAAGAGCAGGGAAGAGTGAACAAGAAAAACAGACACTGCACTGGGAAGTAGCTGCCCCTTCATCCTAGGCTTCCGCTTTTCCACCAGCTGGTCCTGGGGAAGACGCAGAGTGAGGAATACAACCATACTGCAGGGTGTCAGGCCTGGAATGGAACAAGTGTCAAAGTCCCGATGATGAGGCATACACCAGCAGCCATGGGGCAGAAGATGGGGTGAAGCTGTCCCAGGACAGGTAGCGCTTCCAGCGAATTCTAAAAAGTGCCAGAGACTGAGATACGGTAAGGAAGGAAAGTCCAACAGGAAGAACCTGAGGAGAGCAAGGGGCGCTGGCAGGTCATGCTTATAACCCTAGCTACTTGAGAAGCTGAGAGATCTGAGGATCAAGGTTCAAAGCCAACCCAGGCAGGAAAGTCCATGGGATTCTTATCTCCAATTAACTGCCAGAAAACCAGAAGTAGTGCTATGACTCAAAGTGGTAGAGTGCTAGCCTTAAGGAAAAAAGCCCAGGGACAGTACCCAGGCCCTGAGTTCAAGCCCCATGCAGACACCAAGAAAGAAGGAAAGGAGGGAGTGAGGAAGGGAAAAAGAGAAAGATGAGGCAAGCACTTAAAGCATTTAAGGGGAAGGGGTGTCTGATACAGCAGACAGGAGAGGGTGGCAGTAACAAGCTACGGGAATTAAGAATTAATTATAGCCAGGTGCAGTGGCTCATGCCCGTAATCCTAGCTGAGATCAAAGTTTGAGGCCACCATGGACACCAAAAAATGATGTTTAGACCCCCCCCCCGCTTTCAACTAATAGCTGTGTGCAGAGGCGCATGCCTGTCAATCAAGCTACCCGGAAGGCTGAGCTGAAGAGGATGGAGGTTCCAGCTGAGCCTATCAGACTCCATCTCAATGAAAGAAGCTGAGTAGGATCAGAGTCAAAATTTTATTTCATAATAACTGGTACAAAAAAGGGGAGGCGGGTAAGTGGAAGCATGGCTCTGCTACCTAGCAAGCACAAGGATTGGATTCAAACTCCATACTACCGAGAAATTAATGAAGAATTAGGCCAGACTCTCAGGGTCACACCACTGAAGAGAAGATGCACACAGCATTGAAAAGCACACCCCACCTCCCCCCTGGGCTGCATCCCAGTGTAAGAGCTGCTGATTTTCATTCAATGAGGTCTAACAGGCTCGCTAAGAATGTCATAAGTAGGAAGCCAACTTCTTAAAGCAAAAGCGAGAGAGAAAGAGAGAGCAGTGATCAACTCCTGCAGCGCCAGTTCAGGGATGCCACACAGCTTCACCCAGAAACGAGCAGATTTGGGCAAATTTCAACCATCAGGAAAATCTGAACTGTAGGACAACAGAACAGGCATCAGGCCTGTAGAGCCACTCATGGAACAAGATGAGGACATCCTGGTTTCCATGCTGACAAGAAGAAAGCACCCTCTCCCTCCATCTCACCCCATGCCCAAGTAATGTCTGACTATTTTGGCTAGCATGAGGACTTTGAAGACCCATGGAAGAGTCTGAGGTGGTGAAGGCTTGAACTTTACTGATGGCACCATCAGAATGTGGACATGTGGGATTGCGAAGGCTGCAAGGCATGCTGGGAGTGAGTAGTCACTAGGGTTGGAGAAGAGGGAGACCAAGAAAGAGGAGCCTCCAGCTCTCCCGTTGGCCTGGGTGCCAAAGTACCAAAGTACCCAGCAGGCATATTTGGGGCTAATTTAGGGCGCTGTGAAGTGAAAGAAAGAGACCAAAGTAGGTGTGCTTACCTGCAGATCCCAGAAGTCCAAGGGTAGGGAGGCAAAGTTTCTCTCTCTCCCGCCAGACCTCAGGCTCTTCTGCGGCTTTTCTCCTTTAGCCTCAAGTTTGCACTTTGTGCTATCTTTTGAATTGTCCAGTTACAGTAAAAATCCTGTCAAGTCAGTTTAGCCAGAATCCCCATCCTCAGTATCTGATTAAAGCCTTAGTCTCGGCCCCTGCCCCAGGTGACATTTGATCTCCTGTAGCTGGCCTCCATAAATGAACCCTAACTCTATTTAGCAGAATGCTCTCTGAATTTTCCTCTCCCCTTGACACTCGCCCCATCACAGCAACTTCACTATAAATTTCCATTTGTCTGAGTTGTAGGCAGAAACGAGTCAGTTCTCTTTGTGTGTGTTTGTGTGTGTGTGTCAGTGCCTTAGGCTTGCTAAGTACTCGCTACTACTCTGTGCCCCCAGCTCTTCTTGCTTTAGGTTATATTTCAGATGGGGGCCACTAATTTTCCCAGGACCTGCCTGGAAGCAAGATCTTCCTACCTCTACCTCCTGTATAGCTGAGACCACAGGAATGTACAACCGTGCCAGCCTGGAATTAATTCTATACTGAGGTGTCTTTCTTAAATTTGGTTTTAACACTTTCAGTTCTTTGCCTTTCTTTTTTAAAATTATTTTATCTTTAAGTAATTGTGCAAAGGAGTTGCTATTCAACAAAGCAGCTTATGCATACAATGCATCTTGATCAATGCCACCCCCTTTCATCAATCTCCAACATCTCCCAACTCACCCCTTCCTGCAATTTTCATTTTGTAGAATATGCATTGAATTTTATGATTTATGATTGCATTCCCACCCCCTTCCTCCTCCTCCTCTTCCTGGCCTTCTTTATTATTATTATTATTATATTACTATTGGTGCTGGTCCTGGAGGTTGAACTCAGGGCCTGAGCACTGTCTCTGAGCGTCTTTTGCTCAAGGCTAGAGCTCTATCACTTCAGCCACAACTCCACTTCTGGCTTTTTGATAGTTTATTGAAGAGACACATGGATTTTCCTGCATGGACTGACTATGAACCATGATCCTCAGATCTCAGCCTCCTGAGGAGCTAGGATTACAGGTGTGAGCCACTGGTGCCTGGCATTCTTTTTCTTGATGATTAGTAATGGGATTAGAACTCAGGGCCTCTTGTTTGCTAGGCAGGAACTCTACCACTGAGCCATATCCCAGCACTGTTTGCTTCAGTTATTTTCCAGGTTGGGTCTCAGTATTTTTTTCCAGGGGCCAGTGTGGACCTGACCTCTAACCTCCTTCCCTTCCATGTAGCTGGGATGAAAAGAATGTAAGCTTGTTTGTTCAGATGGGGAGTTCCCTAACTTTTTACCTGGGCTGTGAGCCATCATGCCACAGATGGTAAAGCATCTATTTACAATAGATAGCCTTTAAAACCCAGGGGCTGAAAGAAACACCTGGGCTCAGAGTATAGCTAGAAGGAAGAGACACAAGATGGGCCCTGGGATGTGCCTGTGTTTAGCAAGCAAGCAGACAAGGCACAGGAGACAGAAAAAGAGCGGGCCGGGCCCCAAAGGACTCCTGGCTACGTTGTCTTTGGAGTTTTGTCCTCATTAGTAAAACAGCTTTTTGGTGGTACTAAGGTTTTAACTCTGGCCTTGGAGCCATGTCTCTAGCCCTTTTGTGCTTTAGTTGTCAGATAGGGTCTTGGATTTATGCCTGTGCTGGCCTCTGCCTGAGATCCAGGTATCACCTCCCAAGTAACTGGGATGGCAGGTATGTGTCCTCTCATCTGGCTATAAGAAAACATCTCCATAGCAACCCTTCAACCACCACAAAAAGCTGGAAGTGGACATGTGACTCAAGTAGTAAAGCACCAGCCTTGAGCAAAAAAGACAAAAAAAGCCAAGCATGAGCACAAAGCCTTGAGTTCAAGCCCCAATATTAGCATTTAGAGGGAGGGGGGAAGAGAAGAACTTTCCAGAAAGACATGGACCTTAAGATCTCTGCAAGGTCTTGGGCAGGGTAAGGAGCACAACTGCAAAGGAATATGGTCTATGTCTGCAGGCCTAGATGGGGCAGGTGGGGGGTGTGGTTCTGGGGACTCAGTGACCTCCAGGCATGGCCGAGATGTCCTTCAAGCTCAGAGAGAATCCCCACTCCTTCCACACCAGGCCCCAATGTGAGTCTGGCCTACTACTAGGAAAGAAGGTTAAGTCCAGAATCTCATCCTTGGACTCCACTTCCCAGGTCTGCTTTTAGTGCTGTTGGTCTTAGACCAGGCTTCTAAGAAGCAGACCTTGAAATAAGGACATAGTGGGAGTAGTGTGTGTGTGTGTGTGTGTGTGTGTGCGCGCGCGTGCATGTTTGCGCCCATGTGCTGCCCCCCCCCCACACACACACAGGGGCTGGAACTCAGGGCCTTGTGATCTTCCTTAGCTTTTTCATTTAAGGCTACCCTTCTACCACTTGAACCATACCTCCACTTCTGGCTTTTTGTTGATTAATCAAAGATATGACTCACAGATTTTGCTATGCAGGCTGGCCTCCAACTTCTATCCTCATCTCTCTGCATCCTGAGTAGCTAGGATTACAGGTGTGAGCCACCTGTGGCTGGCTGGAGCCAAGACTATTCCCAACAGAATTATCTCCTCCCTGGTGAACTTCCATCCCCGCAAAAACTTTTCAAGGCCAATCAATGCCCGGGGATGCTTCAGTCCCTTCCTCAGTTCTCAGCACAGCATCAGGGTTCCCCCTCCCTATTTTTCTCTTGAAATAATGTCCACTCTGACCCAATCTCTTTCCGTGTGTGTCTCGCAGTGTATGTATTTTATTCCCTGGTTGGCGATTGGTCCACATCAAACGTTTATACGTCAAGTTTTAAACCCAATTTTCTCAAAGGAAAATGAGAATAAAAGAAGAGCTTGGGCAGCCCTGTTGCCCTTCCTGTTTCCCCACGCGCGGTTTTTGGCCACAGGGATGGGTCTCTTGGGGATGGGTTTGTTTTTTTTGGGGGGGGGCGGGGTGAAACCATGAACCTGAGACACCTCAGGAAGTCTGGGCAGGAAAGGAGTTTTTCTTTCCCGTTGATTTGTCCAGAGAGGCTGGAATCCGGGTCAAGGTCCCAG
>NW_012267284.1:5137398-5137834 GCF_000151885.1 Dipodomys ordii
GGGCGGCCGGCGCCGTGCAGCTGGCGCTCGTGGCGGCGGATCTGCGCCTTGTGTCGGAAGCGCTCGCCGCAGTCCTCGCAGGCGTAGGGCCGCTCGCCCGAGTGCGTACGCCGGTGGCGCAGCAGGTTGGAGGAGACGCTGAAGCGCTTGCCGCAGTCGGCGCAGGCGTAGGGCCGCTCGCCCGTGTGCGTGCGCTGGTGCTGCACCAGCGCCGAGCTCTCGCTGAAGCGCTTGCCGCAGTAGGAGCAGATGTAGGGCTTCTCGCCGGTGTGGATGCGCTGGTGCGTCACCAGGTTCGAGTGCTGCGAGAAGCCCTTGCCGCACTCGCCGCAGCGGTGCGGCCGCTCGCCCGTGTGCGTGGCCTGGTGCCGCACCAGGTCCGTGCTGCGGCTGAAGCCCTTGCCGCACTCGCCGCAGATGGTCGGCCGGTCCCGCG
>NW_012267284.1:5138064-5141901 GCF_000151885.1 Dipodomys ordii
CGCCGCTGCCCGCCGCAGGCACCAGCTCCAGCTGCAGCTCCGGTTGCACCGGGGTCAGCTCCAGCTGCACCTCGTGAGGGGGCTGCGCACCCAGGTCCACCGGGGTCAGCTCCAGCTGCACCTCCTGCCGCTCCAGCTGCTCCTGCTCCAGCCGCTGCTGCTGCTCCAGCTGCTTCTCTAGCTGCCGCAGCTGCTCCTGCAGTTTTAGCTGCAGCTGTCGCTGCTCCTGCTGGCGCTCCAGCTCTTGCTGCCGTTCCAGCTCCTGGCGCTGCTGTTCCAGCTCCTGCTCTGACCCCATGTCCACTGGCATAAGCTCCAGTTCCACCTCCTCCTCCTCCTCCGGGTCCAGCGGAGGCGGCTGCTGTTGCTGCTGCTGCTGCTGCTGCTGCATCTGTGCCTGCTGCTGTAGCAACAGCTGCTGCTGTATGTGTGCCTGCTGCTGCTGCAGGAGCTGCTGCTGCAGCTGTGCCTGCTGCTGGTGGTGCAAAAACTGCTGCTGTAACTGCTCCTGCTGCTGCAGCAACAGCAGTTGCTGCTGCTGCAACTGTTCCTGCTGCTGCTGGAACTGTTGCTGCTGCAGCTGCTCCTGCTGCTGGAGCAGTTGCTGTTGATGGAGCAGTTGCTGCTGTAGTAGGTCTTGCCCTTGTGGCTGCAGCAACAGCTGCTGTTGCAGCTGCTGCTGCTGTAGCTGTTCCTGCAACAGCTGTTGCACCTGCACTTGCTGCTGCTGTAACTGTTCTTGCTGCTGCAGTGATAGCTGCTGCTGCTGCCTTTGCTGCTGTTGGAGCTGTTCCTGCAGCTGCTCCTGCATTTGCTGCTGCTGCTGCTGCTGTAACAACAGCTGCTGTTCTTGCACTTGCTGCTGGTGTGGCTGCTGCTGCTGCTCTGGCTGTGACAGCTGGTACTCTTGCTGCTGTACTTGTTCCTGCTGCAATTGTTGACTTTGTTCTTGCTGCTGCTCTAACTGCTGATCTTGTGCCTGCTGCTGCTGTAATTGCTGCTGCTGCTGCTGCACTAGATGTTGCTCTTGCTTCTGGGGCTGTTCCTGTGGCAGTTGTTGATCTTGTGCTTGCTGCTGCAACCTCTGATCTTGCACTTGCTGCTGCTGCTGTAATTGCTCCTGTTGCTGCTCTAACAGTTGTGGCTCTGGCACTTGCTCCTGGCTCTGCTCTTGCCTTATCTGCAGCTGTTCCTGTGGCAGTTGTTCCTCTTGCACTTGGTGCTGCTGCAACAGCTGTGGCTCTGGCACTTGCTCCTGGCTCTGCTTTTCCATTCCTTGCAGCTGGGGCTCCAGCTCATGGTGCTGTGTGCATTGGTGGCTTTCCTGCAGTTCCTGCTGTGGTGAAGACAGCTGCTTCTGCCCATCGTGCCCCTGCTGCTCTTGTGACAATTCTGGCTGGTTCTGTGGTTGCTGCTGTTGCAGTTCTGGCTGCTGCTTTGACTGTTGCACGTCCTGCTCTCCCAGCTGGGCTTCCTCAGTGATGGTACTGGTCCCGGATGAGGCAGGGACTGTTGCTGGTGGTGGGCTGCTGCTCCCCTCCTGCACCTCTTCCTGATTGCCACTTCCACCACTACCACCTGTAATGGGATGACAGGAAGCCAGAGAGAAGGAGCTGTAGGGGGCTCCCAGGACCTGACCACTCTCCTGTCAGTGTACTGCTACTCGAGGTTAAAATAAGGAGCGAGCAGCAGGAACCCATAAGCATGAGACCAAGTGACAATGGCAACCTGGTTGAATCTGAAATGCCAGGGGAAGGAGCCTACACTATGGTCACCTCATTCTTAGGGATCCCAACTCCCTATACCCTCCTCTGTTCCTCTCTTCACATAAGCTCCGTGGTTAGATCTTGATGCCCATACCAGTGCAGGTGCCAAGGACTGCCCACACTATTCCAGCGGAAGTCAGTGAACTCACTGTCCCAACTGCCAAAGTGACCTCAGCCCTGGTCACACCTTAAATGAATGAAAACCACCTTCTCTATAAACGATAACACCTCTGTGGGGTGCTGGTGGCTCACACCTACAATCCTAGCTACTTGGGCCAAGCCAGCCCAGGTGAACCTACAAGACTATCCAATTAACCAGCAAAAAGCTGGAATTTAAAGCATGACTTGAGTGGTACAGTACCAACTGTGAGTGCAAAAGCCAAGCAAAAGCACGAAGTCCTGATTCCAAGCACCAGTACCAGCCCAAGTACAACATTTTGAGTTTCTTTTCCTTTGTTGTTTTTGTTTTGTGTAGTGCTGAATGTTGGTTTCAAAGCCTTATGCTTGTTGGGCAAGTGTTCTACCACCTGAACCATGTCTCCAGCCCTTCTGGCTTTTTTTTCAGATAGAGTTTCGTGCTTTTTTGTTTGTTTTGCCAGTCCGGGGGCTTGAATTCTGGGTCTGGGCCCTGTCAGCTCAAGGATAGCACTCTACCACTTAAGCTACAGCATCACTTCTGGGTTTCTCTGTTTATGTGGTACTGAGGAATCAAACCCAGGGCTTCATGCATGCCAGGCAAACACTCTCCCACTAAGCCACATTTCCAGTGGATTTCATGCTTTTGTCCAGGAAGGCATTAGACTGTTATCCTCTTACCTCTGACTCTTGAGTAGCTAGCTGGGATTATGAGTTTACCAACATGCTTGATCAATAATAAAGCATTGCTGTAAGGCTGCCTGGAATGGTTGCCACAAAACAGCTTCTAGAAATCCCCAAGTGTCAGAGAGACTGCCAGGTCTCATGTGGGGACAGGCGTCCTCAGTGCAGGTCCTCACTCTTCCAGTTATCAGCTGTCCACAGGATCAGGGACCCTGAATAGACTCTCAAACCTGGAAGATGCTTCCAAATGCCCTCAAGCTTGGAAATACATTAATTGTCTCCATTAAAGCACTCAAAGACCAGAAGAGGTTTAGATGCTGTTCAGGAACATAAGGGACTAACTTAAAGCCTCAAGTCAACATAGCCAACTGCTTAACTCCTGGCAACTCTGGCTACTTCTTTTGCAAAAGGTCCTGTATCTTTCCCAGGGATATTATGAGAGTTAGAATAAATATAGCAATCCCAGTGTTGTGCCTGGAAACACAGGAGACACCTTACTGCTACACTGTCCCTTCTACACAAAATCCACATTCAGTTTCTCATTCTGAGTATTAATGTTGTAATATCACAATCAATCCTATTCTTTTTTTATTCCTATGCTTTTCTGTGCAGGTACTGGGACTTGGATTCAGGTCCTCACACTCTAGCTCAGCTTTTCCACTCAAGGCTGGTATTGTACTATTTCAGCTACATCTTTACTTCCAGATTTGGCTGGTTATTTGGAAATAAGAGTCTTTCAGATTGTTCTGCCCAGGCTGGCTTCAAACCAGGACCCTCAGATCTCAGGCTCCTAAGTAAGTGTGTGTGTGT
The DNA here is from genome assembly GCF_000151885.1 of Dipodomys ordii. Classification (NCBI taxonomy): domain Eukaryota; kingdom Metazoa; phylum Chordata; class Mammalia; order Rodentia; family Heteromyidae; genus Dipodomys; species Dipodomys ordii. The sequence continues at coordinate 5,141,460 of NW_012267284.1, forward strand.
GTGTGTGTGTGTGTTTCTTAATTTTTTTGTTTATGTGGTACTGAGGAATTGAACCCAGGGCCTGAAGCCCTGGCAAGCACTCTACCACTAAGCCACATTCCCAGACCCATATATAAATATATTTCTAATAACCCTGGCTTAGGCTAATAAATCAGAGTTCATTTTTCATGAAACATTTGTACCCATTGGGATAGTGGATGAAGACCTAAAAACCTGTCCATATTAGCAGTCCATTTTCTCTTATCTCCTCTACTCCTGTCTGCTCTGGATAGATTACACCCCTGTGAATCTCTTCATGTCTAGATTTGCCACATGGGCCACTCTAACTTTTCTTCTTGACTTTCTTTCCCTTCCTTCCTTCTTTTTTTTCCTTCCTTCCTTCCTCCCTCCCTCCCTCCCTCCCTTTCTCCCTCCCTCCCTCCTTCCCTTTCCTTCCTTCCTT
>NW_012267284.1:5144926-5147282 GCF_000151885.1 Dipodomys ordii
TCCCTGGCCGCATCCCCGGTGCGCGCGCCTCTCCGGGCGGCAGGGGCGCAGCCCAGGGCCCCGACTCCCGGGCAGGGCGTCTGCCGCCGCCACCCCCAAGAGAGGCCGACTTGGCCTCAGGGCCACCCTGGCAGGTGTACAAATTGTGGGTCATTAGTAATTAGATGAAACCAGAAGCCCCCCGGGGGGCGGGGGAGAGCGGCGCACCCTCCGGACCCCTCCTCCGGATCCTCCCAGTGGGCAGCCCAGGCAGGTAGGGGAATTGGTGCCAGCCAGGTCAGCTGCTGTGACCCAGATAGACCCAACTAGCCACCCGAGCCACCTTCTGCACGGGCAGGCCGGGCCGCTCCTTCTCCATGCCTCCCTTGCCTTCACCCACAGGCCTGGTGGTCAGGCCCACCCTGGGCTCTGCTTTTCCAGGCGCTTCTCCCAGCTGCTCTGGGCCATGGCCTCTCATGACTTTTTTCTCTTTCCAGACATGTTTCTTGCCAGAGAAACAGGTTTCCTCCTGTTAAGGATTGACCCGATCCTCACTTGGCGGGCGCCTGTGGCTCACTAACGTAATCCTACGTAGCTACTCTCGAGTCTGAGATCTGAGAATCACGGTTTGAAGTCAGCGTGGGCAAGGAAGTCCAAGAGACTCATCTCCAATTAACCACAAAAAGCCAGAAATGGAACTGTGGCTCAAGCGGTAGGGTGCCAGCCTTGAGCTGAACAGTACCGGGCCCTAAATTCAAGCCCCTTTTCTTTCCTTTTCTCTTTACTTTCTTCTTTCTCTTTTTTTTCTTTCTCTTTCTTATTTTCTTTCTCTCTCTCTCTCTCGCTCGCTCTTTTTTATTTTTCCAATTTTGTACTGGGATTGAACTCAGGGCTTTGAGTTTGCTAGGTAGTTGCTCTACTGCTCAGTCAAGCCTCTGTCCCTTTTTTTGCACTGATTATTTTGAGATTTTCCATATTGGGACTGGACCACAATCCACTTATTTTATATCTCATTTCACCTGACAGACACACACCACCACCATGCTCAGCTTCTTCCATTAAGATAAAATCGCACAAAGGTTTGTTTTTTGCCTAGGCTGGCCTGGAACTACAACCCTTCTACTCTCAGCCTCTTATGTAGCCAGGCTGATAGGTTCACAGTTTAAGATATAGCTTAAGATATATCTATTAATATGTACAGTTGTCCTCTCATTCTGCCTTTGCATAAACAATTTTGGGGGTGATTGCCTAGCTCAGGTGACAGAGTATTTGCCTAGCACATGCCTGGCATAAGCATAAGCATAAGCTCACAACAAAGTCTCGCTGTGTACATCCTAAGATTTTAGAAGCCCTGTTGCAAGAATCCAGGGCAAATACAAATGTCCTTTCCTTCCTGTGGCATAGGTATCTTCCCTCCCTCTCTCACTTCTTCTCTTTTCTTTCGTGTGGAAGGAAGAACAGAAACTCTTGGTAAGTCTCCAAATAGCTTCAAGATAGGTGGCCCACCCTATCATACTGTCCATGAGATTTGGATTGAGGTGTTGAGTCATATGATATCAATGGGCTCCCTGGGAAGGAAGCTGGACATTTAGTTTGATCACCTTCTCACCACTGCTGCCACCATGTCAGATACTGTTTTGCTTCCTTGTCCATAGTCAATGCTGTCTCCTCTTTGTGTTACCAGCTCAGTTGGCTCCTCACTTATTGGGCCTTACAGGTAGCATAGGAAGGTGCCACCTGTTGACTCCAAAAAGTGAGTTGAAGAACCTGCTTATATATAACCTGCAAGGTGCTGTAAAAAAGTGTCTGCACCAATCATGGAAGACCTTTGTGTAAATGAAGGACTCTGCACCAATCATGGTGACCTCTGTTCAAATTACGATTACAGGCCTTCTGCTGGGCTACCAAGGGAAGGGCTCCACCAATGGCCCAGGTGAAAATGGTTGCTGAGGCTTGTGATGGCAAAACGATCCAAAAAGCTGTCTAATAAATATAGGTGTGGCTGAGATAGTGTCTTCTTGAGAGTTATGGCACTCTGGCTGTTTGGTGGCCAGTTGGAGATACTCTCACAGACTTTCCTGCCCAGGCTGGCTTCTAATTGTGATCCTCAGACTTCATCCCCCTGAGTAGCTAGGACTACAGGCATGAGTCACTGGCTTCCAGCTCTTGTTTCTTTTCTAGTCTGACCATGGACAAATTAAAGTACCATATAGTATCTGAAATCCTCTGAGAGGAACTATTTCTGGAGTAAGTAACCTGGAGGAAAGGTACCTGCTGTGTGGGCTTTTGTTTTTGTACTTTGCAGTTAATCCTGTGGTGATACATGTGCTGTTATTGTCTGCCCTCCACCACTATACTGGCTTTTTTTTTTTTTTTT
>NW_012267284.1:5149447-5157787 GCF_000151885.1 Dipodomys ordii
AAAAACAAAAAAAAAGAAAGGAAAATCTGACTCTCTCACAATGGAAAGAACCTACCACTTGAACACAACTCCACCCCTGCTTTTTGCCATGCTGGCTTCAAACTGTGATCCTCTGGATCTCAGCCTTCTGAGTAGGTAGGATTACAGGTATGAGCCGCCACCACCCAACACTGCTGAGGTGGAAGTAGGTGGTGACAAGAGAGCTGACTTTGGATCATTGCTGAAACACTCTGTCCTGGGGCTGATCTCATAGTGCCAAGATGTGCATCTGGGAAGAGCTGAGAGCTCTTCATTTGACATCAGCCCATAAACATAGAACTTGCTGAAGCAGGGATTACCAGCTTAAACTCAAAATGGCCTTTATACTTATTTTGTTTTTGTTTTGTTTTTCCACTCTTGGGTAATACTGGGGCTTGAACAGAGTCCTGAGCTTGCTAAGCTACTTGAGTCATACCCCAGCCATATTGCTGTTTAGTTTGAAAATAAAGATTTCTGATGGACTTCACTGTCAAGTCTGGCTTTTCTGTGCATGCTCTGGCTGCAATCCAGGCCATGAGGAAGCTGTGGGCTCTCATCCAGGAGAAGGAACACAAGCCCTTCCACAGAAGGCCAGCCCTATATGCAGCCCAGCCTCCATTCTTGACCATGGACACACACGGCCATTAGGCCACCAGGAACAGAAGCGTGACAAGGTCACATATCTAACCTCAGTCTGGTCAGGCTGCAATGGCTGCGGTTAGCATCTGTCACCAGTCACCTACAGGCCAGGGGTGCCAGTGACATGGCCACTCCCCATCCCCTAACTAATGAGAAGTTAAAGCAGGTACCTTCCAATGCCATTCTAGAAAATCCCTCCTGAGGGGGACCTCTGTGCTGGGGCAACAAAGAACCAGGACCTGAGCAGGTGGGGCAAGGACCCAGGACTACATTTCTGTCACCACCTGCTACCTCTCCTTAGCAGGCAGCATAAGCACATATATGATGTTGTTCAAATCCACTCTGCAAGGCTGGGGTAGCTTGATGGCAGAGAGCTCACTTAGTGTGGGCAAGGCCCTGGATTTCAGCTCCAGCACAAATAAAGAATCCATAAAGTCTATAAAACTGTTTAGAAAAAATGTATTTGATCATATGAAAGGAAAATTTGGAGACTCCCAATAAAACAAGTTTCTTCCCGAGGTGGCGGGAAGCACCGCCGGTGTCCCTGAGCAGTGCCGGAGCTGCAGCGAGCTGGGGCCGTTCCAGCTGAACTCCCGGAGCTGCCTGCGGGCATCACGTCCTGAGGAGCGAGGCCAGGAGTGGGACTGGCAGAGCTGGTAGAGTGGCTTCCCCACTGGGGTCCCCAGGGCTGGGAACTGGCACACAACCATGCAGGCACTCGGCAGAGAGCTGCATGCCTCCCTTTCATTCATCCAATCTGGATGTTTAATATGACCAAGAGGCACCTGGACTTGAGTGACTCAGGACTTCTGCCTGCTGCTTCCTGAAGCCCCTCTGGGGCCAGCACCCCTTTGGCTCTGAAGGCGTCCTTGGTCCAGGCGGGAAGGCACACCACCACCGCCCTGCGGTGCACAGGCCCGGTCTAGCGGATGGGCCTGAATGGGAAGGTCACGCCTGAGATGAAGGTGTGCCCGGGGTGCGTGGGCAGCGCAGGGTGGGCGGCAGGGTGGGCTGGCACAGGCCCGTAGCCCAGCGGGGGCGTGTGAATATGTGGATAGAAGCCAGGAGGGAGAGCTGCATGTGGCGACTGCTGCACAGGGCCTGAGATCACCAGCTGGAGGAGGCTGCAAGCACAAGGACAGGGGTGAGGATGCCAACTCCAACCATTCTGTGACCTATGGGGCCTGCTCTGTCCCAGTGCACCTGGCAGCTGGAAATGGTGGCACTCACCCACGGACCAGGAAAGGCATGGATGGAGGCACAAGGAAGGAGGAAGAGGTGACAGGCTTTAGCTCCAGGGCTGGACAGAGCCAAGGGCAAAGCCACGAACCCCCGCAATGAACATGAAGAGCAGGTCTATACCCTGGGCCATGGGCCCTGTGGAAGCTCCCACTGGATTCTGCAGCCCCAGGGGATTGAGGCCCACCACACATTGGCCAGTTTCAGCTCAGCTGTCTCTGCACCTATGTAGACTGCACAACAGTGCATACCATGGCAGTGAGGACAGCAGGTAGTTTCACTAACTCTTCATGCCTCAGTCCTGAATGGACTCTACCCATACGCCTCACAGAAGTTGGCCTTCCAAATGATCTCGAAATAGACCATGTACAGCTTCCTTGGATACAACCTAGGTCTGAACCACAGCCTCCACCAACCTGAACAGCCCACTGGTCAAGACCCACCTTGGGGGGCTGGGAAGGTGGCTTAGTGGTAGAGCGCTTGCCTTGCATGCATGAGGCCCTGGGTTCAATTCCTCAGCACACATAAGCGGAAAAAGCCAGAAATGGCACTGTGGCTCAAGTGGTAGAGCGCTAGCCTTGAGCTGAAGAGCTGAGGGACAACGCTCAGGCCCAGAGTTCAGGCCCCATGACTAACCAAAAAAAATAAAAAGACCCACCTTGGGAAACTGTAGCCCTTCTTTTTCCCAGTTCTCCACACCAGGCCTACAGCACCCCAGTGCCATCTTCCCTACCCAGGGCCTTAGCCTTCGCCCATCTTTCTTTACCCTCTACTTTTAGGGATGCTCCTTCCTGAACTCGGTGAGTCTCCAATGCTGGGTTCTTTGAATGAGAAACTTCCTAAGAGAGCTACTGCCTTGCCCTCTAGTTCACTTCTGCAAACCCTGCCATGGAAATGTCCCCTTGTGTGTAGGGGGTCACAATTCCTTTCTTTCTTTTTTTTAAGTGCCTGTCCTGGGGCTTGAACTCAGGGCTATTGCTCTACCATTGAGCCACAGCACCACTTTGGGCTTTTTTGGTGATTCACTGAAGATAAGAGTCTCACAGACTTTCCCAGACTTTCCTGTCTACGCTGGCTTTGAACCATGAGCCTTCAGAGCTCAACCTCCTGAGTAGCTAGGTGCGAGCCAACAGCGTTTGGCACAATTGCTGTTTTTTAGTGGCTATGTAATACTCTACCTTTCAGAGGCACAAGGCTCACTTACCAATTCTCCCAAGACTTGGGTTCTTAGACTGAGTGGTTTGCATGAGACAGTTCTGTGCACACCTTTGACCTCTTTTCTAAGGATAGCTTCACAGACATGACACCCTAAGCTCCGAAGTGAGCAGCAGTGCACATTGACTAGACCCCACACACCTGGCTCACACCCATCTAAGGACTTCCTGTGCTTTTTCTCATCCCACTCACAAAACCCTCTGGCAGGTGGGTGGGTGGCTAAGGCCAAGATTCCCAAAGTAAAACCAGAATTCTCTTGGTTTTTCAAAGGAAGACACACATCACAGGAGGCAGAGGACTTGCCGCAGGGACAGGACTCTAGAATGTGAGTGACACTTCCTGCTTTTCCCACAATGAGTGTGATTGGGGAGAGGGATGAGAACTCCACTCCACTTTAGCACAGACCATGGGAGGGCAGACTGGTATTCCTCTTCACCAGCAGAAGTCAAGGCTGGGAGACAGTGAGCCCACCCCAACGTCACAGCAAAGCAGAGCGGGGCACTGCTCAGAAACCAGGTTCCTATGGCCAGAGGCCTTAGCACGGATATGACCAATTCGTGCCTCTAGGTCGGTGGCCCTCTGTTTCTCCCCAGAGCTCCAGCAGGACCTGCCCTGACATGGGGAGCACACTCTGCTGCCTTCTCTACTTCCAGCCAGATACTAGTCTCCAAGTTTATACTCTGCCTAGGACTCCCCACACAAGGGTCACACGAGCACTTCTGCCTCCTACTTTGCAGGTACTGAAGCCCTTGCAGACCACCTGGCTAAAACATCAGGATGGAGGAGTCTGCCCCAACGGACACTTGCTCTGTCTCCCCCCCCCACCCGCCCCCCGTGCTGCTGGCCCCACTGCAGGCCTCCCAGGGCACCTACTTGTTATGGGGCAGCCTGGAGCACAGCGTTCGCAGGTCATCTGAAATAAGGAAACACATGATTAAGCAACAGACTGCAGACAGGTGAACTCTGCTGAAACTTCTCAAGGATGCTGGCAAGAGAGCTACATGTTCTCGGCATCCTTTTGAAACTGGCTTCTCCTTTCTCCCATTCTTGCTTTAACAAACTGGCCCACAAGAGTAGAAGCTACTCAGAAGGGAGCAGATTTGCTGATGCTTGTCAAGTGGCTGCAAAAGAGCCAGGGCAAGGCTGTACTGAGCAATAAACCATACAAGGTGGTTCAGGAGCAGCAGTGCGGTAAGACAGAAAACTCACCAGTGGGGGTTGGGAAGGTGGCTCAGTGGTAGAGTACTTGCCTTGCATGCATGAGGCCCTGGGTTCGATTCCTCAGCACCACATAAGCAGAAAAAAAAAGCTGGAAGTGGCACTGTGGCTCAAGTGGTAGAGAGCTAGCCTTGAGCTGAAGAACTGAGGAACAACGCCCAGGCCCAGAGTTCAGGCCCACGACCGGACACCCCCCCCCCCCGCAAAAAAAAGAAAACTCACCACTGGTGGTGCCATGGTGACCTTGAGCAAATCAACACTGACAGAGCAAACAGCCAAGCAGCAGGCCACTCCCAGGGTGGACTGTGAGCACCAGAATGCAGAGGCACTAGAATTCCTCAAATCAGGAGGTAGGAAGGTATGCCTAAGTGGGCAGTGTTTAAGTGTAAATGTTTCACCAAACACGTCACCTTTTACTGTATGTAAACCGAAGAAAGGATAATAGGAAAAGATAACCGCTCAAGGGGAAAAAACTCCTATGTTCTCCAAGAGTCCCCAAAGAGTCTGGGACAAAGAGCCAGGCGGTGCCTGGTACAGCATGGTAGGACCTGAGGGGGGTGAGCCCTGCCCCCAGTATCTATCTAGGGGGTCTATTTTCTCTCTGCCTGGGCAGAGTTATTGCAATTCCAGGAGGCCTGCAGGGCAGGGGGAGGACCCACCTCTGGTGCACAGCAGAGCTCCAGAGGCCATGGCCACCTGCAAAGCTTGTGCCAGCCGGTCCAGTGAGAGCTCAATTTCCTGGGAGGCGTTGAGGGGGTTCAGTTCATCCGCGAGCCTATTGATCTCCTCCACCAACGGGACCATGTGGTCAAAGAGAATGAGCCCCAGGCGCCCATAGAGATTCTTCTCAGTCAAGTGCAGCTGCAGTGTCATGAGGACTTGCAGGACACTGAGGTGGAGTTTGGAGTACAGGAGGTGCGCGTCGCGATCCAGCCCCACGCCCGGGTCCTTGGCAACCTTGCTACTGACATGCCCGTTAGACAAACAGGGCTTCTTCTTCCTTTTGTAAGCCAGGGGGGCCTTCACGCACCAGCGGATCAGCCCAATGAGGGGCGTGAGCTCTAAAAATCCTATCGGGAGATTGGCTGCAATCGGAGTATTTAAGAAAGTGATGAGGATCAACCTTGGGTCCTCAAATATCCAGTGGACAATCATTTCTAGCAAGTCCAGAGGTGGGATGAGGTCATCTGTAAACAAAAGACATTGTCAGCTGTACTCCCGGCCTTGGGAATGGCTGTGGACAGAGACACCAGATCTCCCAGTCCACAGCCTACCTGACCAACTCCAACCTCTGAGGCGTGGCTCCTTTCCTGGAACACCACCCTAGGAGGGTGTGGACTCCTGCTCTAGTCACTGCCCAGGAAGCTCTGTCAAGGTGAAGACTGAGAAATTACTTAAACCAGAAGTTCTTAAGAGTACCATCATGCAGAGGAAACAGCCTAAATGTCCATTCAAATAAGGCCTACTTCTGACATCCCAAACCACACCCACACTGACCACTTTCCACAGGAGGGGTTTTTCTATTCAGTGTCTCCTCCATGGGGTAGTGACAGCTGCAGTGGCCTGGCCCTCTGCAGCTCAGATTCCTGTCAGTTATCTGTGAGAGGCCAATGGTAACCCTGGCCAAAAGCAGAACCTTCTTAAGGTACAGTGTGACTTTCTGTGGTCCCAGGACCCAGCATGAGCCAGAGAATAAACACAAAATGGTAATAATGAGGACCAGTGTTGACAATGCTTACCATGTGCCAGTCCTGCACATAGAGACCCACGCAGTCCCCACACAAAGGATGAGAGGATGGGGAGACTGAGGCACAGAGATAATAAGTAATTTCCTAGATTTGGACTCAGATCTGACCTCAGCAGCCTGGTTGCCCAGTGCCTCAACGAAAAGAAAAGGAGGAGAGGGGAGGGGAGGGGAAAAAAGTTTAAAAGCAAGAAAACAGGTGTTAGAGGCATGGCTCAGGTGGTAGACTGCTAGCCAATGATGACTGGTGCTGGCAGGGTAAAAGAGAGGGCAGAGGAGAAGAGAGAAGAGAGAAGGAGGAACATGGAGCTAGTAGAAAAGCAGGCTTGGAGCTGAACTCTGCAAAGAGCTGGTCATCAAGGCCTGTCAGTTTTCCTGAAGGAAAGCAACACACCTGGCCCCTGCTGGGGAGCCATACAGCCCCACTGGGACCACAGATAACCAGACATGGACAGCCCTGCTTATCAAACCTTGTTCCTTGGGCCCCACTCCTGGTGGTAGAGGCAGGCAGCAGAGCCTACTGCCAGTGAGACCCCAGATGTCAACTCTTGCTGTTCCTTGTTGTTTCAGTCTGACCCGAGTTCAGCTATTGGACAGCGATGAGGCCATGGGCTTCTCCCATGGAGAAGAACACTCTCATGACAGACCCAAGAACTTCGACTGGCATTATGCTAAGGAAGTCTCAAAACTGTCACCAAAGCAGAACCAGCAAGCTGGACACTGATGGCTCACACCTGTAATCCTAGCTACTTAGGAGGCTGAGATCTGAGGATTACTGTTCAAAGCCAGTCCCAGCAGCAAAGTCCATGAGACTCTTATCTCCAATTAACCAATAGAAAACTGGAAGTGGCACTGTGGCTCAAAGTGGTAGAGTGCTAACCTTGAGCAAACAAAGCTCAGGGACAGCACCCATGCCAAGTTCAAGCCCCACAACTGACAACAACAACAACCACAAAAAGCAGAACCAGCATGTATCAGACACCAAGGACACTCTTCCCCTATGTTGGGCTGCTGCCAAAAGGTTTAACTTGTCTTTTCATTAGGAAACAACTAGACAAACTGAAGTTCAGGGATGTTCAGTAAAACAACAGGTCTGAGCTCTTCAAAAATGTCAGTGTCACAGACTAAGGAGTAGACTGAGTGTGGCTCAGCAGTCAGGGTGGGGAGAACACTGGGTGGGGAGAACAAAGTGCCCGACAATTATGTATAAAGCATCATCCCTAATTGGAGATCCTGATTCTCTTGATCCCTCAAAGTGGAAAAGAGGTTACTGAAAAGCAATATTAGAGCCAGGTGTTATGGCTCACACCTGTAATTCCAGACTACTTGGAAGGCTGAGAACAGGAGAGCCAGGTCAGCCCAGGCAGCACCCTCTCAACAGAGGTGCACACATCTGTCATTCCGGAAATGACAGCAAGTGTAAAATAGGTAGTTGGCAGTCCTAAAAACAGCTGAAGTGAAACGCTACCTTAAAAACAGCAGCAGAAAACAGACAGAAGCATGGCTTAGCAGTAATACAGTGCCTGACTAGCAAGCATGAAGCCCTGAGTTCAAACCCCCGTACTGAGGGGGGGGGGGAGCAACATAAAGATAATAAAGAAAATCTGAATACAGGTTATCATGGTAATATTTTATTCACCATTAAATCTTAAGTATGATGGGATTATAGCTATATAAGGGGATGTCCTACATCTTAGAAGATACAAGGTGTGTATATGTATGCACACACATGTGAGCCAATACTGGGTCTTGAACTCGGAGACTGGGTGCTGTCCCTTAGCTTTTTTGTCCAAGGCTGGCACTCTACCACTTGAGCCACAGCTCCACTTTTGGCTTTTTGCTGGTTAGATAAGAGTCTCAGATTTGTCTGCTCAGGCTGGCTTTGAATCCAATCCTCAGATCTCAGCCTCCTGAATAAATAGCTAGGATTACAGATGTGAGCCAACAGCACACAGCTAGGAGATATAAGTTTAAATACTTGAGAACTGATATCAACAACAAATGTTCAATAGTTTGTGGGATGTATGTAGGAATAATCTTTGGTTGCTGTTAGTGGTTATGAGGCACATAAAATGTCTATTGTACTATTCTCCCAATTTTCCCAAACATTTTAAGTTTTCACAGTAAAAAGTGGACCTGGGTTCAATTCCTCAGCACCACATAAGCAAAAAAGAAAAAAGCCGGAAGTGGCGCTGTGGCTCAAGTGGTAGAGCGCTAGCCTTGAGCTGAAGAACTGAGGGACAGTGCCCAGGCCCAAAGTTCAGGCC
>NW_012267284.1:5157837-5162382 GCF_000151885.1 Dipodomys ordii
AAAAAAAAAAAAAAAAAAAAGTGGAATATAAAAAGGCAAGTTGCATAGCTGGGCAAGGTGCACGTGCCTAAAATTCCAGCACTTGTGATGAGGAGGCAGAAGGATGAGTTCCAGGCCAATCTAGGTTACATAGGTTGCAAAATAAAGTAGGTCATAAGCCTTTAGACACTCTGTCTAGGCCGAAGTCTTGGGGCTACTTGCCACTTCTACCCCTGGAACTTGGAGAATACTACAGAAAGTTGTCACTTAGCAAACTGTATGGGTCTAAGTGCTTGCATTTTTAGCTTTAGACCCTAAAGTAAAGAAATACACTTCAGCTGGGTGCCGGTGGCTCACGCCTGTAATCCTTGCTGCTCAGGAGACTGAGATCTGAGGATCACTGTTCAAAGCCAGTCCAGGCAGGAACATCTGTGAGACTCTCATCTCCAATAAACCACCAGAAAATCCAAAGTGGCGCTGTGGCTCAAGTGATAGAGCACTAGCCTTGAGCTGAAGAGTTCAGGGACAACGCCCAGAGTTCCAGTCCTACAACTGACAAAAGAAAAAAGAAATACACTTCAGGGGGAAGTGTGGAGGAAGGACTTCACTGACAGCAGTGCTGTCTTGGCTTACCTGATGACAGGTCGTAGAGTGCAGTGACGGATGTTATGAATTGGCAGCAGAACCGTGGGCTGGCGCTAAACGTCTGCTTCAGTGTGTGAACAGAGCCGGGCACCAAGCAACAGTAGTCATCCACGAGGGCCCTGGCCAGCCTCACACAGTAGACCACAGGCGTCCGCTGGGGAGAAACCACAGCCTGTGTCACTGCAGGCAGAAGAAGGGACAGACCCACACAGGACAGGAGAAGGACAGAACAGCCTCCTTTGAAGGAGATCAGTCAGATCCCTTCGAAGAGCCTCACTGGGATCAGCCATGTTCCTTCAATTCTGTGCCACACAGGATACCCTTGCTACCAGGCAGTGGAGCAGCTGTGACCCACAAATCTGCCCACTCTTAGGAAAGATCATCTTTGACTTTGGGTGAGGAAATGATACATCTGGCAACCTTACTGGAGTACTAGTGAAACCCAACAGGTACAAATGCCAGGCTCACACTTGTAATCCTAGCTACTCAGGAGACTGAGACCTAAGGATTCTGACTCTAAGCCAGCTCAGGCAGAAAGTCTGTGAGACTCTTACATCCAATAAACCACCAAAAGCTGGAAGTGAAGCTGTAGCTCAAGTGGTGGAGCACCAGCTTTGAGTGAAAAAGCTAAGGAACACAGCATCTTGGCCCTGAGTTTATGCCCCAGAACTGGCACAAAAAAGTAAACAAATAAAATAAAAATAAAGTTTCTCACATGATGAAAATGCCTGCTTTGGCACCACTCACAAATTCCCCTTACAATCCTACTCCCTTCTTTTTTTTTTTTTGGGGGGGGGGCCTGAGCTCTGGGCCTGGGCGCTGTCCCTCAGCTCTTCAGCTCAAGGCTACCACTTGAGCCACAGCACCACTTCCGGGTTTTTTTTCCTGCTTATGTGGTGCTGAGGAATCGAACCCAGGGCCTCAGGCATGCAAGGCAAGCGCTCTACCACTGAGCCACCTTCCCAGCCCAATCTTACTCCCTTTGAGGTTTCTATAATACTTCCAGGTCATGCGTCACCTCCCTCCCATCTATTCCTTCCCACCTGTGTATCTATTACTAGCTGTGGCTGTGCTCAGCAGTGGCAAATAGAACAACTACCTAGCAGATAATGTACTGCAAAAGGAAAAAAAGCAATATGGAGACAATTAGGGAAGTCTGAATACAGGCTGTATCATAGATAACTGTATTCCATGACCGTTAAGTTTCTTAGGTGTGATGGTATTATGGTTGTATAAGAAAATGTCCTTGTTCCTAAAGAGACACATCTTCTACGACACACAAATTCATAATAGTTTAGGGAAAAAAATGGTAGGGTTAGGTTTGCTCAAGATGATACTCCAGGACACCCCCTGGACTACAGAGGACAGCAAGGAAAGCCGGCTCATGCAGCTGGTTGACTGCTCACACAGGACCAGAAAAGCCAATCACAACATGATCTCTCTACTGCTCTCAAGAGAAAGCTCATATGACAGGACCAAACTCAAACTATGAAGATGGCTTTTTCTGTTGTTGTTGGTGGTGATGGGGCTTGAACTCTGGGCCTGAGGCCTGTCCCTCAGCTCTTCAGCTCAAGCAAGTGCTCTACCACTTGAGCTACAGCACCACTTCTGGTTTTCTGGTGGTTTATTGGAGATAAGAGGCTGGCTTTGAACTAATCCTCAGATCTCAGCCTCCTGAGTAGCTAGGATTACTGAAGATGGTTTTCTTGGTAGTCATCTGCCTTCAGTTGCCAAAATGCCAGCACAACACCATCAGATGAGGTAAACTTAAAATTACATAACACTAGAAGAGGCTGAACTCAGCTTCACTATATTGCCAAGGAGTGAAATGTAATCAATCTTGAGGTCAAACACAATACAAATGATCCATAGACACTGGATTGGGGCTACACATAATCATATGATTCTGCTAGCCTAATTTTGTGGACAAAGGTTGTAAGAAAAACAAAGAGCTGGATACTAGTGGCTCACACCTATAATCCTAGCTACTCAGGAGACTGAGATCTGAGAATCAAAGCCAGCCAGAGCAGTCCATAAAACATATATCTATAACTCATCACCAAAAGGCTGAAAGTGGAGCTGTGGCTCAAATGGTAGAAAGCTAGCCTTGAGCAAAAAAAGCTCAGGGATTATACCCAAGTCCTGAGTTCAAGTCAGCACAAAAAGAAGAGGGAGAGGGAGACCGAGAGAAAGAGAGACCGAGGGGAGGAGAGAGAGGGGGTGAGGGAAAGACAGACAAAATTCCAAGTACTTGGTCAAGAAGCAGGTTTGACACTGACCAGGGTACATTCTGTTAATTTCACTAAAGAATAGATAAGCCACATTTTTTGATCAATAGCTACTGTGTGGAGTGTTTGTTTTTTAACCCTTAAATAGCAAAATAGTAAAACCAAAGACATCTTGAAAAATACCTTCTAAAACTAAATCTATTATAAATACTTTTTCCTTTCATACATTCAATAAGAAAACCAACAACTATGTGATGTCACCATCAAACTGCGCAAAACAACCCACATGCTTACTGATCTACCTGTATAAAAAGCAACCTTCTGGTTGGGAAGACAGAGAAGTTGGAGGCCAGCCTGAAGAAAAAGTTGGCAAGACCCTATCTCAACCAATAAACTAGGCATGGTAATAGACCCCTAAAATCCCAGCTACTGGGAGACAAACAGGAGGATCACAGCATGAAGCTGGCCTTAGAAGAAAAGCAAGACCCTATTTGAAAATTAAATAAAGCAAAAAAGGGCAGAGAACTTGGCTCAAGTGGTACAGCACATGCTCAGCAAGGACAAGGCCCTGAGTTTAAAACTAGTGTTACACACACACCAAAAAAACAAAAACAAAAACCAACTTCAAAGGATATACATCATCATTAGTTGACATATAATGGGGTGTGGGTGTGGCAGTACTGGGGCTTGAACTCAGGAACAGGGTGCTGTCCCTTAGCCTTTTCACTCAAGGCTGCTTGGTGCTCTCCTTACATGAGCCACCACTTTTTGTTAGTTAACTGGAAATAAAAGTTCATGAACTTTCCTGCCTGTGCTGGCTTCCAATCATGATCCTCAGATCTGAGCCTCTTAGCCTGACTCACAATGATCTTTTAAAAAAGAAAAACACTGTCTTTGAGACTGAATGCAGTTTTCAAATTCCTATTTTGCTTAAGAAAAGCGTTTTTTCACTTGTTCTAAAGCCCTTTCTTCATTAAATGACTTAATCTACCATTATCGACTGTTAGTGGGGATTTTTACATTCTGTATACAAAACTGGGGTGCTGATGTCACCAAGCAGCAACAATGACCCAGTGACACAGTGCATTTGTAAAGACTGTGTCAAGATCTCTCCAGGAATCCTGCTCCATGGAAAGCCCTGAAAGCAAGCTTGTCTTCGGAATATCAGGAGGAAGGCTAGCAGTACCTGGAGCCAGGAGGCCGCACACTCCAACACTGGGATTCGGCACACGGCCACAGCCATAGAGACCAGTTTCCCCAACAAGCTCATCCGGCTGTCATCAGCTTTATTCCCTTGAGGGCTGAAAAGCGATGAGAAAATAATCTGCCGCACAGAGTCCTTGGTTTGCTCCTGGAAATAATTGCACATGATTTCAAGTAGTTGAAGCTCTTGGAGAGAATTCAGTCTCTGTAAAAACAAACCCGGGGGGAAACGGTGAGAGGTGTGGTTTTCACAGGCTGGTTAGAGGACAGAGGAAGAAAGAAAAAAGCAGGGGATTGATTCCTTTCCGGCCCCCAGTGTGTACCTCGTACCCTTCCGAAAAAGAGCAGGCCCCAGGGAGCAGATCAAGAAAAAGTCCTGTGACATTAGCTGTCACTTCGAAGAGTTCAGGCTGCCCCATGGGGTGGCGACTCTAGATAAAGAAGCCTTGGGGGGGGGGGGTAAGCAATTCCTAAAATGTCTCAGTGGAGA
>NW_012267284.1:5163268-5167823 GCF_000151885.1 Dipodomys ordii
CCCCGCCCCGCCAGGCCGCGGGGACGCACGCGGCCGGGTCCGGCGTCCCCCCATGGCTACCCCTGGAGGCGCCCTGGCCTGCGGTCGCCGCGCTCAGAGCCTCCACCGTGCTTTCCACCTGCTGGGACGGGGCAAGGGCGCAGGACCTCGGCTTGGAGCCAGCGAACTTTGGGGCCCCCCGGGCTCCAGCCATTGAGGTTGCGTCCTTTGGGGAAGCCATGGGCTGCTAGGGGCTCCCTGCCCCCGTTCCTACTTCCATCCCAGGACACCCATCTCCAAGTTCTCTCCGGAGCCTGGCCTCTCTGGCTGCTGACCCTTGGCCCGCTAGCCCTGGAGGGCCATGGGCGTTTTCACAGGCCGCCAAGTTCCTCTCAGGGACACCTGGCCACCCTACAGACCTCAGTATTTATACCACCTCCTTTCTGCACTGAACTAGATGGCACTCTCACTTCAGAATTTTTCGACAGGGCAGGAAAAAAGATTAAAGTTAAAGCAAGCAACCAGCCAGGGCAGGAGTGAATGAGGTTGAGGTTAAGATCACGAAAATCCTCTGGGAGAGGGGTATAGACTACGGAATGGCATAAAATGAGGGTAAAGCCAGGCATACTCCAAAATGTTGAGTCACTGCAACCCTCTTGCACTCTAGGGGACATGGATAAAAGGCTCCCCTTGTCCAGGTTCGGGTATGCAGTGAAACACCAAGGTCTCCTTGGTAGCTTGGGGCCTTGGACAAGTCTGCTGTAGACCTCCCCCCCCACACACACACACACATACCTGGCCCTCCGGGTGCTCCATTCCAGCAGATGACAAATACAACACCTTGTGAAGCCTAGATACCCAGTGAGCCCAGGTTTTCCCTTCTCTCCCTCCCCAGCTGGAAGCCCATTTTTACATACACAGCAGAATCCGAAACAATGGATATATACTGTATTTAAACAGTAGTAACAATCTCTCCATTCTATTTCTTCTTTTTCTGGTAATAGGGGAGGGCAGGTAGAAAGATCTCTCCAAGGTTGCTCCAAAGCCCTCGGGAGTGAATGTTCCTATAGACTTTGGGATCTGCTGATTGGGATCTGGCCACAAGAGGGCAGTGTTGACACCAGGTCCAGTCACCTCTGTACCACTCATTGGTGGTCTGATTGGTGGCAGCCAAGTATATCACAAAGCACAAATAGCCCCCTAGGAGGAAGCTCAGCACCAGGACGAAGCCCAGCAAGAAAACGATCCTTGGAAAGCTCAGGAACAGGTACTAGAGGCAAAGAAAACACACAGGTTAGGAAGTGGACCCACAGGGGCAGCACCCACCAGCCCCAATCCTGCCCCCTCCAAAAAAAAGTCTCATGGACTTTCCTGCCAGAGATGGCTTTGAACCATGGTCCTCAGATCTCAGCCTTCTGAGTAGCTAGGATTACAGGCATGAACCACTGCTGCCTAGCAACTTCTCTCCTTTTTCTTTTTCTTTTTTTTGGGGTTCCGGCCATGGGGCCTGAACTCTGGGCCTGGGCGCTGTCCCTCAGCTCTTCAGCTCAAGGCTAGCGCTCTACCACTTGAGCCACAGCGCCACTTCCGGCTTTTTTCTTATGTGGTGCTGAGGAATGGAACCCAGGGCCTCAGGCATGCAAGGCAAGCGCTCTACCACTGAGCCACCTTCCCAGCCCTTTTTTTTGTTTGTTTGTTTTTGTATTTGTGCTAGTCCTGGGACTTAAAGGCCTGGGTGCTGTCCCTGAGCTTCTTTTGCTCAAGGCTAGCACTTTATTATTTGAGCTGTAGCTCCACTTCCCTTCTCTCCTTTTTGAGACAGTCTAACTGGGTGTCCCAGGCTGACCTGGAACCAGTGACCATCATAGCTCAGCCTCCCCAAATGCCAGAGTGACAGCCTAAACCACCACACTTAGTCCCAACTGTCTCCAGAATGGCTATCATGCTAGCACTATCCGTAGTGCAACGTGAATCTGCCTGCCAACATGTAGAATTCTAAGCCCCAGGTCTGTCAAAAAAAAAAAAAAAGAAAGAAAAGAACTTTGTGCTATGGAGTTTTTAAGCATGGGGGGGAAGGGAATGGGAAGGTAGCTCAGTGGTACAGTGCTTCCCTTGCATGCATAAGGCACTGGGTTCAATTCCTCAGCACCAAATAAACAGAAAAAATCGGAAGTATTGCTGTGGCTCAAGTCCTAGGGTATTAGCCTTGAGCTGAAGAGCTGAGCCCAGGCCGAGTTCAGGTCCCATGACCAACCAAAAAAACATTTTTGGGGGGGACTGGGAATTGAACTTGGGTCCTTATACTTGCTAGACAGCGGCTTTACCCTTGACCCATTGCCCCTTTTCTTTTGTTTTTAGTTTCCTTTTAAAATAAGATCTTGTCATTCTCATAGCTGGCCTCGACAGTATTTTTTCTATTATGTCTTTGGTGTAGTTGGTGTATACCTATATACCACCATTATGTCACACAGCTTTTATAGTTTTGACACTGAACTGTAGTTGTACGAGACATTAGCGTGTGAGAACATAGAAATGTGTGAGCCTGCGTTGGGAATGAGGCTCAGTGGTAGAGTGTTTGCCTAGCATGCACAAGCCCTGGTTTTGAAACCTCAGTACCACATAAACAGAAAAAGGTGGAAATGGTGTTGTGGCTCAAGAAGTAGAGTGCTCGCCTTGAGCATAAGAAGCTGAAGGACAGTGCCCAGGCCCTGAGTTCAAGCCATAGGACTGGGAAAAAAAAAAAAAAAAAAGAAGTATGTGAGCCTTCCTGCATGCTTCTTTAAATATATATTTACTTTCAAATAAGAGATGAAAAGATATTAGCTTTAGGACTAAATGATGTGTGTATGTGTGTAATCATGTGTTTTTTTTGTCTGTGGGTCGTGGGGCTTGAACTCTGGGCCTGGGCGCTGTCCCTCAACTCTTCAGCTCAAGGTTAGCAATCTACCACTTGAGCTACAGCACCACTTCCGGTTTTCTGGTGGTTAACTGGAGATAAGAGTCTCATAGACTTTCCTGCCCAGGCTGGCTTTGAACCATGATCCTCAGATCTCAGCCTCGTGAGTAGCTAGGATTACAGGTGCGAGCCACCAGCGCCCAGCTGTAATCATGCTAAGAAAAGAAAATAGCCCTCGGCTGAGGGCAGGTTGGAGGAAAAAAGACTCAGTCTCAAAAAAGAAAAAAGTAAAAAAGTAAATGAATAGCAGGGGTGCTGGTGGCTCACACCTGTAATCCTAGCTACTCAAGAGGATGAAATGTGAGGATCTCCGTTGAAAGACAGCCCGGGCAGCAAAATCCGTGAGACTTTTATCTCCAATAAACCACTCAGAAAACCGGAAGTGCACTGTGGTTCAAAGTGGTAAAGCCCTCGCTGTGAGCAGAAGAGCTGAGGGACAGTGCCCAGGTCCAGAGTTCAAGCTCAGAGATATTACCCAGGCCCAGAGTTCAAGCCCAAAGACAAGCAATAATAATGACAATGATGATGACGAAATAAATGAATGTTTTTAAAAGCCAGAAGTGGAACTGTGGCTTGGGTAATAAAACACCAGCTTTGCCGGGTGCCGGTGGCTCACGCATGTAATCCTAGCTACTCAGGAGGCTAAGATCTGAGAATCCTGGTTCAAAACCAGCCCAGGCAGGAAACTCAGTGAAACTCTTATCTCTAATAAACTGCTAGAAAACCAGAAGTGGCACTGTGGCTCAAGCAGTAGAGTGCTCGCCTTGAGCTGAAGAGCTGAGGGACAACGCCCAGGCCCAGAGTTCAAGCCCCATGACCAACCAAAAAAAAAGTAGGACAGCAGCTTTGAGCCAAAAAGGGACAGATAGCACTCTTCAAGTCCCAGAACCCACACACACAAAAAAAGGAAAAGCATCATATATTTACAAGAGAGTAAACATCTTTTATCACATTCTGAAACCTGAAGTCCTCTGTATCATTACCTGAATAATCAAGACAAAGTCCATCTCCTGGAGGCGTCCAAGGTCATCAAGGTACATTTCTTGGTACAGATCGGACACCATCACCAGGTGGACCAGAAATGCAGCACTCACGGCAGCTATGGTGGCAGTAGACACCGTCAGCGTCGAGAGGTAGGTGAGGAAGTACCTGGTGTTCCAGGCGCCAATGCAGTTATTCACCCAGACACAGTGATGGTCAAAGCGGTGCACACACCTGTCGCACACACCTGCGAGAGGAGGGGGCAGCAGGCCAGGTGTTTCCAGGGCAAGATGATGGCTCCTGCACATCTGCTGAGGTTTCTACACACTCATCATGGGGGGACTGGGGAGAGCAGGTAGCAGTGACTGTGGGCAAGTTTAAGAACTGCCACTATGGGCCACATGAGGTTATTACTGAACTATGGCCACAGGAGAAAACTTAACGCTGACAGGTGTGTTTCAATTCATGTACCACCCTCTGAATCAGTACATATAATACCAAAGTGACCCAGAGTTAGTGACTGACTCAACGTGGGTCTAATCGGTTCTTCTGAAAAGTGAACTGTGGTCATTGTAGACATGAGGAGTGAGGAGAAATGTGTGATCAATTCAGTTAGTGGAAAGCTTTTTTTTTTTTTTT
>NW_012267284.1:5169208-5173209 GCF_000151885.1 Dipodomys ordii
GGAAGTGGCGCTGTAGCTCAAGTGGTAGAGCGCTTGCCTTGAGCTGAAGAGCTGAGGGACAGCACCCAGGCCCAGAGTTCAAGCCCCACAACCGAAAAAAAAAAAAAAAAAGGCTCAGGGACAGCACCTTAACTCTGAGTTCAAGCCCCCACAAAAAAATAAAATAAAAAAAAATATTCTTTTTTTAAAACTGCCTCATAGATTGTGTGTTGGGGGGGGGGGTAGTCCTGGGGTTTGAACTCAAGGCCTGGGCACTATCCCTGAGCTTCTTTTGCTCAAGGCTAGCACTCTACCACTTTGAGCCATAGACCACTCTGGGTTTTTTGTGTGTATGTGTGATTCATGGAGATAAGAGTCTCATGAATTTTCCTACCCAGACTGGCTTTGAACTGCAATCTGCAGATCTCAGCCTCCTAAGTAGCTGGGATGATAGGTGATTGCTGGTGTCCGGCTCATGGACGTGTCCTGTCACTGACAATATTTGATGGTTGGATTACAGCTCAGTGACAAGGGGCTTACTTGGCATATGTGAGGCCCTAGGTTCCACTCCCAGAACCACAGGAGGGAAAAAGATATTTTAAGTGCATTGATTTAAATAAAAATGTATGATTAAAACTAAGTAATTAGGGCTGGGAATGTGTCTTAGTGGTAGAGTGCTTGCCTCTTTAGACAAAATAGCATGGCAAAGGTTCTTATTCCCAGGCTTGAAGGCCAGCCCCCAGTTTATCCTGTTGTCTGAAAGAAACCAAGTGGTGACCTCTAACAGTGGCAGCTACCCCATGTCTGCTTTACACTCATGAAACATCTGGAAGCCTGCGTGGGTACTCAGAGGGGCCACTGTGCCTCAGCAGCTAACTCACTGCAGTGCTTGGACCGAGCTGGCTTCCGTAAGTCACAGGTAGAGCACCTCGCATTCTGGGGAAACATCACATTATCAAATTCATAAACTTGAAGAAACAGTAATTCATCTGCTTTTGTGATGGTGCCTGCAAAAAGGATAAAGATCACTTTCAAACAGTGTAGTGCACTTGATGTTCACAATACCTGCCCAACGCAACACAACTGAAACAGCTACATTAAACATTTTAAGTCATTTACTTTTTGTTTTGTTTTTTGTCGGTTGTGGGGCTTGAACTCTGGGCTTGGGCACTGTCCCTCAGCTCTTCAGCTCAAGGCGAGTGCTCTAACACTTGAGCCACAGAGCCACTTCCAGTTTTCTGGTGGTTAATTGGAGATAAGAGTCTCACAGACTTTCCTGCCCAGGCTGGCTTTGAACCTCGAACCTCAGATCTCAGCCTCCAGAGTAGGTAGGATTATAGATGTGAGCCACTGGCACCCAGCTCTTCATTCTTTTATGGCTAAATAATATTCCATTGGATGAGATTATGACATTTATTCATTTTTCAGTTGATGGACATTTAGCACTTCAATCACCGAAAAGTTTAAAAATAAAAGGAAATAAAAAATAAAAGGGAATAAAATACCAATTATATGCCAAAAGTAAGTATAATCAATTAATATCAGGCAAAGAGACCTGAGTGAAAACAGCAGTAGCTGTGCTATACTATGAGAGAAACTCAATTTACCAGGAAGAGGTAACACTAACTCTAATCTTGAACATACCCACTAAGAATATGCATATATAAGACAGGTGCTGGTGGCTCACACCTGTAATCCTAGCTACTCAGGAGACTGAAATCTGAGGATTGAAGGTTGGAAAGCCAGCCGAGCAAGAAAGTTTGTGAGACTCTTAGCTTCAATTAAACACCAAGAAGCTGAAGTGGAGCTGCAGCTCAGTGGTACAACAATACCCTTGAGAGAAAAAGCTCGGACTGGAAGAAAAAAAAAAAAGAATATACAAATATACATTTCACTTTCAGAAGAAGTGAGGTACAAGCTACAAGAACTCTGAATGATAATAATGAAATCGATTGTTTTGTACAATTAATATACATTATTTTAAAAAAAGAACAGCTTCACATACCACTCTCAGGAAGTGATTGACAAAACAACTCATATGGATGTAAAAGATTACACATGAATAACTTGGTTAATGGACTTTTGGTTCTCTATACCCAAGAACTAGAAAACAAAACTGCAATCAAGCAAATAGAGATCACTTATAAAAACTGCAGTGCAAGTCTTAAAAATTGTTAAAGGAGAAATGGTATCATACTGACCATAGTTCTACGTGTATGTAATTAAGTCAAACTATCAAAAAGATAAAACTTGGGGTTAGGAAGGTGGCTCAGTGGTAGAGCACTTGCCTTGCATGCATGAGGCCCTGGGTTCGATTCCTCAGTACCACATAAGCAAAAAGAAAAAAAGCCAGAAGTGGCACTGTGGCTCAAGTGGGAGAGCGCTAGACTTGAGCTGAAGAGCTGAGGGACAGAGTTCAGGTCCCACGACCAGAACCCCCCCCCAAAAAAAAGATAAAACTTTAAAAAAAAGATTGAAGCTAGTCATATAACTCGAGAGCCTGGGAGGTAGATGGAGGAAGGGAGGTAGATGGAGGAATTCAAGGCCAGCCTGGGACACAGAGAAAGATTCTGCCTCAAAGCCGGGCACTGGTGGTTCACACCTGTAATCCTAGCTACTCAGGAGGCTGAGATCTGAGGATCGAGGTTCAAAGCCAGCCTAGGCAGGAAAGTCCGTGAAACTCTTATTTCCAATAAACCACCAGAAAACCGAAAGTGGTGCTGTGGCTCAAGTGGTAGAGCGCTCGCCTTGAGCTGAAGAACTGAGGGACAGCACTCAAGCCCAGAGTTCAAGCCCCACGACTGACAAAAAAATAAATACAAAAAAGAGATTCTGCCTCAAAAAATAAATAGCTAGGCATGGTGGCTTATGCCTATAATCCTAGGTAGTCAGGAGGCAGAGATGGGGGCTCATAGATGGGAGTCTAAACTAGACAAAAAGCTCATAAGACTCCTTTTCACCAGATAGCTAGGTATGGTGGACTGTCATCGTATATACAAGAAAGTAAAAACATGAAACCTTCTCCCAAAAATAACTAAAACAAAAAGGGCTCAAAGACAACAGAGCTTGCCTAGCAAGCATGAGGCCCTAAGGCCCTGAGTTCATACCCCAGTAATAGGTAAATTGTTGTGAATGTATGTATGTATCATGTATTGGAAGATACTAAATAGTGCTAAATAACCTATGGATCAAAAACTAGGAATATAAACATAAAACTAGGAAACACTTCAAAGTGAGAGATTGGGAAACATGGCACATGTACACTGCCAAGTACACTGCTTGTTCCCAGCACTCTCAGCAAGATGACAGAACTATCACCAACCTGTGACAAGCGCCTTGACTCACCAGGATTGGTTACACAAGTCAGGGTGAAGAAAACCAGGTTGACAATCAGCAAGAGATAGGGCAGAAGAAGGTAAGACAAAGAAAACTCCAGGTCTTGACAGTAGCCAAGGATTTCCCAGGTGTATTCCACATAAACTGTCCCTTGCAAGACCAGGTGCAGCACGATGAAGATGTGGTTGCTGGAAGGAAGCAAAGGGCCACTTATTCCCAAGGCCGCCCCATGAAGAAAGTACACAAAAGAAAGTAACCAAGGCAACCACTGCCACTAAGGAGTGAATAAGAAACCAATGAAACATTTCACAGGTATGTTACAGAGTATGTCTCAATACTTTCCCACTCTTTAAATATCTCCATTCAAAAGTAGACATTTCAAGCGGGCCCCAGTGGCTCTGGTGGCTCATGTCTATAATTCTAGCTACTCAGGAGGCTGAGATCTGAAGATCAAGATTCAAAGCCAGCCCAGGCAAGAAAATCTGTGAGACTCTTAATTCTAATTAACCACCAAAAAAGCCAGAAGTGGAGCTCTGGCCCACTAAGCACAAAAGCTTAGGGTCAGCACCTAGGCCCTGAGTTCAAGCTCCCACCCACCCCCCCACAAAAAAAAAAAAAAAAAAAAGACATTTCAAAACCCAGAGACCAATGGCAGACTGGCTCTTTGTGAGTGGAGGCCCCAAGCC
>NW_012267284.1:5176502-5178119 GCF_000151885.1 Dipodomys ordii
AAAAAAAAAAAAACCAGAATATTTCAAGAATGCCAATCTTGGGGGATGGTTAGTTGTGGAGGTGGGAGGGAAGGGATGGTAAGGGGAAAACAAAAGGAGGAAGAGGCAACAATGCTCAATAGGAAATGTACTCATTACCTTGCTCATGTAACTGTAACCCCTCTGTACAGCATTTTTACAATAAAAAATGTACAAAAAAAGAATGCTAATCTTCCACAGTGCCCCTCAACAGGCTGCAGGGGTTTGTTTTTCCACACCCGCAGATAACCCTGCTGATCCACCACCCTCCCTCTATCAGGTGGTGAGAAGATGGAACGTGTAGGATGGAGAACGTAGTCCGAGCAGGTATGAAGCAATGCCTCTCTTCCACAGTGAATAGAAAGAGCACAGGATGGGGGCTGGGAAGGTGGCTCAGTGGTAGAGCACTTGTCTTGCATGCCGGAGGCCCTGGGTTCGATTCCCCAGCACCACATAAGCAAAAAGAAAAAAAAAGCCAGAAACAGCACAGGAGACAAGAGTCCCCCTGAAGGCTGACAGGCAGCTGGGTTCAGTCTTCAGTACCACAAAAATATATAAGCTAAAATTAGATCTATATGCTTGAGAAAAATGAAGAGCATGAATGAGCATCCAGAGGAGCAGGTTAGGGATCCACAGAGCAGTGACACCCAGCCCTTCCTCTCAGCATGAACTGCGTTCTTGTTCACCATCTTAAGCCAGCCCCTCTTTCTGGGTTTTATGGAACTTCTACCCTGTAGGATGGCTGAGTCCCTCATTTGCCACTGAAGGATCAACTTCCATTGTCAGCCCTTCCTGGGCTGGAGGCTAGGGATTGGGGCTGCAAACTCCAGCCATATAATCATCTAGTTGGTTACCCTGGCAACAAGCCCCCATCCCCTGCAGCTCTCCAAGAACCCACCAAGAGTCAGAGTCAGCTCATAAGGACAAAAGATGCTCCTATAACCCAGGAAATTCCCAGGGAGTTAAGAGCTGTCTCTACTCAGGAAATTTACACAGATCTTGTGTCAGAATCCAGGATTGAGATCAATGTGTGTGTGTGTGTGTGTGTGTGTGTGTGTGTGTGTGTGTGTGTGTGTGTGTGTATGTCTCTCTGTGCACGTGCACACGTGCACACATACACACCAGTACTGGGACTTGAATTTAGGGCCTGGACACTGTACATCACTACTGAGACTTGAATTTAGGACCTGGACACTGTCCCTTAGCATTTTTCACTCAAGTCTGGCAACAACTTGAGCCACAGTTCTACTTCTGGCTTTGATGGTTAATGGAGATAAGAGTCTCAGGTTTCCTAGAAATACTTTTGCCTTATTTAGAAATACGATAATTTTTGTATAACAAAAGGGTCGAAGGGTTTTCTAATTTAAATAAAGTTACCTGAATTTCAAAAAAAAAAAAGTCTCAGAAATGTATTCTAGCTGTGCACCCAGTGGCTAATGCCACTCAGATCTCAGGAGGCTGAGATCTGAGAATCACAGTTCAAAGCCAGCCCAGGTAGGAAGGTTCATGAGACTCTTATCTCCAATAAACCACCAGAAAACCAGAAGTGGCACTGTGGCTCAAGTGGTAGAGCGCTAGCCTTGAGCTGAAGAGCTGAGG
>NW_012267284.1:5178169-5188118 GCF_000151885.1 Dipodomys ordii
TCAGATCTCAGCCTCCTGAGTAGCTAGGATTACAGGCGTGAGCCACCGGCACCCGGCTTCAGTTCTACTTCTTATTCTCCTTACTCCCAAACAAATTAGATCTGCACACCCCCCTGGCACTGTCATGAGTGTAAGTTCTGTCCATACATGGGCAGAGAGAATGAAGGACAGTAAAGAACAAGGACAGTAAAGAACATTTACTGGCCCATGTTGAGGCCAGCTCCTCTACTTCTACTCAAACCCCAAAAGTGGCACTGAAAAGCAGGCAAGATGCTCAGGGGATGCTGATGTGAAGGCTGCTCCTCTCCTTCCCCTCCACTGGATCTGACCCCATGTTCAAGGGGGTCATCACTGGATGGTAATCCAGATCCCTTCTAAGTCAACCTCCTCAGAACTGGGACAAGATGGCACATTAGAAGCACCTTCTGTTTCCACTCCATGAATGAGAACATTCTGATAACACAGAAGAGATTCTGAAGAGAGGAAAATATGGGAAGAGAACCAGGACCCACAAAGGAGGTGGTGGTGCTGAGCAAACCAGGGAGTCAAATCTGGCAGAAAAGAAGCATCAAGGAGCTCCAAACCCATCCCTAACTCCATGGGGGTCAGGGGTCAGGTCGATGCTGAAGACTCTAGTGCAAGGTAGGACAGAATCCTGGCAATGGATGGATTGCCAACTCTCATGGCAGGAAAAGTCCAAATCCTGCAAGGCTTAATCCCAAGCAAAGAGATCTGTGAACAATGAAACATTGGGCTGGGAAGGTGGCTCAGTGGTAGAGCGCTTGCCTTGCATGTGTGAGGCCCTAGGTTCGATGCCTCAGCACCACATAAGAAAAAAGAAAAAAGCCGAAAGTGGTGCTGTGGCTCAAGTGGTAGAGTGTTAGCCTTGAGCTGAAGAGCTGAGGGACAGTGCCCAGGCCCAGAGTTCAGGCCTCACGACTGGACCCAAAAAAAAAACAATGAAACATCAAGACTCAGGGATTCAGAGGACACTTTCCCACAGAAGTTGGGTATAAATTAGTTATAAGAGCCATGAACCAGTAGCTCACGCCTGTAATCCTAGCTGCTCAGGAGGCTAAGATCTAAGATCACAGTTCAAAGCCAGCCCTGGCAGGTAAGTCTGTGAGACTCTTATATCCAATTAACCACCAGAAAACCAGAAGTGGAGCTGTGGCTCAAAGTAGTAGAGCACCAGCCTTGAGTAAAAGAGCTCAGGGCTAGCACCCAGGCCTCAGTTCAAGTCCCATAGCTGACAAAAGGAAAAAGAACAGATAGAAATTAAAGGAATAGATAGCTTATTCAATAAAATTGTAACAGAAAACGAAGTCAACCTCTTCCCATGGGTTACTTGCCCCAATTTTGCTGCCTGATCCCTGAAGCCCAATACTCAGCTTTCTGCTCCCATTTCCACCAGTTTCACTCCCAGGCACTTCTGTTCAGAGCTAAAGAGCCAACCGCAAGAATGCGACCTTGTTTCAAATCACCACTAACTCTCCGCAGTAACATAAACATCAAATACACCACAACTGCCATAAATGAAGGACTAAGTAAACCAATGAATTTAACTGCCATCACTTGGCCAGGTATGGTAGCATTCGCTTGCAGTCCCAGCACTGGGGCAGGAGGATCAAGGGTTTGAGGCCAGGGGCTAGGAATGTGGCTTAGTGGTAGCATGCTTGCCTAGCGTGCATGAAGCTCTGGGTTCCATTCCTCAGTAGAAAAAGTCAGAAGTGGTGCTGTGGCTCAAGTGGTAGAGCACTAGCCTTGAGCAAAAAGAGCTCAGGGACAGTGCTCAGACCCTGAGTTCACACTCCAGCACAGGTAGAAAAAAAGAGAGAGAGAGAAAAAAAAAGGTTTGAGGCCAGCCTGAGAAACACAGAGAGACATCACCTCTAAATAAATAAATATATAAATGAATTCTTGTCTTTTTTTAAATTGGGAGATAAGACTTTTCTGCCTGGACTGACTTCAAACCATGATCCTCAGATCTCAGCCTCCTGAGTAGCTAGGATTTCAGGCATGAGCCACTGGCACCCAGTGGGGGTTTTTGTTGTTGTTGTTGTTGTTTGTTTTTTAATCTTATTAGGTGAAGCTTTTACACTAATAAAGTCATCCAATGTTAGTGGTATCTAAGGATCATCATTACCTGTGCTCCTTCCTGGGCCAGGCCTTTCAAACGAGGGGTTTTTGAGCAGATGCAGATCAGAATTACAGTAACCAGTATAAAAGCCAGGTACCACAAGAAGAGAACCAAGAAGTCCATCCTGGGAGACTGCAAAAGAACAGAATGCATATGTAGTGCTGCTCAATAAAATTATAACATTCACTTATGGCATTACTTCTATAGCACATATTCTTTGGTAACAACTCTCTCAAGAAATGAGTGGTCCTATAACGCCCAAGCCCAGAGTTCAAGCCCCACGACTGACCAAAAAAAAAAAAAAAAAAAACCAAAGGAAAAGAAAAAGAAATGAGTGGTCCTTATGTACATACCACAGAGCCAAACTGTTTCTCAGTGTGGCCCCAGAGATGGTTATGAGCTCTCTTTCAAGATGAACACTGCAGTCTGCTTTTGGGACATCTCCTGCCTGTAAATTCCAAGATAAAACAAGGAAGGAAATGAATCCACAGTAACATATCTTTTACATCCTTAAATATTCCCATACTCACTAACACAGAAAGGATTCAAAAGAATCTGCTGCCCTCAGCTGAGTACAGTGCTACAAACTATAATCCCAGCACTCAGGAGGGTGAGACAGGAAGACTGGGAGTTTGAAGGGAGCATGCTGTATATAGCAAGTTCTAGGCTAGCCTGGGCTAAGTAGCAAGACCCTGCCATGCAAAAAGAGAAAAAAGAACCTGCTGCCTCATTGGAAGCACTTCTTAGAGGCAATCAGAGGCCATGAATCCAGGATTAGCCACACAGAATTAGGCATAGGCATGTTATGAAGCCTCTCTCCTGGCCTGGGGCCACAAATGAAAATAACTCGGAAGAATCAAGATTTAATATGTAGGTCTGTGCTAAGGAAGTGGAACTGGTTACATTGAACCTTCGTGGACAGGCTACTGTGCCAGAATTCCAACTGAGATAATGAAAGTAGAAAGTATTCATGACTCCTTACAAAGAGCAGCGATTCTCACAAGGGGATGCAAGCTCTCCCGCCTACATCTTCCTCTAGGTTGGATACATTTTCAGCCCGCAGCTCTAGCATTCCTTTTTGCCAAAATTCATGGAGAATTCAGACAGCAACTCCTCTTGGGCGGCAAAGTGTTCCAGGCACACCCCCAGCTGCAGGAGACATGGTTCCACCAGGAGGCTGGATCTGGTGCACAGACAAATCAGTTCAAAACACAGTAAGACCGGAGTTCTCTGGGAAATACATTGTGGAGAAGGATTTGGAAGTAAGGGGGTCTGGTTTTCTTACTGTGCTGGGAGTCAAATTCAGTGCTTTGAGAATGCTTGTTTTAAGCACTCTACCAATGAACTACATCCCCAGTCCAGGAGTAGGGGAACCTGGATCCACGTAGCGTGAACAGTCGTAAGTCTTCCTGGGAAACAGCTAAGGGATAGAAACACGCCTGGTATGGTAGCCTCAGGTCTAATCTCCCTATGCCTGTACCCATCCCAACGCTCATCTTGGGACCTGTGGGCCTGCCCCAGGCTACTCTTTATCTGGGCATGGCCAGAGCTTTCCTCCTGGAAAAAAACTGGAGCTGGGGGTGCGGCGGCTTGGAGGGGACACAGGGAAGATGGGGCGCTGCAGCTGCGGGATACAGTGGAGAAGACAGAGGAGGCTCAGAGGAGCGGGGAGGAGCTGTAGGACACCCGGGCGTGAACACGGGGGACCCCAGGCCCCCCAGTAGCACTGTGGCCACAACACAAAATAGGTTCGGACAGAGAATGCGAACGGCCCCGGGCGACGAAAGCCTAACTCACAGATCCGCGAACCGCCCGCAGCACGGAGCCTGGAAGACCTGCGGGAGACTTCCGGCGTGCCTGTGACGTCATCGCGGCGACTCTAACAAGCCGCACTTCCGGCGGACGTAGGTGCCGGTGTCCCGGGAGTTGTGACGATTTTTGTTGTTCCGCCGCAGGTGTTTGGTTTGGTTTGTTTTTCCCGGTTTGGGGGTTTTGAGTTTTGTTGTTGTTTTGCTTTTTTTTTTAAACGGGAGTCTGTATAATCCGGACTCTCCTGGAACTTGAGATCGTTCCTGCCTCAGTCTCCCTAGTGAGGGCATTAAAGGTATTCATCGCCACACCCGCTGAGTTTAGTCCAAGTGGTCCCGGGCATAAGGAGCATCCGCGCTTAAGCTATTCAACTATTGTGTCTTCACGGTGGATAAAGTTTGCAAGCAGCCTGCACACCACTGGGATTTCTCTTAACCTATCCAGAATCTTCCCACGCGTGCTCCTGCTCCTCCTGTCTATGTGCAGCTCTGTGCACACCACCTCCGGCTGGGTGAGGGAAGGGCAATGACCAGTGCTTGACCATAAGCCTTAAAAATAAAAGGGAACGCTGTTTTGATGATAGCCAGGCTTAGAGTGAGAAGAGCTGTTTCTAAACATAGCACCGAGAAGGCCTCTGTGGGGTGTTGCTTTGTTCTGAACGCCTTGGAAGCCGCTAACAACGACGGTCTATTCTTGATGTTTCTGAAAATCTGAGCCAGGCCTGGCCTTTTGAAAGGGGAAATGTCTGATCTCCAAACAACAGGCCTCAAAGCCTTCATCTTGTTTGTCTTTGCTACTCAACCTGGCTTCTTGATCGCCTTTCTTTTCCTGAAGAGGAGGGACTGACCTAGAATTTTACTAAGCTAGAAACCAACTTTCTGAATGCATTATACTCAAGGCCTTCTTGAACTTTCGAACAAGAAATCTAAAGATGTGTTAGGACCAGAGAAGATTAATTATAGATGGGACCCATCCCACATTTAGTGTGTGCATTTTGTTCTGGGTTGCCTTCATTATTTTCGGGGTTTTTTTGTTGTTCTTGGTGGTGGTGGTGGTGGTCATAGGGCTTGAACTCTGGGCCTGGGCACTGTCTTTCATCTCTTCAGCTCAACGTGAGCACTTGAGCCACAGTGTCACTGCCAGTTTTCTGGTGGTTAACTGGAAATAAGAGCCTGCCCAGGCTAGCTTTGAACCACAATCCTTAGATCTCAGCCTCCTGAGCAGCTAGGATTATAGGCGTGAGCCACCAGTGCCTGGCCTGAGTTGCCTTTCTTTATTTTTAAAAAAAAATATCTGAGACACAATATGTTCTCCTTGCCAAAGTGTCATACTACCAAAAGTGAAAAAGATGCCATTTCACCCTCCCAAATCACAGTTCCTTGACAGATTTCTTTTGGGAAGTGGGAAGTATTGGGTCTTGAAACATCTGCTACTTGAGCCATGCCCACAATCCTTTTTACTTTATTTTTCTAGTAAGAGCTCACTTTTCCTGGGAGTCACCTTCTGATTACTTCTGACCTAGTTGGGATTACAGGCCCTCACCTCCACAGCCAGCTTTTTTTGGTATGTTAGTTCATTTGTTTTTGTGGTTTGAACTCACTCTACCATGTAAGTACCAGGCTGCCAGCCTTACTTTCTTCTGGTGCCAGTCCTGGGGCTTGAACGTAGAACCTGGCTACTGTACCAAGCATTTAAGCTCAAGGCTTAAATGAGATGTAGCTCCATTTCTGTTTTTTTGCTGCTTAATCGGGGATGAGTCTCATGGATTTTCCTTCTCAGTCTGGCTTTGAACCTTCACCTCAGCCACCTAAGTGTCCATGAGACTCTTATCTCCAGTTAACCACCAGAAAACCGAAGTGGCTTGTGGGTTCAAGTGGTAGAGCACTCACCTTGAGCTGAAGAGCTCAGGGGCAGTGTCCAAGCCCAGAGTTCAAGCCCCATGAGCGACAAAAAAGAAAGAGAGAGAGGAAAAAGAAAGAAAGGAGAAAGGGAGAAAGAAAGAAAGGGAGAAAGAAAGAAAAGCAGAATGAACATGCCAGGCCATGAGTTCAAGCCCTGGCACCAGAATAACAACAAAAATATTTTCCTCAGATTGACAACAGTGCTTAGTCAGTGTCTGAAAATCATGTGCTTCTGGCAACTTCTCTTTCCACTCTGTTCTTCTAAACCTCCAAACACAAATATAACACCTGTAGGGTTTTGTTTTGTTTTGCTGTTAGTCGTGGGCTTGAACTCTGGGCCTGGGCACTGTCCCTGAGCTCCTCAGCTCAAGGAAAGTGCTCTACCACTTGAGCCACAGTGCCACTTTTGGTTTTCTGGTGATTAGAGTCTCACGAACTTTCCTGCCCATGCTGGCTTTGAACAGCAATCCTCAGATCTCAGCTACTCAGTGCTCAGCTCCACCTGTAGTTTTTAATCACCGTAGAAGAAGACACTGTTTAAGTCTAAAACAAGAAGACTGAAAAGGACTGTATCATCTTTGATATGTCGGCGGGTGGGGGGTGGGGAGGGGAAGAGAGCCCTCTTAGCATTCCTAAACCACCCAGGGGCCCTGGAACTGGAACTGTGGTATCAGATTTTTTTTGTTGATTTTTTTTACCATTGCAAGATCAGTTGTCAGGATCAACCATCTTTTATACCATGATCTCTTTGGAAATGGGATACAAGACTCCATAGCTGCTTTTAGAGTAAGCCCATGTCACAGGATGCTGGATCATAGTGATTTGCTGACCAAGAGAAATTTTGCAAATGAAGATGAAAAAAAAAGAAATGTAACAAGCAGTTTTAGTACAAAAGAAGGACTGCATGAATTATGTAAATCATACCTGAAGGAAATCTGTATTGTAGAGAATACCAAAATAGCCAGGTGATGGTGGTTCCATGCCTGTAATCCCAGCTACCCAGGAGGCTGAGATCTGAAGATCAAGCTTCAAAGCCAGCCTGGGCAGAAAAAAAGCTGCAAGATTTTCATCTCCAATTAACCAGCAAGAAACTGGAAGTAGGGGCATGGCTCAAGGGGTAAAGTGCCAGACTTCAGCAAAACAGCGAAGCAACAGTGCAAGGCCATGTGTCCAAACCCCCCAAAATTATGGGTTAGGGCTCAAATGGTGGAGTATCTACCTAGCAAGCACAATTCTGAATTCAAAACTCAGTACTGAAATTAAAAAAAAACTATCCAGTAATATGAATAGCTGGAATGATGGCAGCAATATATTAAAAAGTCCCCATAATTTATAGATGAAAATGCCACAGTGAAAATATGGGATGCTTTGGGGCTCCAGCAGTATATAGAGGCAAGTGCCCTTTATTTCCCAGACTCAAAGGCAAATCTATTAATAAAATTCCTTCCTGGCAACTGTCTCCTGGTACAGATTCAAGGAAATGTGCATTCAAAGGCAAGAAAAAGAAATCTTATCCACAAAGCTGCAGTTACACCCTGGTGCAAGGTCACCCAGAACGGATGCAGTTCCTTAAGAGGGGCAAGGGAGTGTAAAGAGAGAAGAGGTCTTGGTGCTATCACCTCACTGGGCCAGCAGAAAAAGAGGAGTTGGCAAAACAGGCCAAGTTCAGATGGTCAAAGATGTAAGAGAGCCAGGCACTAGTGGCTTACACCTGTAATCCCTGCCATGCAGGAGGCTGAGATCTGAGGATAATGGTTTGAAGTCTGCTGGGGCAGAAACGTCCCCATGAGACTCATATCCAATTAACTAGAAGTGGTGCTAGCCTTGAGCAAAAAGAACTCAGGACAGTGCCAAAGCCCTGTGTTCAAGCCCCATGACAGAGAGGGGTGCAGGGCTGGGGGGGGGGAAGGGCAGAATAAGGCAAGAGGAGCATCTTGGGAGCTAGAAAGAGAGGTGACATGGGCTCTGATCTCTCCAAGGAGCCAAGAACAACAGTGAAGTCAAGGGGTGGAGCCTGGAATAAGCCACATGCAGGTCCCCCACCCAATCCTTGCTCCAGTGATGATTACAGACCAGCCCACTAGATGCTGACAACTCTACTTAAAGCTAACTTGACCTTTGGGGAAAACAGTGAGTGTCAGGAATGGGAAGGTCAACTTCAAAATGGGACACTTGGGCTGGGAATGTGGCTTAGTGGTAGAATGCTTGCCTAGCATGCATGAAGCCCTGGGTTCGATTCCTCAATACCACATAAAACAGAAAAACCCAGAGTGGTGCTGTGGCTCAAGTGGTAGAGTGCTAGCCTTGAGCAAAAGATGCTCAGGGACATTGTCCAGTCCCTGAGTTCAAGCCCCAGGACTGGAAAAAAAATGGGACCCTTATACTCCCCAATACCTCATCTGGCACTGGAGACTGAATCCAAGGCCTTGTGCTTGCAAGGCAAGTGCTCTACCACTTACACCCTGATTTTTTAGTTTATTTACCAAATATGGCCCCATGCTTTTGCACAAGATGACATCAGACTACAATACTCCTTCCTCCATGTGCCAAGTAGCTGGGATTATGGGCATGCATCACCATGTCTAGCTCACTGTATTTCTTTATATTGGCCTGTTTTATCCCAGGAAATATTGGGGAAGGTATGCAAAGACAGACAAAGCAAGAGAAAATCTTTTCTTTTTGGCGGTCATGGGCTTGTACTCTGGGTTTGGGCATTGTCCCTCAGCTCTTCAGCTCAAGGCAAGCACTCTACCACTTGAGTCACAGCACCACTTCCAGTTTTCTGGTGGTTTATTGGAGATAAGAGTCTCATGGACTTTCCTGCCCAGACTGGCTTTGAACTGGGATCCTCAGATCTTAGCTTCCTGAGTAGCTAGGATTACAGGTGTGAGCCACTGATGCCTGGCTGAGGAAATTCTTAAAGTGAGTAGAAAGGATAAGAATAGAAAAACAGCAAGGCAAAGCCAGGTGTTCCATCAAGAAGTGTGGTGCTAGAGGCTGACACAAAGACTCCCAGACCAGCACTATACTGTAAGTAGGTGACAAAGGAAATTTGATCATGGGAAACCATGGAGATTGAAGTCTTGTTATAGCAACTCGCATTATACACAGCCAAGATGTTGGTGAAAGCCAGAGTGGCCCAATGCCAACCATCAAGCCTGCTCTCAAAATGCCACTGTCAAAATGCCATTGATCAACCTCAGTTCAGTCATATGGATAGACATTCATCTAATCCAATTCATTCTCCACTCTAGGCTATCATACCTCCTCCTTGGTCTGTCATCCAAGGTTGGGGGAGGACACAGGACAAACACATACAGAGATTTTATACAGGTGTGTATGACCTCAAGATATGAATTTCAGCTTGGACTCTGTCTCCTCACTCCAGAAAGGCTGGATCTGTTGTGTAGGTTCAGCAGGAGAGGACATCTGGATTTCCTAATAAATCCCTGTCTGCTCTCATTTGCTCTCCTTCATGGAGGCCTCTTAACCCCATACCCTCTCAACACATACATCCTAAATGGAAAGTCAGCCCTGTGCAGATGTTAAGTTCACTGTGGCAGCCCATTTGTCTACTAGAGCCTCCTTGACAGAATATCAAGCCTGAGGACCTCCAAACACAGAAACTTATTCTTTCATAGTTTGCGGCCACTGGTCTGAGATCAAAGTGTCAGAATGTTCATTTCTTCTAAGACCTCTTTCATGTCTTGTAGTCAGAAGTCTTCTTTGTGGTCCATGTGAATTTCTCCTCTTATAAGAATATCATCTGTTCAGGCCCACAACCAGACCACCACCACCCCCCAAAAAAAGAAAAAAGTGGTAGAGCACTAGCCTTAGCTGAAGAGCTTAAGGACAGCACCCAGGCCCAGAGTTTAAGCCCCACAACTGACAAAAAAAAAAGAATTCTGTTGTTTGGGGCTGGGAAGGTGGCTCAGTGGTAGAGCGCTTGCCTTGCATGCATGAAGCCCTGGGTTCGATTCCTCAGAACCCCATAAGAAAAAAGCGGGAAGTGGCACTGTGGCTCAAGTGGTAGAGCGCTAGCCTTGAGCTGAAGAGCTGAGGGACAGTGCCCAGGCCCAGAGTTCAAGCCCCATGACCA
>NW_012267284.1:5193869-5198556 GCF_000151885.1 Dipodomys ordii
AGAGAGCTTGCCTTGCATGCCTGAGGCCCTCATGAACCACATAAGCAGAAAAAGCCAGAAGTGGCGCTGTGGCTCAAGTGGTAGAGCACTAGCCTTGAGCTGAAGAGCTGAGGGACAGCGCCCAGACCCAGAGTTCAGGCTCCACGACTGGACCCAAAAAAAAAAAAAATCAACTTTGGCTGGGTGCAGTGGTACATGTCTGTAATCCCAGCTACTTAGGAGGTATCTAACAGGAATAGATATGTAAATATGCTCACAAGTGTATTTTAGCTTAATAAGATTTTTTGGTTTTTTTGTTGTTTGAGTTTTTTTTGTTTTGTTTTGCCAGTCCTGGGGCTTGAACTCAGGGCCAGGGCACTGTCCCTGAGCATCTTTTGCTCAAGGCTAGCACTCTACCACTTGAGTCACAGCACCACTTGTGGCATTTTCTGTTTATATGGAACTGAGGAATCGAACCCAGGGCTTCATGATTGGTAGGCAAGCACTCTACCACTAAGCCACATTCCCAGCCCTAGGATTTGGTTTTTTCCCATTTTCTTCCTCAATCTCCTATCTCTCTGCTTCCTGTTCCATTCCCATGTGAAGGACATAAAGAATGTCTTTAGAGCTCAAGTAAGGTCATCATGATTTTCTCCCTATCTTACTAATCAGAGGAGTAACAGGTCATTCAAGACAGCAAGGAATATAACTCTGGAGACTAACACCAGCCCATTAGAAATTAAGGACGCCCAAGGCCACTAACTGTTTGGCCCAGAATAATGCCTTAGTACACACATCCAGAAGCCCTAGCCTGTGGAATTACCTAGAATCGCTCACACACACTAGAACTGTGTTTTCTTCTTGGAGAGCTGTGTAAGCAGTTCTCATTTTTGTCTGGCAAAATGAGAAAGCCTTTATTTCCTGTTCTCCAAAAACTTGATCTCATTATTTGTAAAGTAGCACTGAGTTCAGGGGACTGAATTTCCAGTAACAGCTGGACATAAGAGGATCAAGGTCCCAGAATGGCCTGCACAAAAAAACATGTGACCCTTCCTAAAAACCAAAATTCTGATGGTGTGGCTCATACCTGTAATCCTAGCTACTCAGAAGGCTGAAATGAAATGTTAGGAATGCAGTTCCAAGCCAGACAGGACAGAAATGTCCATGAGATTCAAATCTCTAACAAGTTAAAAAAAAATCTGGAAATGGCCGAGAGCTGGTGGCTCACACCTGTAATTCTAGCTATTCAAGAGGCTGAGCTCTGAGGATCAGAGTTCAAAGCCAGCCCTGGCAAGAAAAGGCCATGAGATTCTTATCTTCAATAAACAACTCAGAAAAAGCCACAAGTGGTGCTGTGGCTCAAGTGGTAGAACACTAGCTTTGAGCACAAAGAGATTCAGGGACAGCACCCAGGCCCTGAGTTCAAGCTCCAGTACTGGCATACATACGTACATTTGCATGCACACACACAGACACCGACACAGATACAGACACACACACAAATTGAGAAAGTAGTGTTCCTTCTCTATCTGGACCCAACTTTCCCAATTGTGGTCATCTTACATATGGTACATTTGTCACCAAGAGTAATCTATTTTTGTAAATTTATTTTTTTGTCTGTTGTGGGGCTTGAACTCAGGGCACTGTCCAGCGCCACTTCTGGTTTTCTGATGGTTAATTGGAGATAAGAATCTCAGGGACTTTCCTGCTTGGGCTGGCTTTGAACCTCGATTCTCAAATCTCAGGCTTCTGTACTCAGGGATTACACACTTGGGATTACAGGTGTGAGACACTGATTAGTGGCACCCAGCTTAATCTATTATTTACTTTTTTTTTTTTTGTCGGTCCTGGGGCTTGAACTCTGGACCTGGACACTGTCCCTGAGCTCTTCAGCTTGAGGCAAGCGCTGTACCACTTGAGCCACAGCATCACTTCCAGTTTTCTAGCAGTTAATTGGAGATGAGTCTCACAGACTTTCCTGACCAGGCTGGCTTTGAACCATGATCCTCAGATCTCAGCCTCCTGTGTAGCTAGGATTACAGGCGTGCGCCACCGGCACCCAGCTATTAGTTACTATTTTAGAGTCT
Organism: Dipodomys ordii; assembly: GCF_000151885.1. Taxonomy (NCBI): domain Eukaryota; kingdom Metazoa; phylum Chordata; class Mammalia; order Rodentia; family Heteromyidae; genus Dipodomys; species Dipodomys ordii. Next base: position 5,195,936 of record NW_012267284.1, read on the forward strand.
GTTGCCATTTGTTTATAAAATGTCCCCAAAGGCTATGTTTACTGAAGGTCCCATTGGTAGTTGCTGCTGAAAGGAGATTAGATTGTGAAGGCGCAAACTCATCAATGGAGTTCATCAATGGATTGGCCCAGTGTTATGTTCATCACTAAGTGGAGTATTGGGAGGCGGGGCCTGTTGAAGGAAGTTGGTCACTGGTCCCATTGAACCAAGCTACTTTCTGCCCACAAGTAGCCCTACTGAGTCTGCTCCCCCTCCCCCGCCCCCCTGCCAAGCCCCTGGGCTTCATGGGTGGAAAAGCCCAGTAAATCTCCACTTCCAGCTCAGGAATGGCTGCTTGCCCCCTAAGACCATGCAGTGGGGGCCAATAAGCCTGGGTCTTGGCCAAGCTGCTCAGCATCCCACTGGTCTACCTGGTAACAGGGGCCTGACAGGGGCCCTTCTCAGGTTACTCGGAGGATCACTTTGCCTTAGAAACTCCAGCTGTCCCCTTGGGTGCACCAGTAACTGATGCCAGGGCCCTGAGCAGCCAGAGCCCACAAAAAGCAAGTGTCCCTGTGCGTTCCTAGAGCGCTGTGCTTTGTCATTTGTGACCACAACAATTATCAGCGTGGAAGGTGAGCAAATGCGGGGAGTGGGTCTACCACCCCACGATCCGGGATGGGGTCTCTAAGATGCCTCCACTCATATCCTGAGATAACCTAGTCAGCCTTGAGATGGTGCAGGAGGGGAGAACAGCCAGTCTCTGGGCTCTGGGTAAATAGGAGAGAGCTTGGGTCCATCTGCAGAGTTGGGAGAAACATCAAAGGGCATGCCCTGGTTTTCAGAAGCCCTGGGGAACTGCTGGCAGCCTCTTAGGTCCCATGGGGACCCTCAGGATGGTTGTAGAGGTTTTAAGGATGTATGTTCTGGCCTTTGCCAGGCAGCCCTGCCACCCAGTGTTAAGTGTGCGTTTGGAGGGGGGTGGGGGCCCCAGTTTCAGCATCTACTCAGCCTTTCTCTATGGGACCTGCTGGACTGAGGTTTGAGGGGTGGGAGGAAACACTATTCTAAGAGGGAGTGGCCTCTGCCATTCCACAGAGGGGTGACCTTGGATCAAGACCCTCCTGTCTTCAGACGCCGGCATTCTACTGCCTGGAACTGGAGAAATTTGTAAAGCTTCTTCCTGGGGTCTGCATGAGCTCCAGGCCTCTTCATGTGGGGCTGTGAAGGAGAATTTGAACAGCTATGTAAATATGAACAGATATATAAATTCAAACAGGTAAATAAGAAGAGGGTTGAAGGTTTAGGGAAGAGTAAGGAGAGGGGCATGAAAACTTCATGTACCATGGAAACCAGACAGTAAAACAGCATGGAAGACCTTAAGGAATGGACATTTGCCTTTGGCTTACCAAGAAAATAACTGTCTTAAAATGATAAAAGTCCGGGGCTGGGCTCAGTGGTAGAGCGCTTGCCTTGCATGCATGAGGCCCTGGGTCTGATTCCTCAGCACCACATAAGCAAAAAGAGAAAAGCTGGAAGTGGCACTGTGGCTCAAGTGGTAGAGCGCTAGCCTTGAGCTGAATAGCTGAGGGACAGCACCCAGGCCCAGAGTTCAGGCCCACGACCAGACCCAAAAAAATAAAAAATAAAATAAAATAAATGATAAAAGTCCAGGGTAGTGCACAGTAGTGCTTATCTGTAATCCCAGCTATGTGAAGGATTGCACAGTTGCACTGACAACCAATCTGAAAAACAATCCAAACACAAGGGCAGGAAGTGTGGCCCAAGTGGTTGAGCAACTGCCAGGCCTCAAGTACAAATCCCCAAATCCTATAAAAGTAAAGTCCAACGCGAAGGAAAATATGAATGATGTCTTCAGAAACCCTTGTCTTGGTCATTGGTGACCACAGGGTACTGGGAGCAGTCCCAGCGATCCTCGGCCCCCTAACCTATTTTTGGAGAAAAGGTCTCACTAGTAGTCCTGGCTGGCCTCAAGTTCCCGACGCTCCAGCCTCAGCCTCGGCAATACTGGGATTACAGACAGGCACCACCATTCCAGGATTCCTCTGCCCACCAGAAACCCCTCCACCTACCCCGCCTCCCCCCCCCCCATCCTACCTTTCCCCCTCTAATCACATTCTTCTGAACTGTCTCCTCACCATTCCTCCACCTGGACTTAGGGCCAGACAGGTAGGACTCAAACCGAACAGGCTGTTGAATGGGGAAGGGGAAAAGCATAGACAGGCGGACAGAGAGTCAGAAGGAGGAGGAGGCAGGGAGATGTAGAGGCCCAGACCAGCACGTGTCCTGGGCCTCCAAGGACAGGATCACAAGAAACCCCATTCTTTCCCACTCCAGTCACATCGCCGTCACGGCTGCAATGCCAGCCACCAACCAGGGCTGGCCGGAGGACTTCGGCTTCCGGCTGGGCGGCTCCGGCCCTTGCTTCGTCCTGGAGGTGGCCGAGGGGAGCAGCGCGCACGCCGGGGGGCTGCGGCCCGGGGACCAGATCCTGGAGGTGGAGGGGATGGCCGTGGGGGGCCTGAGCCGCGAGCGCCTGGTGCGCCTGGCACGGCGTTGTCCCCGGGTGCCACCCAGCCTGGGTGTGCTCCCGGGCCCCGAGGGTGGCCCTGCTGCCCTGA
>NW_012267284.1:5199315-5199879 GCF_000151885.1 Dipodomys ordii
TCCCTCAGCTCTTCAGCTCAAGGCTAGCACTCTACCACTTGAGCCACAGTGCCACTTCTGGCTTTTTTCTTTTTGCTTATGTGGTGCTGAGGAACTGAACCCAGGGCCTCATGCATGCAAGGCAAGTGCTCTACCACTGAGCCACCTTCCCAGTCCCCCCCCCCTTTTTTTTGGTTGGTAATGGGGCTTGAACTCTGACTCTGGGCTTGGGTACTGTCTCTCAGCTCTTCAGCTCAAGGCAAGTGCTCTACTGCTTGAGCTACAACGCCACTTCTGGTTTTCTCATAGTTTATTGGAGATAAGAGTCTCACGGACTTTCCTGCCCAGGCTGGCTTTGAACCCCGATCCTCAGATCTCAGCCTCCTGAGTAGCTAGGATTACAGGCGTGAGCCACCAGCGCCCAGCTGAAATAGGAGCTTCTGAAGATTTGAAAGTAGAGGATGGAGTCTAGGATTTGCTGAAGCTTAAATCTAAGATGTAAAGTAGAGAAAGAGAGGCCTGAGGTGGTAGCCCAATGACAGCACTTTCCTAGCACACACAACACCATGGGTTCCATCCCTACAC
>NW_012267284.1:5208734-5211968 GCF_000151885.1 Dipodomys ordii
GAGCTGCTGCGCCTGGCCGGCCGCCAGCGCCCTGACGCCGCGGTGCATCGAGAGCGCAGGCGCAAGGCCCAGGAGTTCAGCCGCAAGGTGGGGCGTGAGGGGCGTGGTCAGAGGGTGCGAGCGGGCTGCAGGTGGGGCTGATTGGCGGAAGGGTAAAATGGGGGGCGGGATCTTTGATGGGTGGGCGGGGCTAGGACTGAGCCCACTGCTGGAGACGGATTGTAATAGAATGAGGCTCAAGCTTCAGGATCCTGTACCTAATTTTCTGATTTCTGTTCATCTGTTCGAATGAGGTTTTATGACACCCCCCCTCGTTTTTGTGTGCTCGTCCAGGACCTAGACACTGTCCCTGAGCTTTTTATTCTCAAGGCTGGCACTCTACCACTTGAGCCATACCCCTACCTCTACCTTTTTGGTAGTTAATGTAAGATAAGAGTCTCATGGTCTTTCTTGCCTTGGCTGGCTTTGAACTTTGATCATCAGTTCTCAGTGCCCAGCCATGACTAGGCAATTTTAATTCTTCGACTTGTCCTCCACAGAAAGGGAACTTCCCAGTCCTGTCCTTGTCAGGGCCTGGCCTAGAAATCCTGTTTGAGTTTGGTTATTGCAAAAAAATGTCTCCTAGCCCAATGTCCAAATGCCAAATCTCCAGCCTCCTCCAATGTCCAAGTTTTGTACACTCCTTACTCCTTTTGAAATGACTATTTAAGAGCTTCTCCATGCTATAACCTAGGACAGACCCCTCTCAGCTTATACCCCTGAGCATATACTGTAAGCATCCCTCTGAGATACATTCTCCATGCACACAGAACTCGCTTCTAATTTCCTTGCATCACCAATATCCAGCGAATCCAAAGTGGTGATTTTTGTAGAATGGAGTTGCCTCCTGCCTGTCTTAGTGTGTAGTTTAGGGGTAGAGAGCAATTGATTAGGTTGTACCAAGACCATGGACCCCATTCTCAGTGCTGAAAACACAAAAATGAGTGACTTTCTTCCTATACCCAGAAGAGATTCTGCTGAATCAAATCAGCATTGTAATGCCTTTGTGCTTTTTATTTTAAAATGGCAGTCATAAGGCTTGAACTCTGGGCCTAAGCGCTGTCCCTCCTCTCTTCAGCTCAAGGCAAGCACTCTACCACTTGAGCCATGGCACCACTTCCAGATTTCTGTTGGTTTATTGGAGATAAGAGTCTCACAGACTTTCCTGCCCAGGCTGGCTTTGAACTGCGATCCTCACTCATATCTCAACCTCCTGAGTAGCTAGGATTACAGGCGTGAGCACTGGCACTCAGCTGCCTTTGCACTTTTATTTCACCTATACAAAATCCTCTAGAAGGGCTGGGAAGGTGGCTCAGTGGTAGAGTGCTTGCCTTGCATGCATGAGGCCCTGGGTTCAATTCCTTAGCACCACATAAGCAGAAAAGGCCAGAAGTGGCACTTTGGCTCAAGTGGTAGAGAGCTAGCCTTGAGTTGAAGAGCTGAGGGACAGAGCCCAGGCCCAGAGTTCACGCCCCACAACCAACAAAGAAAAAAAAATCCTCTAGAAGTCCAGACCACTTTCTAGAGCCACTGATATCCAGATGAGATCTCAGCACTTCCTCGTCTTAACAGGGAAACCTCCAGGTTTCCCAAAGGAACAGGAAGTGGACAAGGAAAATTTTGCTTCAGGATTCATGGCATCACTGTCAAATCAATGTCTTTTGGGCAGAACTGGGCAAACTGGTCTTCCCAGAGGATGCTGAGAAATAGTCTAATTTCTGCAGTGTTGGAAGGGGGCATGTTTATCCCCCCCAGCAGGGGGCACTGTGGATAGGGAAAGCTAACCAGGAAACAGGACTAGCTAAGGAGAAAACTTTGAGTCTGCCAGGTCTGCTAGGATCCATTTCCTGGCAATGCGGAGTCAGAAGTTATGAGTCATCAAGCACTCTGAAAAAGGTGAATGAATCCGAATAAAAGAGCAAGTGGAAAATGAAGAGCCTCTGCAAAGCCCCCACTGACTTTCAGGAACCAACTTCCCACTGGGTTTTCCCCAGCATTCTGCCTGCCCCAGTTTTTTCTCCTTGAAGTAGCTGATATTTAATAGAAAAACCATTAGCGTCCCGTGATGGTGCCACATGCTTGGATGTAGGTTGAGAACATCTGGGTAATAACAGACACCGAAACCACACTGTGGCAAGGTCCCCAGGAGGGAGAACTATTTTTTCCTCTTTCTTACATAAAGCATCTTTGCAGCCAGCCATATTCTCCTTTGAATCGAGGCTGCTGCCTTTGGTCTCACATCATCAGCCCTCTCTGTAGTATAGCAGGTGCATGAGGAGGGGGGTGCCTGGTGTTACAGCCTGCCCCATCCACTGGAAGAACAACAGAGGTGAGCAGGGGACCTGCAGGAAATGCAATGCAATTGCAACCTTTACTTCAGTTCTAGGCTCATGCATAGAGAGCCTACTGTGTGCCAGGAGTCAGACAGTGAGGTATCCATGATGGGTATAAGGTCATGGCGAGAATGTGCTAGCATTCAGATATGTGCAGAAAGTGAGCTTGGTCTGGAATTCTTCAAAGCCCCCGGATAGTGCCTTTTCAATCCTCTCTGAAAAGCCACTGTACGTAATCCCCTGGTGGAACATCTAGAAAGCAGATAGAGAGTTCTGAAGTTCAGGAGCGAGCTCCAAGCCAGAGATCAAGATGTGAGTCACCACCAGAGGACATGGGCAGAGCAGAGTTATGCAGCATGCAAGTCAGCAGGCAGACTATAATGGTTAAGGGAAATAGAACATGTAGACAGCTTGGGACTAGAAAAGGGAAGAGGACGATAGAGTTGTGGGTACTAGGGGAAATTATTGATTCATTTAATTTATTTGTAAGAGACTGGAACATTTACATAATTTGAAAGGAAGGAAAAATGTGAAAACTTAGAAGTTTCTCATGCACTTAGAAGTCATTGCTTATAGAGTAATGATGTGCAGCACAGGGGAAACAGCCATGAATGACAGACAATGGAGCTGGGTATAGTGGAGCATGACTATAGTCCCAGTGCTAGGGAACCTGAGATAGAATTGTGCATTCCAGGCCAGACTGAATTATACAGTGAGAACATCGCAAAAAAAATAATAATCAAGCACATGCCCTCGCTGGTGGCTCACATCTATAATCCTAGCTACTCAGGAGGCTGAGATCTGAGGGTCATCGTTCAAAGCTAGCCCAGGCAGGAAAGTCCATGTGACTCTTCTCTCCAAT
>NW_012267284.1:5212018-5221703 GCF_000151885.1 Dipodomys ordii
CTTGAGCTGAAGAGCTGAGGGACAGCGCCCAGGCCCAGAGTTCAAGCCCCACGACGAACAAAAACAAAAAAATCAAACACATATCTATAATCCCAGCTACTCAGGAGGCAGAGGTAGGAAGTTCATAGTCCAAGGGTGGCCCAGGGAAAAGCATAATGTACTTGAAAAACAAAGCAAAAAGTCATGGGTGCATGGCTCAAAAGGTAGAGGGCCAACTTCCAAGTGGTCCAATCCCTAGTCTCTCTCTCTCTCTCTCTCTCTCTCCCTCTCTCCCTCTCTCTCTCTCTCTCTATCTCTCTTCCTCTCTCTCTCTCTCACACACACACACATATACACGCATGCACCAACACTAACAAAGAGCCTGGTCCCTTACAACTAACACAACAATCAACAAATGGAGGAAGTGGCGCTGTGGCTCAAGTGGTAGAGCGCTAGCCTTGAACTGAAGAGCTGAGGGACAGCGCCCAGGCCCAGAGTTCAAGCCCCACGACCGGACCCAAAAAACAAAAACAAATGGACAAGTAGATAAATGCAAAATTCCAAAAAATGACCAGTAAGGGAATGGAGTACAGGAGAAAGTAAAAGACACTACTTTGGAAGAGTAGTCAGGAAAGGCTCCCTAATGGGGTGAGTTTATTTAGATCTGGGGAGCAAATGAGTAGCAGGTAGCAGGAAGATAGAGGTTTGAAGCTAACTTGAGCAAAACACGTGAGAATGTCCATCTCCGTGTTGGATGTGGTGGCATCATTCCTATTGTCCCTGAGACACAAAGATTCCCAAGTAGGAGGATCACAGTCCAGGTTGGCCCAACTATTTTTTTAAAAATGTGATTGGGTGCTGGTGGCTCAAGCCTGTAATCCTAGCTACACAGGAGGCTGGGATCTGAGGATTTTAGTGCAAAGCCAGCTGAGGCAGGAAAGTCTGTGAGATTCCTTATCCCCAATTAACCACAAAAAGCCAGAAGTGGGGCTGTGGCTCAAAATAGTAGAGAGCTAGCCTTGAATACAAAAGCTCAGGGATAGCTCCAAGATTGTAAGTTCAAGCCCCAGGACTGACAAAACAAAACAAAACCTTTCCTCAAAAATAACCAAAACTCAGGGCTGGGAAGGTGGCTCAGTGGTAGAGCACTTGCCTTGTATGCTTGAGGCCCTGGGTTTGATTCCTCAGCACCACATAAGCAAAAAGAAAAAAAAAGCTGGAAGTGGCGCTGTGGCTCAAGTGACAGAGTGCTAGCCTTGAGCTGAAGAGCTGAGGGACAGTGCCCAGGCCCAGAGTTCAGGCCCCACAACTGGACCCCCCTCCCCCCCAAAAATAACCAAAACTCAACAAGTGCTGATGAGGTGGCTCAAGTGGTAGAGTACCTGCCCAGCAAATGGAAGGCATTGAGTTCATACTCTAGTAATGTAAATGAAAAAAAAAACAAAAACAAAAATGGATGTTGACTTCACTGACAGGCAGGAAAGGAATTTGTAGGAACTGATTTTCAGTTCACAGAATCAGTGCAGAAGACTCAGACCAAGGTTGACTAGCTGGGCACCGATGGCTCACACCTATACCCTAGCTACTCTGAAGCCTGAGATCTGAGGATCTAAGTTCAAGGATAGCCTGGGAAGCAATGTTTGTGAGACTCCATATAAACAGCAAAAAGCTAGAAATAGAGTGGTCTGGTGGTACAGCCCTAGCCTTGAGCGAAAAAGCTAAAGGACAGTGCCCAGGCCCTAAGTTCAAGCCCCAGTACCACTGTGCATGCATACATGTGCACACACACACACACACACACACACACACACACACACACACACACACACACACAGGGCTACATTCCAGAAATGTGTATATCTGCAGGTTCTTGTTTGATGGCCACAGAATCCTCTGAATAGATGTGCATGGAGAAAAAAACGAAACCCAGGAGGGAGAGCTGAGAAAGTCAAAATTCAAGACTGGAACATGTGCTGTATAGCATTTTTATGGAGCCAGGATGTTCTCTGTGGGACCTCCCAGCAGCGCCGTAGAACCCAGCATAGTATTATAATAATAGTAACTAGCAATTAGTGAGGGCCTGTCACATGTATAAGCTCTTGTATTGATTCATTTGATCTTTCCTTCCCTCCCCCTTCCCCTACTCTCTGCTTCCTTTTTACCTTCCCAACCTTCCTCCTTTCTTTCCTTCCTTCCTTCCTTTCTTCTCCCTCTCTCTTCCTCCCTTCCTTCTTTCTTTTCTCCCTTCCTTTCTTCCTTGTTTCCTATCTCCCTTCCTTATTTTCTTCCCTCTTTCCAGGCTGGCCTGGACTCTTCTGCAACAGCTTCCAGAACTCTAGGACTACAGGAATACAGCACCACACCCAGCTCTCCTTTGATCCTTAGAATTTTTATTACAATGGCCATCCCTGGATTTGGATCCTGATTCCATAACTTCACAACCCACATTGATACTGTGCACTGTCCCTCCTGTAAACTGCTTTCCTGCAAGTCTTCGTTTCTATCAACTCTGCTTGGATTTAAAAAGGAAAATAACATAGGGGGAAGCCATAAATTTGGAAATAAAGTCCTATGGGCAAAGTGTTCCCCATGTCAGTTACCGTATGGAGGTAAACTGAGGGAGGAAGAGGTGGGGAATGGGTAAATCTGTACAGTTTTGCCTTGGATCCTTCCTTGCAGGTGGATGAAATCTTGGGGGACCAGCCCATTGCCAAGGAGCAGGTGTTCATCGCTCTAAAACAGTTTGCAGCTGAACAGCGGGTGGATGAACTGGTGTGGGCTCTCACCTTGGCGCTGCCCGGAGAGGCATGGGGGCCACTCCTGGATAACCTCAGGTACTTCTGATAGGACTCAAAATGGGCAGAGACTGGGTGGGCGTCACACTGAACTGGCCACCCTCCCATCACCAGCTCAGAACATTCTGCCAGCTTGGGGAGATTCTGCCCAGAAAGACCACTCAGGGAAGGCAACTGTTGGTGTTGCTAGATGCCAGGGCCTCGTCCTACAGGATGGTGACCAGTGCTGGGCAGTGACCTGAGAGAGGACACATTCAGGATGTCATGTCACCTGCTTGGTGCCAATCTCCCAACAGGATACCAAAATACTCCTGGGTTGCTTTGGTTTGTTTGTTTTTATGGCGGTACTGGGGTTTGTAGGCTGGCTCTCTTACCACTTGAGTCCTGTCTCTGGTCCTGATTTTTGCTTATTATTATTGTTTTTTGTCAATTGTGGGGCTTGAACTCTGGGCCTGGGAGCTGTCCCTCAGCTCTTCAGCTCCAGACTAGCGCTTTACCACTTGAGCCACAGCACCACTTCCTGCTTATTATTTTGAAGATGGAACCGTGCTGGGGGCTGGTACCTCATGGTTGTCATCCTAGCTACTCAGGAGGCTGAGATCTGAGGATCAGGATTCAAGGCCAGCCTGGGCAAGAAAGTCCTTGAGACTCCTATCTCCAATACACCACTAGAAACTGGAAGTGGCGCTGTGGCTCAAGTGGTAGAATGCTTGCCTTGAGCTGAAGAGCTGAGGGATAGAGCCCGGGGCCCAGAGTTCAAGTACCATGACTGATCAAATAATAATAATAATAATAGCCGGGCGCCGGTGGCTCATGCCTGTAATCTTAGCTACTCAGGAGGCTGAGATCTGAGGATCATGATTCAAAGCCAGCCTGGGCAAGAAAGTCCGTGAAACTCTTATCTCCAATAAACGACCAGAAAACCAGAAGTGGTGCTGTAGCTCAAGTGGTAGAGCACTAGCCTTGAGATGAAGAGCTGAGAGACAGCACTCAGGCCCAGAGTTCAAGCCCCAAGACCAACAACAAAAAAAAGGAAATGATCTAATAATAATAATAATGAAGATGGAATCTAATGAACTTTCTGCCTGGGCTGGCCTTACACTTTGATCCACCAGATCTCTGCCTGCTGAGTAGGTAGGATTACAGGTGTAAGCCACTGGCTCTGGGTTCTTTACAAAGAGGGACCAATGGTGCAATGTGAAGGCAGGACGCTTAGGTGCTGTGAATCATGACATTCACCCTCATCCTACAAGCAGTTGTTGTTTTCTGCCCTTTGGGTGCCTTTATTATATTTTATTTAATTTTGGCAATATTGGTTTGAACTCAGAACCTCATGTTTGCTAGGCAGATACTCTACTACTTGAGAAACACACCCAGAATTTTTTTATTTTAGTTTAATTATTTTTCCAAATAAGGATTCCCCTTTTTGGCTTGGGCAGGCTTAGAACCTCGATCTTCCTATCTCTTCCTCTTAAGTAGCTGGGATTCAAAGCATGAGCCACTTGCCAGGCACATGTGACTCAATATCTGTAATTTTAACTACTCAGGAGGCTGAGATCTGAGGATTGTGGTTTGAAGCCTGCCTGGTCAAGAAAGTCTGTGAGACTCTTGTCTCCAATAAACTACTCAGAAAAAGCCAGAAGGCGGGGCTGTGGCTTAAGTGGCTAGCCTTGAGCCAAAGAAGCTTATGGACAGTGTCCATGCCCAGAATTCAAGCCCCAGGGCCAGCAAAAATTAATTAATTAATTAAAATAAAATTGTGAGCCACTATGCTCTTTGATGATGGTGAAAGGTATGTGCTAAGGACCTCACTAAGTCCTGATGAGACACTGGGTCACTAAATTCACTCTGTGCCACACTACTAATCTCAGAGAGGTTCAGAGACTGGCCAGAAACCACACAGCCAATTAGTTGCCATCACAGGACCTAGAACCAGGTCAGCTTTGCCTTAGACTCACCATTAAGTTTGTTAGTTAGAAAGGAAAAAATAATGGTAGTACTGGTGGGTTCTCACCTGGGGTGACCACAGGTGGCCCCAGGAATCACCCCAGCCCACCTTCATGCCTTGTGGGCTCCACTGTTTGGACAACTTCCCATCAGGCTCCTTCTGAGAGTTGTTCTGCCTGGGTCTTGCCAGGCTTTCTCCCCCACCCCACAGCCCCCCTAAACACCTTCAGAGCCTAAGGCTTGTCCCCGCCCCGCCCCCATTCCGCGGCTCAGCCCGCCCCCTCCCCTCGCTGCCAGTCACCCCGCAGCCTGCCCCTCCCTCTGGGCCTGGCCAATGTCAGGGACGGGGCTGGCCACTCGGTCCCCCGCCCGGGAGAGAGGGCGCAGCCCGAGCACCGGAGCCACCGACACCGGCTACCATGAGCTGCCTAGGGTGAGTAAGGGGAAGGTTAATGAACACTGACAATAATAACAATAAGAAAAAGTTCTTGCTAGAGCTGAATTTGGCTCCGAGGTGGTGCCCAGCGCCGAGGGCTGCCTGGGAGGGGATGGATGGGCACCACCCCCTTACCCCACCCGCCCTGCCCAGGCTGGTCCTGGGGAGGTTCTGCCCCGGGGAACTTGGCAGGATGGTCTTCCTGGCTGCCACACTCGGCTTGGAGGCTTGGAGTCCCTCCCAGGCCCCCTGGTGTCTCCTCCGTGCTGCCTGGCGTCTGTCCCACGCCTCTCCGGGTTGCTTTCCTGTCCCCAGGCGATCTATCCACAGCGGGTCAGGAAGGGAGGAAGGGGCGAGGGGGAAGGAGGCTCGATTTGGATCCCGAGCACCTAGGGAATGTCCCATGCCCTCAGCATGCTCAGGGCACAGCCCCTGAGCAAAGAAGAACAGCTGTGTTGTCAGCGGGTGCCAAGTGTGACAGGAAAATTAAGGGGAGGCTGCTGGAGGTGGGGGATGGTGCAGAGGGTGAGGCTGGCAAGCAGGGGCTTCAGCCACCGAACCCTGACATCCCAACCCTCCCCCTACTACCCTACATCCCCGCTCCCTTCCCAGGCTGGCCAGTTGCCAGTGGGCTCCAGGCGATCCAGAGATACAATTACAGCATCTTCAGGAAGGGCTCAGAGGGGTTGCAGAAGGGACATTGCCACAGCTAACTGTGATTCTCAGGCCTGGTGGGCAGCCCATGGCTAAGTCACCCACCCACCCTCTCTCCAGAATCCCCACAGGCTTCTGTTCTTTCTGGAGACAGCAGGTGTCTGCACTATAGCTCAGACGGTGAGGATCGGGGGTCCTGTGAAGAGGCATAGACAGTCCCCAAGGAAAGCTCATCAAAACTGGGCTTCTAGCCACAGAGGACAAGGGTAGAGTCACAGTCGTACTCCAAACCCGATAATGCCAGTATGGAATGGGTGTGGGGCACTGGGAACTATTGCTTAGGGAAGACCCCACATGGAGGAGAGACAGATTTAAATGAAAGGTTAACACAGCCAAAGAGGAACAGATGATGAAGTACATGTTAAAGTTCTACCCAAGCCAGATGTAGTAGCACACACTATAATTTCAGCACTCAGGAGGCAAAGACAGGAGGATCAAGAGTTCCAGGTCAGACTGGGCTACATAGTGAAACCCTGTCTCTAAAGAGTCCAGCTTATTTTCATTGGTTGGGACGAAAGCACTAGCTCTGTATGGCCCTTAGGTGCCATCTGGGACAACACAGATGCGGAACATGTCCAGGTTCCTTTGGACTGAACTGTGGTGAACTGTGACAGGTCAGTGTAGAAAAGAATCATCTTGGGGAACCAGTGGCTCATGCCTGTAGTTCTAGCCACTCAGTAGGCTGAGATCTAAGGATTGTGACACAAGATCAATCTCCGCAGGAAGGTCTGTGACACTTTTTTGGTCAGTCGTGGAGCTTAAATTCAGGGCCTGGGCGCTATCCCTCAGCTCTTCAGCTCAAGGTGAGTGCTCTACCACTTGAGCCACAGTGCCACTTCCAGTTTTCTGGTGATTAATTGGAGATAAGAGTCTCTCGGACTTTCCTGCCTGGGCTGGCTTTGAAATCATGATCCTCAGATCTCAGCCTCCTGAGTTGCTAGGGTTACACCATTGCCCGACTGTGACAACCTTATCTTCAATTAACCACGAAAGAGATGGAAGTGGAGCTGTGGTTCAAGTGGTAGAGCACTAGTCGTGAGAGAAAAAAAAACAGAAAAAAAAAGAAAAAAAGCTAAGAGATGGCACTCAGGTCCTAACTACAAGCCCCAGGGCCTGCATAAAAGAAAAAAGAAGCCTAATTTGGGCCTATCCCCAAAGGAAACCCAGTCTGATTAAGTGACAAAATGGCTTTCTAATTAGGCCAGGCCAGGCAGTTTGGAAAGTGTGCCACGGCCAGGAGGGAACCAAAAAGCAACTAGAGGTACAGGGAATAGATGAGGAGGGGGAGGGCAACACTGGGTTCTCTTGTTACGGAACCACGTTAAGTAGGCTAATTGACCTTTACAGTTTGTTAAATAGGGCTGGTCAGACCTATGTGTTCCTACAAGAGTTCTTAATAGGAAACCACAAAAATAAACTTTTCAGACCATAAGTAGAAAAGGGATTTGCTGAGGATGTGGGGATGGGGAAGGACCATCTGCACCTTCTTCATCTCTACTGCTCAGTGGTAAGGTTTGCTTGTTTTGGTTTGGGTTGTTTTTGGTACCAGTGCTGGGGCTTGAACTCAGGGTCTGGGCACTGTCCCTGAATTTTTGTGCTCAAAGCTAGTGCTCTATCACTTGAGCCCCAGTTCTACTTCCAGTTTTCTAGTAGTTCATTGGAGATAAGAGTCTCAGGGACTTTCCTGCCTGGGTTGGATTCAAACCATGATCCTCAGATTTTGGCCTCCTGAGTAGCTAGAAATTACAGGCATAAGCCACAGTGCTCAACTGTGGTAAGTTCTTTTTCAGGAGAATTTTATAAACTGGTACTAAGAGAAGAGACAATAGTACGTCCTCAGTCAGTGTTGGTGTCACTTAGAGAGGATCTTTTTTTTTTTCCTCAGGAGCAGATAGATTTCTCAATGTGGCACTGTTTGTATTTTGGGTCTGCCATTTTATTGTTTGGAGCCACCCTGGGCTTGTAGACCTCTGCTCACTAGATGCCAGTAATATACCTCTTTTCGTGTGTGTGTGTGTGTGTGTGTGTGTGTGTGTGTGTGTGTGTGTATGTGTGCTGGCTTGAACTCAGGGCTTCTCACTCTTGCGTAGCTTTTTTGCCCAAGGCTAGCACTTTTTACCACTTGAGCCACACCTTCACTTCCAGCTTTTTATGAGTTAGTTGGAGCTAAAAGTTTATCAGATTTGTCTGTCTTGGCTGGCTCTGAACCTCGTTCCTCCTTTGAACCTCCAGATATCAGCCTCCTGAGTAGTTAGGATTACAGGTGTGAGCCACTGGCACCTGTGAGCCACTGGCACCTGGCCAGATGTCATCTCTCTCTCTCTCTCTCTCTCTCTCTCTCTCTCTCTCTCTCTCTCATGCCAGTCCTGGGCTTGGATTCAGGGCCTGGACACTGTCCCTGAGCCTCTCTTGCTCAAGGCTAGCACTTTACCACTTGAGCCTCAGTAACACTTCCAGCTTTTTCTGTTTATGTGTTACTAAAGAATTGAATCTATGGGGCTGGGAAGGTGGCTCAGTGGTAGAGCGCTTGCCTTTGCATGCAAGAGGCCCTGGGTTCGATTTCCCCAGCACCACATAAGCAAAAAGAAAAAAAGCCAGAATTGGAGCTGTGGCTCAAGTGGTAGAGCGCTAGCCTTGAGCTGAAGAGCTGAGGGACAGAGCCCAGGCCCAGAGTTCAGGCTCCACGACTGGACCCCCGCCCCCCCCCAAAAAAAAGAAGAATTGAATCCAGGGCTTCATGAATGCTAAGCAAGAACTCTACCACTAAGCCATACTCCCAGCCCTGGATGTCATTGCTCAACAACTGAAAATATCTCTAGACAATAACAAAAGCTTGCTGAGGAGTGTGGGGTGACAAAAATCACCCTGAGGGAGAACTATTGCCCTGGAATACTCTTTGGCAGTGTTTTCTCATTGAAGTAGTCCCTTCGGAGAAGTCCAGCTATGGCCTGTCCCCTGGCACTACTCCTGATGCTTGGGTCACCTGGCCTGGTATGCCAGCAGCTGGCCCCATCTGAGGCTCTCACTGTGCCCACAAGGACCTGGTCTTGAGGCAGTGTGTCTGAAATCCAGCATGAACATTTGCTCTATGTGTCTGTCCTTAGCCTGGAGGACAGTTTTTATAGCCTTTGGAAAGGCCTGGTTCTGGGCCATTGTATCTGGCACAGAACATCAGAAATGGCTCCATCCTGATGGAATGCTGTAGCCCTGCAGAGGTCTGAGAGCTGTGTTCACTGTGAGGGTATTCAGACATTGCTCTCTCTGGCAAGGGAGAAGACAGGATGTGGGGATTGTGCGGCATGGAAGGGCATTGGCACTGACTGGCTTCCTGCCGCCACCAGGGAGAAATGCCACCCTAAGAGCTTCAGGCAGTGTGGCAGTGTCATGAGGGTCAGGATGTCAGCTCTGCTGTGTCCTTCCTGGGATTAACTTGCAGGCTCCTCAGATCCCAGAATTTGGTCCTCTCTCACACCCAGGCCTCTGGATTAGCAGGAATGACCGTACAGAGCAGGTGTTTGGCATCTGCTCTTGCATCTGACTTCAGGCCCTGAATGATTCAGATATTTTCCCAGCACTTCCTTTCTCCTCTAACAGGGCACTGTCTTTATCAGAGAGGCTCCCCTTCTCATCTGGAAGTCGTCCCTGCCTCTTCCTTGCTTGTACTCACTCTCTACTTCCTTATGTTTATTTTTTTGGGGGGGGTCCAGTTGTGGGGCCTAAACTCTGGGCCTGGGTGCTGTCCCTCAGCTCTTCAGCTCAAGGCTAGCGCTCTACCACTTGAGCCACAGCGCCACTTCCAGCTTTTTTTTTTCTT
>NW_012267284.1:5222288-5226378 GCF_000151885.1 Dipodomys ordii
CCCCCCCCCAAAAAAAAAGCCAGCCAGGGCAGGAGAGTTCTTGAGACTCTTATTTCTTTTTCTTTCTTTCTTTTTGTCGGTCATGGGGCCTGAACTCTGGGACTGGGCGCTGTCCTTCAACTCTTCAGCTGTAGACTAGCCCTCTACCACTTAAGCCTCAGCCCCACTTCCAGCTTTTTCTGTTTACGTGGTGCTGAGGAATCGAACCCAGGGGCTCATGCATGCAAGGCAAGCACTCTACCACTGAGCCACCTTCCCAGCCCCGAGATTCTTATTTCTAATAAACCACCAGAAAACTGCAAGTGGCACTGTGGCTCAAGAGGTAGAGCACTCCCCTTGAGCTAAAGAACTGAGGGACAGCACTCAGGCCCAGAGTTCAAGCCCCACAACTGACAAAAAAAAGAAGAAGAAGAAGAAAGAAGGAGGAGGAGGAAGAGGAGAAAGAGAAAGAAAAGAAAGAAAGAGAGAAAGAAAAAAGAGAGAGAAAGAAAGAGAGAGAGAAAGCCTTCTTAGGATGCTGGATGCAGGTACTGGTGGCTCATCCCTGTAATCAATCCTAGCTACTCAGGAGGCTGGGTTCTGAGGATCATGATTTGAAGCCAGCCTGGGCAGGAAAGTCTAGGAGACTCTTTTTTTTTTTTTGTCTTTTCTTTTTTGGTACTGGGGATCGAACCCGGGACGTTGCGCTTGCTAGGCAAGCGCTTTTCCACTGAGCTACATCCCAGCCCTCTAGGAGACTCTTATCTCCAATAAACTTCTCAGAAAAGGCCAGAGTGGCATTGAAAGCTCAGAGACAGTGCCCAGGTCCTGCGTTCAAGCCCTGGGACCTGCAAAACAAGAAAGAAAGAAAAAGAAAAAGGAAGGAAGGGAGGGAAGGAGGGAAGAAAAAGAAAAGAAAAATCTTATGATCCACAGAAGGCAGTGAGGGCTTCCCCTGAACTCTCTGGCTACACCAAGGGTGTTGAGGATCACTGGGAAGCTCCTGCAGAGAGAAACAGACGGAACCAAGGAAAGGAGATTGCAGCCGACCCCGTCCCCCCTCCCCCCTTCCAGAGAGCTGTAGTGCGCCTAGACTGGGAATGGAAGGGACAGGGTTGGGAGGGGCGTGGCTGGGAGGGGGCGTAACCTGTAAGTGGGCGTGTTGGGGCGTGGCCGCCGCGAGGGGGCGGGCGCAGGACCACGGGCCAGGACGTCTCGGGAGGGGCCGCGCGCGCGCTAGCCGGGCACAGGCGTGTGGAGTCGCGCGGTGCCCTCGCTCCGCTCGTGGGTTCCGCCGCCCCGTGCCCATCAGCACCGGCCGCGCCATCATCCCGGATCCAGATGGGGAAGGACCAGGGCTTCTCTCGGCACTTTAGGTAGCTTCCGCGCCGCGCCTCGCGTCCTTGGGAACCGTGCGCCCTGGGCGCAACGGATCTTCCTGGGACCTGAGCGAAGGGGGTGGGGCTGGGGCCTGGAGGGGCTTCCTTGCCCTGGGGAAGACACCCATGGTGTCTAGGAGCCCAGGAACTGGGGATGGTGGGTGGATACAATAGAGGTTTGGGTGTTTGGTGTTAGGTGAACTCAGCGCAGCACTAGGAGTTGTTAGATCAAAGGGCTAGGATAGAAAAGCCCTCTCCCTTTCCCGCAGTGGTGGAGGGAACAGGATGGAGCCAAGGCTGGAGTCCATTGCTCTGAGTGACAATCTAATACATTGGGTCCTGCGAAAGGAAGGCACGACCCGTCCACCCTCTCCACTGCCGCTCACAGCCCAAGCTGATGCTATCCAGTGAACCAGGGCACATTTGCCCTCTCTTCTATTCCCACTAGTTCACTCTCTGGCTGCTCATGATCAAGGGCGAAGTGAAGAGGCTTGGCTAGAGCAGCGAGAGAATGGAGATTCTAGGGGAACCCTATAGTAGAACAGACCCTGAGTGCAAGATCATTGTGAGCCCTGGGCCTCAGGCTTGTTGGCATCACAGGGACTCAGGAGACCTGGGCACCTTTTGCTGGACTGTCACATGCAGAGAAGCCCAGGGATACCATTGCTATTATCAAATTGGTTCTACTGCACTTGGCTGTGATGACTTTAGTCAATTCAGTGCAGACCTGGAGTTGCCAGACCCAGATGCATGGAGAGGGCTCATAAGCCAGGAAGGGTGTCTGGCTTACAGCGCAGCCCTGGCCTCTAGCCCAGCCCCCAGGGTGCCAAGCAGAAAACTGGCCAACCAGACTCCTTCCACCTGCCCAATTGGTGACTCAGCCTAGTTCTTCCAGCGGTGGGGGAGGCAGAATCTTTTCTTTTCTTTTGCCGGTCGTGGACCTGAACTCTGGGCCTGGGCGCTGTCCCTCAGCTCTTCAGCTCAAGGCCAGCGCTCTACCACTTGAGCCACAGCGCCACTTCCGGCTTTTTCTGTTTATGTGGTGCTGAGGAATTGAACCCAGGGCCTCAGGCATGCAAGGCAAGCACTCTACCACTGAGCCACCTTCCCAGCCCAGAATCTTTTTTTGTCGCTGGATGTAGGGTGGCACTGGGCTGGGTCATCTGGTTCCTTTCTAGGTTGGGCTAGGGGACTGATCCCCTGCAGAGCCTGAGAATTGGAGCTCCTGATGTGAGATTAGACAGTCAAAGGCTTGTCTTTCCTCCCCGTGAGACCAGGAGGGAATGGGGAGTATGGAAGCCAGAGAGAGAAGGCTGAGGCTTTAGATATGCAGGGATCACTAAGGGTGGGTGAGGAGAGGCTTCTAGCTGGCCATTCATTCTGGACTTCTGGTCACTTGGAACACTGAGACCTGAAGAGGTAGGGCCACTGCATGCCATGGGGAGAGAGTGACCCCTTGTCCCCTCCCACCAGGCAGCTTACTCCGCTGGTCTTGCTTTGTGGGTTTACCCATCTTCCCCACTGAGGCTGAGGAAACTCTGTGCTCTGGAAAGTTACAGAGCAGCTGGGAATAGGGACTTGCAAAGCTATTGACCCCTTTTGTCTCCTTGTTCTCCATCATGCCCTTGACATTGGCTCATGGAATCAAGAATGGGGAAGAAATCATTGGGATGTAGCCAGGGAGGCCCAGTGTTGAGGTGCAGGAAGGCCAGGCTCTGATTCCAGCTGTGTGGCGCTGGAAAGGTACAAAACGCTCATGCCTCAGCGTCTTTGGTCATAGACCTCGAAGCCCACCAGGATGTTAGCTGCTGTTGTTACTCAGAGATGTGGTTTGGCTGTTGGCAACCCCCTATGTCTGTTGGCAAGACCTATCCCAGATGCCAACCTCTGCCTCAGAACTAACTGCAAGTCTCAAAGAGGAGACCCCTGGGCACTCAGGACTCATTCTAGGGTGAAAACTGTGCATGGGAGCCAGGCCTCCCACCACTTCTCCAACGTGACTCGTTGGCAGGCAGTAGCCACAGGCCTTTCAGCTTTGGGCCCCAGTGCCTGGCTGGCACAAATGGCAGAGGAAGCTAGTCCGTGAATGGCACTCTGCATATCTGTAATCCTAGCTACTTAGGAGACAAAGATAAAAGGATAGAGATTTGAGGCTAGCCCAGTTAATTTTTTTTAAGTTAACAAGACCTTATTTTAAAAAACAAGAGCTAGCCAGGCGCAAGTGGTTCACGCCTGTAATCCTAGCTACTCAGGAGGCTGAGATCTGAGGGTTGCGGTTCAAAGCCAGGCCAGGCAGGAAAAAATCCGTGAGACTCTTATCTCAATTAACTAGCAAAAAAGCTGGAAGTGGTAGTGTGGCTCAAGTGGTAGAGCATTAACCCCGAGCAAACAAAAATATCTAAGAGCATAAGGCCCCCCCCCCCCGAGTTCAAGTCCCAGCATGCGCGCGCGCGCGCACACACACACACACACACACGCACGCACGGAGACAAGCTTCCCAGGTCACCCCTGAGGACGATCCGGAGGCAGCTTTGGGCAGCGGTGGCGATGCCATCTGTGACCCTCGTCTCCCATCCCCTGCTCCCCACAGGATCTTCATCCCCAAGAAGCACCGGGCGCGCTTCGACGAGGTGGTGTCGCAAGGTCTGCTGGGCAAGCTGTGCCGCGCGCGAAGGGCGCAGGGCGCGCAGCGACTCCGCCGGAGCCGCAGCGAGGAGCGGCCCGAGCGCCTC
>NW_012267284.1:5226458-5247200 GCF_000151885.1 Dipodomys ordii
AGCCGCCCCCGCGCAAGGCCGCCTCGCTACTGGGTGGCCGCGTCGGGGCCGGGGGAGCGCGCAGGTATCCAGGGCGCCGAGATACACGGGGAGGGCACCCGAGAAGGGCAGGGGAGGTACCAGGAGCCGGACAGGGACATCTCCATCTCCTGAGCCCTTGGCCTCATTCTCTCCAGCTGGAGGCAGGGAGGCTGCGGGCCTCGGGTCTCCCATCCCACCCTTTCTTTATCCCCAGGACTGTCCGAATCTACAAGGGTAACAAGAGCTTCGGCTTCACGCTGCGCGGCCATGGGCCTGTATGGATTGAATCTGTCCTGCCTGGTGAGAAGAGGGCAACTGGTCTTGAGCCCTTAAGAGCTAGGGTGGGGTGAAGGATCTTAGTACTTTACCTGTGTGTGTGTAAAGATTAGATAGATAGATTTGTGTCTGTACTGGGGCTTGAACTCAGGGCCTGGACACTGTCCCTGAGCTGCTGCTGCTTTTTTTTGTCGGTTGTGGGGTTTGAACTCTGGGCCTGGGCGCTGTCCCTGCGCTCTTCAGCTCAAGGCGAGCTCTCTACCACTTGAGTCACAGCACCACTTCTGGTTTTCTAGTGGTTTATTGGAGATAAGAGTCTCATGGACTTTCCTGCCTGGGCTGGCTTTGAACCGCGATCCTCAGATCTCAGCCTCCTGAGTAGCTAGGATTACAGGCGTGAGCCACCAGTGCCCAGCTCCTTGAGCTTCTTTTGCTCAAGGCTAGCACTCTACCACTTGAGCCACAGCTGTACTTCCTGCTTTCTGTGGTTAATTAGAGATAAGAGTCTCTCAGACTTTTCTGCCTCAGCTTTCTGAGTAGCTAGGATTACAAGTGTGAGCCATCAGTGCCTGGCCTGGCAGATATATAGATAGGTGTATGTATGTATGTATGTGTATATATATATATATATATATACACACACACATATATATGTATATATATACTGCATATGTATATATACTATATATGTATATATAGCATATACAATATATTGTATATACAGTATATTTTACAGTATTGTAATATATACAATTTATGTGTCTGTCTGTCTATCTATCTATCTATATACAGGTTGTTCATCCATTCCGCCCTCCTAACACCTGCTCAGGTAGCAATCTCATGTAGCCTCTGTTTTCCAAGGGTCTCAAAGCCTACCTAGGAGGCTTCAGGTCAGAGGCCTGGGTTGAGGCATCTCTTCTCCAAGTTTACCCAAAGCCAAGTCAACCTTGTGGTTCATCCAGACTTTTTCTTGTCCACAGGAGAGGCTGGGGACATTTTCTTGGCTCTGAAGTCAGTCAGGACAGAGCCGGGGTCTGCCCACAACCCTCTATGTATGACCTGGGAACTTGTCAGAAAGCCTATGAGGCCCCCATGTAGTCTCTGCCCCTTCTCACACTCAGCTTGACCCTGCTAGATCCTGGGAACTGAGGTCTTGAAGAAGACAGAGCCTTCTTAAGGAGGAATCTTCTTTTACTGTCCCTATAGTGATTACAGAGGGAGGAAGCAGTACTCATCTTCAGAAACCTCTCCTGGCCCTAAATTGAACCCTCCATCCTTGAACCATCACACAGAGCATGGGATGGGCTCTGTCCTGCATCTTGCTCTCCCCCCCCCATTCTAGGAAGGCTACACTGGATTAGTCACCCTATGAGACCCCATACTTGTGGGGCTTAAACTCTGGGCCTGGGCGCTGTCCCTGAGCTTTTCAGCTTAAGGCTAGCGCTCTACCACTTGAGCCATAGTGCCAGTTTTCTGGTGGTTTATTGGAGATAAGAGTCTCAAAGACTTTCCTGTCTGGGCTGGCTTTGTACTGTAATGCTCAGCTCTCAGCCTTCTGAGTAGCTAGGATTACATGCATGAGCCACCAGTGCCCGGCAACCCTCTCCCTCTTTAGGGTGCCAGGCAACAGACTTCTCTCCATCCTACCTTCCCAGGAAGTCATCCCTGATCTCCTTCCTCTCCCCACAGGCCCAAGAGAGAACTCAAATCAGAGAGTGTTTTATTTAGGCATTTATCATTTCTCCTACTTGGTTCCAAATCAGGTTTAGCGTAATGACAACTTAAAGGCAGGAAAGAAAAATCCACATCCATAGGAGCCAACTTTCCAGATGAAAGTTACAACCTTTGGGAGCACCAGGGCAAAAATGAGAGTTAGCTAGCTGTTCCCAAGTGTAACAGGTGTTATTTTTAGTCATGTGTCAGAGTAATTGCCACTCCAAACTAGGTGGCATACCTCTAATGGTTCACGCATATAATCCAAGCTATTTCAGGTATTTGGGAAGTCAGAAAGAGGAGGATCATGGTCCAAGGCTAGCCCTAGCCAAGTTGGCACAAGACTGTCTGAAAAACTAAAGGCAAAAACAAAATGGGCTTATTTATCTGCCTAGAAAGTATAAATCCCTGTGTTCAGTCCTCAGTACTGGAAAAAAAAAAGAAAGAGAAAAAAAGAAAGAAAAAGAAAAGAAAAATCTGTATCTACATCTATCCTGATTGGTTGGTTTGCAAATGAAATGTATACTTAGAAATGAGTCTTTTGCCATCCTTAAATTGGCCCTTGGGGCCATACTGGGCCCACTAGGTTCAGGATGAGGCCTGCCCATCTGACTAGTATAGTCTTCTTTCTTCCAGGCAGCCCAGCTGACAATGCTGCTCTCAAGTCAGGTGACCGGATCCTCTTCCTCAATGGACTGGACATGAGGTCAGAGGCCACTGGGGACACCTGAGCTTAACGATGAGCCATCTCCCAATCCTCCTGCCTCTTGAGGCACCCCAACTGTGGTCCTGCTTGTTTCTGGACCCTTGATTCCCCAGCATCTCTCTCTTCAAGTAGGAACTCTTGAATCTCTCTGTCCATTAGGCTAAGACTTCAGTCCATCCTTCTAACTAGAATGTACCCATGCTGGAGAAACAGAATGGGAGGGGCCATTCATGACTTACTCTGGAGGGGGAGTTTTGGCCTGGTGATGAACAATAGATCCTTCCAGGCCAGAGGGTAGACACACACCAAGCTTCCCAATGCCCAGGGCTTCCCTTCTGAAGGTTACCAAGCAGGACAGGCAAGGCCCTGGCTAGTCCCCATCCAGCTGTGGACATTCTGTGGCCTAGTAGGGAAGGATGGGAGGACTCACCTGTCAGGGCTTACCTGTGTCATGTCTGTCTGGCAGGAACTGCTCTCATGACAAGGTGGTGTCTATGCTGCAGGGCAGTGGCGCAATGCCCACGCTGGTGGTGGAAGAAGGGATCGTCCCGTTTGCCAGTGGTGAGACCCTTATGCCATCACCTATACATGCATGATTTATAACTCCAGTGGGGGACCATGCTCTTCCCCCAAATCTACAGCTGCACTTCCCTGGGCTTCCCCTGGGTGGCGCTGTAGAGCCTACAATGCTCAGTGTTGAAACCTTACTCAGGGCTCTGCCTCTATCCCAGCCCCCAGCTGCAGGCAGTAGGTGTGTGTCCCCATGCATGACACACCTCAGCTGCCTGGGACTCTGGATGACCCATTTTTCCCTTGCCCGTGGTCTCCACAGACTCTGATTCCTTGGACTCCCCCAACCGGTCGTCAGCGCTCACGTCCCTGCAGTGGGTGGCGGAGATCCTGCCTTCCAGCATCCGGGTCCAAGGGAAGACCTTCAGTCAGCAACTGGAGCATCTGCTCACGCCCCCCGAACGCTATGGGGTCTGCCATGCCCTTGAGAGCTTCTTCCAGCACAGGTGGATGGACAGAACTGTGGTGGGCACCTGTCCTGGATGGGCCCTAAGTCTTAACCCAGGTTCACCATCCTGGTCTCCAGGCCTGGGCCTCCTCAGACTCCTACTCTTGGGGAAGTATTCAAGATTGCAGCAATTGGTACCAAGGGCCCAAGGTGGGGGTTGCTAGGAATGCCCTAAAACAAACCCTGACTGCTGACATGATTCACCATGTGACTGTGGACAAATCATAGTCTCTGTGGAGTGAAGCAGCCACAAATGTTTTGTGGACCCGCATGAGAGCCTCACTGTAGGGACTTGCCATGGGCCAGGCCCTTGGGATGGAAGTGGAAGTTTTTTGTTCTATTTTTTGTTTGTTTGTTTGGTTTTTTTTGGGGGGTGCTGTTTTGGGATTTTGTTTTTTGTCAGTCATGGGGCTTGAACTCTGGACCTGAACTCTAGCCCTGAGCTCTTCAGCTCAAGGCTAGTATTCTACCACTTCAGCCTCAGTGCCACTTTCAGTTTTCTGGTGGTTAATTGGAAACAAGAGTTTCACAGGGGCTGGAAAGGTGGCTCAGTGGTAGAGTGCTTGCCTTGCATGCATGAGGCCCTGAGTTCGATTCCTTAGGTATCACATAAGCAGAAAAAGCCAGAAGTGGCGCTGTGGCTCAAGTGGTAGAGTGCTAGTCTTGAGCTGAAGAGCTGAGGGATAGCACCCAGACCCAGAGTTCAGGCTCCAGGACTCAAAAAACAAAACAAAACAAAACAAAAAAACTCAGGGACTCTCCTGCCTGGGCTGCCTTTGAACCGCAATCCTCAGATCTCAGCCTCCTGAATAGGTAGGATTACAGGCATGAGCCACCAGCACCCAGTGGTTTTTTTTTTATTATTTTTTTTTTGTTTTTTTTCTCCTTATGCTGGTACTGGGGGTTGAACTCAAGGCCTCCCATTCTTACTAGCCTTTTTTGCTCAAGGCTGGTGCTCTATAACTTGACCCACACCTCCACTTCTGGGTTTCTACTAGTTCTTTGGATGATATGGATCTCAAAGACTTTTCTGTCCAGGCTGACTTTGGCCTCAATCTTCACTCAGATCCCAGCCTCCTGAGTAACCAGGATTATAGGCATAAGGGTATGAAGCCACTGGTGCCAGCGTGGGGTCTTTCTTTTTGGATCACAATGGTAGCAGGCTGTATTCTCCCCCTCCTTACCCCATGGGGTTATTAGCATGTTCTGTGCCAAGTCTCTCTTGAATCAATTCCCTTTTGTTTAAACAGTTATGTTAAACTATGATCCACATACCATATAATTCATCCTGTAAGCAGACAATTCAATATGCTGTGGTACAATCATCACTACAATCAATTTTAGAACTTCCTGATATCAAAAAGAAACCCTAAGCCAGGTACTGGTGGCTCACACCTGTAATCCTAGCTACTCAGGAAGCTGAGATCTGAGGATCGCGGTTCAAAGCCAGCCTGGGCAGGAAAGTCCATGAGATTCTTTTTTTTTTTGGGGGGGGGGTCCAGTCATGGGGCCTGAACTCAGGGCCTGGGCGCTGTCCCTCAGCTCTTCAGCTCAAGGCTAGCGCTCTACCATTTGAGCCACAGCGCCACTTCGGGCTTTTTTTTCTTTTTGCTTATGTGGTGCTGGGGAATCGAACCCAGGGCCTCAGGCATGCAAGGCAAGTGCTCTACCACTGAGCCAACTTCCCAGCCCTCCATGAAATTTTTATCTCCAGTTAACCACCAGAAAACCACAAGTGGTGCTGTGGCTCAAGTGGTAGAGTGCTCACCTTGAGCTGAAGAGCTGAGGGACAGCGCCCAGGCCCAGAGTTCAAGTCCCAGGACTGACAGAAAGAAACCCTAGCCAATGACTCACACTTGTAATCCTAGCTACTCGGAAGGCCGAGATCCAGAGAAACAGGTTTGAAGCCAGACCAGGAAGAAAAGTCTTCAAGATTGCATCTCCAAAATGCCTGACATCAAGCAACTACTTTGTGTATTGATAGCTTTTCCTATTCTGGTCTTTCATATAACTTGGAATCATATGATGTGTGGGCTTTTGTGTCTAGTCTTTTTGCACTTAGCATATGTGTGTATGTATGTATATATATGTACGTATATGCATTTTTTATGTCAGTATTGTGGCCTGAATTTGTGGCCTGGGTGCTGTCCCTGAGCTTATTTGCTCAAGGATAGCACTGTACCATGAGCCACAGCTCCACTTCTGGCTTTTTTGGTAGTTAATTAGAGATAAGAGTCACATGGACTTTTCCTGCCCAGTCTGTCTTTGAACTGGACTCCTCCTCAGATCTCAGCCTCCTGAGTAGCTGGGATTACAGGTGTGAGCCATTACTGCCTGGCTTGTATAAGTTATTTTAACATTCATAAATTTTGATGTGCACCTCACTTCTTTGTATTTTCGGTTGTATAGATTCGCCACATTTTATTGATCCATTGGTCCAGTGGTGGGCTGTTCCTCTTTTTCATCCCCGTTTGGCTGTCCCTGAACATTTTTCCTCAAAACTAGCACAATCATTAGACCCACAGCTCTACTTCCAGATTTTTTGGTAGTTAATTACAGCTAAGAGTCTCACAGGCTTTCCTGCCCGGGTTGGCTTCAAACTGAGATTCTCCAATCTCAGCCTCCTAAATAGCTAGGATTTCAGGCATGAGCCACCAGCACACCATGAGAGGTGCTATTTTTTTTTCTTCAGTTGTAGGGCTTGAACTCAGGGCCTGTGTGCTGTCCCTGAGCCTCTTGGTACTCAAGGCTAGCACTCTACCAATTGAGCCACAGCGCCACTTCTGGTTTTTGAGTGGTTAATTGGAGATAAGAATCTCACAGGGACTTTTCTGCACTGTCTGGCTTTGAACTGGGATCCCCAGACCTCAGCCTCTTGAGTAACTAGGATAACAGGCATTAGCCACCGGCACCCAGCAGTAGATGCTGTTTTTGCCCCTACTTTTCAGAAACTGACCCAGAGAAGTTAAATAACTTGAAAAAGGTTCCTTAGCTCGTAAGTGGCAGAGGAGGTTGGAATATGAGCAGCCTGTGCCTTGGATTCTGCCGGCTCTGTCTTTTGAGGTTGGGGGTCCTGGCATGAGTTGAATTCTGTGGCTTGGAAGTGCCATCCTTGCTCACCACTAGGAGGAGCCAATGAGTAACAAATCCCTCATCCTGTGCTCTCTCCTAGGAATATAGACACCCTCATCGTTGATGTCTACCCTGTGCTGGACACACCTGCCAAGCAGGTGCTTTGGCAATTCATCTATCAGTTACTGACCTATGAAGAACAGGAACTCTGTCAGGAGAAGATTGCATGCTTCCTGGGATACACAGCTATGACAGGTAAGCATCTGCCCAGTCTACCAGATGAACAGACACCTGTTCTTCCTTATAAGTTGAACAACTGCTGCTCTAAGCCCCACCCACTCATATATGCCTGAGTGCCAAGCAAACGCATGCTCCCACCTTGACTTTCATGCAGTATATCCACATTCCTCGGGACTTTGGACACCCTGCCTAACTGCCTAGGGTCCCAGATTGGACATGCACAAAGTGGGAAGGATCTCAACTGTCCTTTGATCCCTAGGAAGAAGAACTTTGCACCCAGATCAAGAAATGGGTAGCTACGTGTCTGTGTCTCACACCTGTAATCCTAGCTACCAGGCGACTGAGATCTGAGGGTTGAGATTCAAAGCCAGCCATGGCAGATAAGTCTTTGAGACTCCATCTTCAAAATAACCAATAAAAGGCCAGATTAGAAGCTAGGAGCTGGGAGCTCATGCCTGAATCCTAGCTACTCAGGAGGCTGAGGTATAAAGATCTGCGGTCTAAAGCCAGCCCAGGCAGGAAAGTCCATGAGCCTCTTCAATAAATTACCAAAAAAGCCAAATGGGATTGCTGTGGTGCACTAGCCTTGAGCAAAAAAAAAAAAAAAATCAGGGAGCTGGGAGACAGTGGCTCATGCCGTAATCCTAGCTACTCAGAAAGCTGTGATCTGATGATCCAAGTTCAAAGCTAGCTGGGGCAGAAAAGTCCCTGTGAGAATTTTTTTTTTTTGGGTCCAGTCGTGGGGCCTTAACTCTGGGCCTGGGCGCTGTCCCTCAGCTCTTCAGCTCAAGGCTAACTCTACCACTTGAGCCACAGAGCCACTTCCGGCTTTTTTCTTTTTGCTTATGTGGTGCTGAGGAATTGAACCCAGAGCCTCAGGCATGCAAGGCCAGCGCTCTACCACTGAGCCACCTTCCCAGCCCCTCTCTGTGAGATTTTTATCTCCAATTAACCACATAAAAACCAGAAGTGGAGCTGTAGCTCAACGTGGTAGAGTGCTAGCCTTGAGCCAAAGGGAGTAGGGACAGCACCCACGCCCTGAGTTCAAGACCCAGAAGTGGCACAACACATGAAAATCAAAAGCCAGGCTAGAAGCATGGCTCAAATGATAGAGTGCCAAATGAACAAGCAAGCAGAGCAAGCATGAAGCCTTGAGTTCAAGCCTCAGGGCTTCCCCTAGACATTTGCCCTATAGACAAACAGAGAAGGCTCCCTGGCACAAATGTCTACCTTCGCTGTCCTTGCTTGTGGAGGCTGAACATGGGCCTCTGTCTCCCCCTGCATATTCTAATAGCAGAGCCTGAGTCTGACCTAGATCTGGAGCCAGAACCCACGCCAGAGCCCACACCAGAGCCCCAGCCACGGAGCTCCCTGAGGGCCTCCTCCATGTGCCGCCGCAGTCTCCGCTCCCAGGGCCTGGAAGCCAGCCTCAGCTGCGGTAAGCCCCCCCAGATGGAAAGGCTGGGACTGGGTGATCCCTTTCTACATTGGGTGAGATGAGCACTCACAGAGACTGGAAGGCAACGCTCCCCCCTGGAGCTGCAAGGTCTGAGCCTGAGAGCTCAGATAGGGTCTCTAGATCTCCATGACAACCTCCCAGCAGGTCCCAGTGAATGCCCAGAGCTGCCTCTTCCTCTGATCCCAGGAGAGCGCCAGGCAGGTGATGGCACCTCCCTCCCTGAGACCCCCAATCCCAAGATGGTAAGACTTTGTCTCTGCCTTACAGGGTGGGAGGGGGTCAGAGGAGGGTGGGAAATGGGTGGCCCACAGGACACGACCCAGGAGACCCCAGACCAACACACCTCAGTGGCTACTTCTGGTGGGGGCAGACTGCCATACACAGCCTCTGAAGCCCTTTTGGGGTCCTGGGGGGGGGCAGTGGGAATGGGCTAGCCTCACCCCCACTATCCTTACCTCAGATGTCAGCCGTCTATGCAGAGCTTGAGTCTCGACTAAACAGCAGCTTCAAAGGAAAGATGGGGACTGTGTCCACATCCCGGGCCTCTCCGCCAGGCCCCAGCCTGACCAGCACAGCAGGTAGGGGGGCTCAGCTAGCCTCATGTCCAGGATGGGTGCCTTGACTGGATATCTGTCTGGGTGTTGTCCTCACTCCCAGGTACACACTCTTGTGGGGAATTCTAGAATCCTCTGGACATTGCGACATGAAGGTCAGGCTTGCTTTAATCCTTCCTTCGCTCCTATCGTCCTCAGCTCCACTGGGCATCTGGAAAAGCAGAGGACTTCTTCCTAAGAAGTCCTAAAGTCAGCACATGGATTTTGCATAAAACATGGTTTCTCTGGGGTTAGAAGGCAGGACTATAACCTTAGCTACTTAGGAGGCACGGAGAAGAAGTTTGAAGTTTTAAGCCAGCCCAGGCAAAAGGTAGCAAGACTCTTATCTCAGAACAAGTCAGGCTGGGAAGGTGGTTCAGTGGTAGAGTGCTTGCCTGGCATGCATAAGGCCCTGGGTTTGATTCCTCACCACCACATAAGCAGAAAAAGCCGGAAGTGGTGCTGTGGCTCAAGTGGTAGAGCGCTAGCCTTGAGCTGAAGAGCTGAGGGACAGTGCCCAGGCCCAGAATTTAGGCCCCAAAACCAACAACAACAACAACAAAAATTCAGGCATAAAGGTACAAGCCTGTGGTAGCTACTTGGGAAGTAGAGGTAGGAGGAGCATGGTCTGGGCTAAAGTGAGAGACCCTACCTTAAAAAATAAACAATGGCAGAGGGAAGGGATAGTAGGAGAAAAACAAAGGAGGTGGTAACAGTGTTCAACAAGAAAGGTACTCATTATCTTACACATGTAACTGTAACCCCTCTGTATAGCATCTTTACAATAACATTCAATTTAAAAAAATAAAGCAAAAGGACTAGAGGGGTGTGGCTCAAAAGTGCTTGCTAGGCAAGTGCAAGGCCCTGAGTTCAATCCTCAGTACTGCACAAAAGAAGTGGAGACAGAACTCCTAGGAGATGTGTCTGTTTGCCCAAAACTTGCTGGGTAGAGGAAATGTCTCATGACCCTAAAATGGGGCCTAGAAGATGCTTTTTAAAGCTATACCACTGGTTTGTAATCCTAGCTACTCAGAAGGCTGAGAACTGAGGAGTATAGTTCAAAGCCAGCCCAGGCAGGCAAATCTGAGCGACTCATATCTCCAATTAACCAGCAAAATGCCAGAAGTGGAGATGTAGTTCAAGTGGTAGGTTGCTAGCCTTGAGTGAAAAAAAGCCAAGCAAGAGCTCAAGGCTCAGGTTGGAGACATGGCTCAGGTGGTAGAGCACCATCCACTGAGCAAAAGCAAGCATCAGCTAGTGAGTTTAAGTCCCAGTCTTAAACAAGAAACAAAAACCACAAGACTCTGAGTTCAAGACCAAGTACCAACACACAAGAACAGAAAAAGTAGCCAGGGTAATTCATACCTGTCATCCTAACTCCTCAGGAGGCTGAGATCTGAGGATTGCAATTCAAAGCCAGCTCAAGCAGAAAAGTGAGACTCTCATCTCCAATTAACTACCTGAAAAACTAGAAGTGGAACTGTGGTTCAAAGCAAAAAAAGGAACAGCACCCAGGCCCTGAGTTTAAGCCCCATGATGCCCCCCCACACACAAAAAAAGTGTTTTTCAGCCCTTCAAGTTGTGTTTGGTGGGTGCTAGATGGGACCCCAAGGAACTTTTTCTGGGCTCAATTGGGGTTCCCTGCAATCCTGCCTCTAGTCATCCTTCCTTATGGAAGAAGCTGGGGAGCAAGTCAAGGTCTCCCAGTTCTGTACCTAGACAGAGATCAGGGACACACAGCCCTCAGGGGCCTCCCCTCCTGCTTGCACATGGAATCAGATGCTGGCTGAAAGTGGTCCCCTTGCACTGTCCTTCACCCAGGACCCAGGACTCTATCCACCATCTCATGGCCAAGCGAGCGGCTTCTGTCTTCCCCCTGCTACGACCCACTGTGCACTGGAGGCCTGGCATCCCCCAGCAGCTCCGAGTCTCACCCTTACGCCAGCCTGGACAGCAGCAGAGCACCCTCCCCACAGCCAAGCCCTGGGCCAGTCCACCCGGACAGTCCCCCGAGCCCTGACCCTGCACGATCGTCCAGCCGCAGGAAGCTCTTCACCTTCTCGCGGCCCATGCGTAGCCGGGATACCGACCGCTTTCTGGATGTGCTGAGCGAGCAGCTGGGTCCCCGGGTCACGATTGTGGATGACTTCCTGACCCCTGAGAATGACTATGAGGAGGTGGGTATGGAGGTGGGGAGGGGACAAGCAGGTGGGGAGGGAGGCAAGGTGGGGAGCACTGCAAAGGGAACAGCAGCAGCCCCAGGTCCCTTCCCATGCCTTCCTCAGACCGACCCTTCACATGTCTGTCCTAGAGTATATCTCAGGCAACCCCACTCCCTAGCCAGAGATATCCCACTCTGCTCCAAGCAACCCTACATTTTCTCAGGCCAGCCTCCCAGCCTCAGCAAACCCACAGGACTGTCCCAAGGCTGTCTGACCCAGGCTATCCCACTCGCCCGCCTTGTTCTGGTCTGTCTGGGAACATAGCCTTCCTCTTGTTCTCCATGGACCAGATGAGTTTCCATGACGACCAGGGCAGCTTTGTGACCAACGAACGGAGCAGCGCCAGCGACTGTATCAGCAGCAGCGAGGAAGGCAGCTCCCTGACCTACTCCTCCATCTCTGACCACATCCCTCCACCCCCGCTCAGCCCCCCACCGCCACCACCCCTGCCTTTCCATGACCCCAAGCCCAGCTCCCGTGCCTCTGATGGTCCCCGGGGACCCTCCCAGGCACTGGCCAAACCTCTCACCCAACACAATCACCCAATCCCACCACCTCCCCCACCACCTCTGCCCCCACCTGTTCCCTGTGCACCTCCCATGCTGTCTCGAGGCCTGGGTCACAGACGAAGTGAGACCAGCCACATGAGTGTCAAGCGCTTGCGGTGGGAGCAGGTGGAGAATTCAGAAGGCACCATCTGGGGTCAGGTAGGTGACATGGGGCCCCCGGTGCTTCACAGAGGTAGGTGGCCCAGGCAGCCAAGATAAGACACACCCTCCCAGTCTTTTTCTGCGTGAGCTAGGCCATTCCTTGGTCATCTCTGCCCTGAACAGGGGAAAGGAAGCCCATATCAAGGACATGCCCACCTTTGGGGATGACAGTGCACCCATGGAAGTCAGTCTGTGTTCCTAAGCCAAAGTCATACTGAGGGCATCTAGAAATGCCATCTATCCAGCTGGAGGCTGGGCTAGTTCTCAGACCTTCTTAAAAGGGGGGATGGTGTTGAGCATGGTAACTCATGCCTGTGATTCCTGATACTCGGAGGCAGAGGTAGAATGATCATGATTTGAGGCCACTTGGGAAGTTAGTAGGTAATCCTATCTTTAAAACAAAGCAAATGAGCGGAGCGCCTGTAGCTCATGCCTGTAATCCTAACTACTAAGGAGGCTGAGATCTGAGGATTGTGGTTCAAAGCCATCCCAGGCAACAAAATCTGTGAGTCTCTTATCTCCAATAAAACCACCAGAAAACCAGAAGTGGCGCTGTGACTCAAGTGGTAGAGCACTAGCCTTAAGCTGAAGAGCTGAGGACAGTGCCCAGGCCCAGAGTTCAAGCCCCATGACTGACAACAACAACAAAAAAAAAAAACCCAAAACACAAAAACAGCAAAGGAAATGGCCGGGCACTGGTGGCTCACCTCTGGAATCCTAGCTACTCAGGAGGCTGAGATCTGAGGATCACAGTTGGAAGGCAGCCAGGGCAAGAAAATACATGAGTCTCTTCTCTCCAATAAACTACTCAGAAAAAAACCAAAACTGTAAGTGGTGCTGTGGCTCAAGTGGTAGAGTACTAGCCTTGAGCAAAAGAACCTCAGGGATAGCACCCAAGCCCAGAGTTTAAGCCCCAGGACCTGAGCCAAAAAAAAAAAAAAGGCAAAAAGGCTGGGGATGTGGCTCAAGGAGGAAAACAAACTTGAGGCCCAGACTTCAGTCGTTAGTACTGGAAGAGGGGGAAAAAAAAAAGACATCTTGTAGCCAGATGTGATAGTACACACTTGTAATTCCAACATTCAGGAGGCCAAGCTAGGAAGATCATGAGTCTTAAGACAGTTTAAGCTACAATACTAAGTCCCTGATTCAAAAAAAAAAATCAAGCCAGGCATTGGTGGCTCACACCTGTAACTCTAGCTACTCAGGAGGCTGAGATCTGAGGATCATGGTTCTGTGAGACTCTTATCTCCAATAAGCCACCAGAAAACCAGAAGTGGTGCTGTGGCTCAAGTGGTAGAGTTCTAGCCTTGAGCTGAAGAGCTGAGGGACAGTGTCCAGGCCCAGAGTTCAAGCCCCATGATGACCAAAAAAAAAAAATCAGGGGCTGGGAAGGTGGCTCAGTGGTAGAGCGCTAGCCTTGAGCTGAAGAGCTGAGGGACAGCGCCCAGGCCCAGAGTTCAGGCCCCACTACCGGACCCAAAAAAAAAAAAATCAAACCAAGCTGGATGCTGATGGCTCATGCCTGTATTCCTAGTTACAAAGGAAGCTCAGATCTGAGGATCTTGGTTCAAAGTCAGCCTAGGTAGAAAAGTCCACAAGACTCTATCTCCAATTATCCAGCAAAATGCCGGTGTGGAGGTATGGCTCCAACAGTATAGTACCAGCTGTGAGTACCAAAGCCAAGTGAGAGCATGAGGCCCTAAGTTCAAGCCCCAGTACTCCATCCTTCCACTTCCATGCTTGAATCTCCTCCTGAGCATCACTGTCAATATATACTTGAACACCTTCAGTGATGGAGCACTCACTACCTGTTGAGGCCTCACTGGACAATCTTTTTATGTACTGGGGCTTGAACTCAGGGCTTCAAGCTCTTGCTAGCCCTGTATCACTTGAGCCACACCTCTACTTCCACTTGTTGTTGTTTTGGAGTGTGTGTGTGTGTGTGTGTGTGTGTGTGTGTGTGTGTGTGTCCTGGGCACTGCCCCCAAGCTTTTGTGTTCAAAACTAGTGCTCTACCATTTAAACACAACTCCCCTTCCAGTTTTTTGCTGATTAATTGTAGATTGGAGTGTCTTGGGCTTTTCTACTGGGTTGGCTTGGAATCTTGATCCTCAGATCTCACCCCCTTGAGTAAGTAGGATTACAGACATGAGCCACTGGCATGTGGCTTGAATGTCTATACAGTACTACTGACTGAAATGGAAGACAACTCCTCACCTGATAACTTGGATGATTTAGCTGCTGCAGTCTCCTGCTGCTCTTGGATTCATCCCCAAGCCTATTGGATCTTTCCCTCTGAGAATGGGTGTGGTCAGGAAGGTCAGTCCAGCTGTGAACATGTCTCCTACTTTGAACTTTCCCATGCTCCCTTGCAGCTTGGGGAGGACTCTGATTATGATAAACTGAGTGACATGGTGAAATACCTTGACCTGGAACTCCACTTTGGCACCCAGAAACCTGCAAGTGAGTGGCCTGATGGCCTGGGGGGGAGGGGGGAAGCCCTATCTCCTGCCTTCTGTGTTGTCATCAGAGACTCTACCCTAAGGTCTGATGGACTGTCATTTATCCAATGTATCTAAAAACTTTCAAGCCATGGGTTAGTTTCCCCCCACACCCCATATCAAAGTAAAGATAATAATAGTTGCCATTTACTATATACTCACCAAATTCCAGGTACTCTGACTTCTATGTGAATCCCTTGACAACACTACCAAGTACATCAAACAATCACCTCCACTTTCTAAGGAGGAAGCAGAGAGGCTAGGTAATTTGCTCTAAGTCACACAGCCCAGAATAGGGTAAAATGGAACATCTGTTCTAGCCTCCCTCTTCCACAGTCCCTTTCTGAAAATCTCCTGGTAATGAGGGGTTAGGTGAGACTCCAAGCAGCCAGAGTCCTGGTTACCTATGGCAGGTGGTCCCAGGATGGAGAAGAAAGAGGAACTATGTGAAGTGTTGAGAGATGTGACTTTTCATTGCTCTGCTAGCTTAGTCCAGACAGGCCAGAGGAGAGAGTGCAATTGGGGGAGGGGGAGGGACATATGTCACAGGCCAAGTGCATTGGACTGAACCTGGGAATGAGGAGAGTAGGGATGCTTGGAGCTGATTTAGTCAAGGTGGTGCCTGCGGAGAGGGGTCTGCTGAGGTTGAATGTGTGGTCATACTTCTCCTGGTAGACGCAGCCCTACCCACCTTCAGCCCCTATTAAGTTATCCATTTTCTCTTTCAGAGCCAGTTCCCCGGCCTGAACCCTTCAGGAAGAAGGAAGTGGTAGAGATCCTGTCCCACAAGAAGGCCTACAACACCTGTAAGGGGCCAGAGACCCCTGGGGATTCTAAAGGTGGACAGTGGCCTTCCTTCTGGGTCACAGTCTTAGGCAAGGGCCCAGGCCCTCGCCACCCGGTTAGCTGAAGGAAAGCTGCCAGGTCCTACAGCTAATAAGATCCCAGCTGGATGCAGGTGCCAGACTTGGTATCATGCTTTATTGGCCAATCCCTCAATTCTCGTCTTGCCTCTAACCACGTTCTCTACTCTGCCTCTCAGACCCTGCCCCAGTTCCCTGTTTTGCACTCACGGGTTTCTGTCCTCGAAGACCCGTTCCTCACTGTTTAATCTGCACTCAAAGACCCTTTCCATCAGTGGAACCAAACAGGCTCCGTCCACTAAGAGGCTTCTCTCAGGCCCCGCCCACTTCCTAATCCCAGGCCCATCCAATAGTTTGTGGTCCAATTTTATAGGTCCGCCCATTCTTCGGGCTCCGCCCCTAGCTCATCCTCCTGACCTCGCCCACCTCGAGTTAATCACCACTACCATCACCTCTCCACCCCCGGCTCCGCCCAATAGCATGTGGCCAATCTTGATGCCCCACCCCCGTTCCTAGTCCTGCCCCAACCCCGCCCACCAAGAACCGTGCCCCAACTTACCTTCACGACGCAGCTCACCTCATTCCTCAGTCTCCACCCAATAGAGTGCTTGCTAATCTTGAAGCCCCGCCTCACGCGCCTGGCCCCGCCCCGCCTGGCCCCGCCCCCAAGCTCTTCCTCGCGGCTTCACCCTCAGCCATCCTCCTGGCGCACCTGAAGCTGAGCCCCGCGGAGCTGCGGCAGGTGCTCATGAGCATGGAGCCCCGACGCCTGGAGCCCGCGCACTTGGCACAGCTGCTGCTCTTCGCACCCGACGCCGACGAGGAGCAGCGCTACCAGGCTTTCCGCGAGGCGCCCGGCCGCCTCAGTGAGCCTGACCAGTTCGTCCTGCAGGTTCCTCAGCCGCGTCCTCCACCCCCAAGGCCAAGGCCCGTCTCCCTTAGGGCTCCCGCTGTAGCTGGGGCGTGGGGCCTGCTTCTGCCTCTCTGACCCAGTTTGACTTCTCAAAGGCCATTTCCCCCCTGAGGTCAATGGCACATCAGTGTCTCTAAGGAGCCTGCTTACTTTCCCCTACTCGACTCAAGCTGAGAGCTGGCCCTTCCCCTAAGCTTTGGTGGGGCAGAGGGTCCCCTGGTGGGAGATTGATGAATCCCCACCCTGCTTTCGTGCCAGATGCTGTCTGTTCCCGAATACAAGACCCGCCTGCGCAGCCTTCACTTCCAGGCCACCCTCCAAGAGAAGACCGAGGAGATCCGAGGCAGCCTCGAGTGCTTACGACAGGCATCCCTGGAGCTCAAAAACAGCCGGAAACTCGCCAAGATATTAGAGGTCAGGAGACATCCCCTTCCTGACAGCCTAACCTTCTGTCCTCTGGTACTTGCCACCTGAGCACAGGTGGGTGGGTACTTGGGCACCATCAGCCCAAGTATTTTTTCCCCACAGTTTGTCTTGGCCATGGGCAACTATCTCAACGATGGACAACCCAAGACCAACAAGACCACCGGCTTCAAGATTAACTTTCTAACGGAGGTGAGGGTCAGGCAGCAGTAATTTGCCATACCTCCTAGGCTAGGAAGGCAAACCTGAGTTGTGACAGAGGGGAGGAGAGAACATGAGCCAGGAAGAGATTTAAGCAAGGCACTGGTGGCTCTCACCTCTTATCCTAGCTATTCAGAAGGATGAGACATGGGGGATCATGATTCAAAGCAAGCCTGGGCAGAAGAGTCCAGGAGATTCCAACAATTAACCAACAAAATGCTGGTCTGGAGGTGTGGCACAATGGTGGAGTATCAGCTGTGAGCAAGAAAGCTGAGCAAGAATTCAAGCCCCATCCCAGCAAAAGAAAATGGACCTAGAAACATTGTAGATTTATTCAAGATTTGAATAACTACTTAATAACAATAATATTTTTTTTTAAAATAGAGGGGCTGGGAATGTAACCTCCTGGTAGAGTGCTTGCTTAGCATGCATGAAGCCTTGGGTTCCATTCCTTAGTACCACATAAACAGACAAAGCTGGAAGTGGCACTGTGGCTCAAGTGGTAGAATGATAGCCTTGTACAAAAGAAGCTCAGAGACAGTGCCCAGGTCCTGAGTTCAAGCCCCAGGACAGGCAAAAAAAAAAAATCCAACATAGAGAATTAAGGCCAACCATATAGGGAGGAAAAGTTGAGGCCATGTTCCCAGGCATCTGATGAGTCCTGAAGGAAGATGTGTTTTGGGTCACTTGCAGCTGAACTCCACCAAGACAGTGGATGGGAAGTCCACCTTCCTGCACATCCTTGCCAAATCGCTGAGCCAGCACTTCCCAGAACTCCTGGGCTTTGCTCAGGACCTGCCCACTGTGCCTCTAGCAGCCAAAGGTAGGCTGGGTGCAAGACTAGGGAAGCAGATGCTTGCTGTCCTGGCCTTAAATGTGTCCTAATGAGGCTTCCATCCTCTTCCTTACAGTGAACCAACGGGCCCTGACTGGTGACCTGGCTGACCTCCATGGCACCATAAGTGAGATACAGATGGCCTGCCAGAACATGTCTCCATCTAGTGAGGACAGGTTTGCTGTGGTCATGACTGTATCCTCTGAACCAAAGAGAGACTTCCAGAGCCTCATTGAGCCAATACTGCAGCTTGTACAAAATGTTCCTTGCTCCATCCCCTTTCATTTCACATAATACCTCAATGTTTGCTAATGTGGAAATCAAACTATTCAGATGAGGCCCCTTCATTCTAGCATCCATCAGTCCAGGGGTGCCCGCCTGCTTATATAGACTTGGAAATCTCCAGAGCAATGATAGAAGATCACTCTACAGAGGCACTTGAGCTGGTCCATCCAACAGGCTGAGGCCAAGATCTTGACTTAGTAGCTTACCAGCTATGGGATTTCAGCCATTCCACTTATACCTCTTTGAGCCCAGTCTTCTCATTAGTGCAGAGTAGTCATGAGAATTCCATATAGAATGGCTCATGGCCATCTCATATTGTAAAATTCATTCAGTCCATTTCCAAGAGTTCTCAAAGTCTCAACAATTCCAACATTGGTCAAGTGTCTAAATCTGGAATCTCTATGAAACCCCAGGGCATTCTTGTAGCTGTGAAACCCTGTAAAGTCAAAAAGAAGTTATAAGCCAGGCACAAGTGGCTTACGCCTGTAATCCTAGCAACTCAGGAGGCTGTGATCTGAGGATTGTGGCTCAAAGCCAGCACAGGCAGGAAAGTTTGTGAGACTCGTATCTCCAATTAACCACTAGAAAACAGGAAGTGGCACTGTGGATCAAGTGGTAGAGTGCTAACTTTGAGCTGAATTACTGAGGGACAGTGCCCAGGTCCAGAGCTCAAGCCCCACGATCGACAAACAAAAGAAGCTACATACTCTCACCATACAATAGCACAAAAGTCAACCTTTCCACTCTTGAAGGGAAAAATGCAGAACTAGAAAAGAAGAATAGTACCAAAGCAAAACCAAACACAGTAAGGCAGACATCATATCCTGTAGCTCTATCTATGGCATCCAGGGTAGCTGGTGGCAGACAGCAAGTAGAAAGACAAGAAGGGACCAAAGGCAACATACCCCTAGGGACCCACCCTTGTGACCTATTTCCTCCATTTCCTAAAGTTTCCATAACCCTTCAAAATAGTGTCACCAGCCGGGAACACTTCAAGTTATCTGATTTGCTCATAGTTGGAGCTTCACCACTTGAACCATACCAGTCCTGCTTTTTGCTAGTTAGTTGGAGATGGAGACTAAAAATTTTTCCTGCCTTTTCTGACTTTTTGTGTTGAACAAATTATACATTTCCAGGACTTCCTCCTGTCCTAAGTTCTGGTAATACATAGAGAAACCAAGCTTGATCTTGGAGGACAGAAAATGTACCTGTGAAAGAACTTCAGGCTTGGCACCGGTGGCTTGCACCTGTAATCCTAGCTACTCAGGAGATCTGAGGATCACAGTCAAAGCCAGCCTAGGCAAGAAAGTACACAAGACTCTTATCTCCGATAAATGACTCAGAAAAAGCCAGAAGTGGTGCTGTAGCTCAAGTGGTAGAGCACAAAGAGTCTCAGGGACAATGCCCAGGCCCTGAGTTCAAGCCCCAGGACTGGCCAAAAAAAAAAGGGGGGGGAAGGAAGGGAGAAAAGAAGGAAGGAAGGAAGAGAGACATAGAGAAAGGAAGAAAATAAGAGCAAGCATGGAGTCAGATATGGTGCTATACAACTGTAACCCCAATTACTAGAGAGACATATCCCTGCCTGGGACTGACTTCCAAGTTCCAAGGTGAGTTTAGTGGGCAGGGGTGGGCCTGTAAGGCCTCAGGCAAAGCAGGAAGGGAGAGCCCAGACTGGGGTCCCAGCCCGGCAGGAGAGGATCAGTAGTCATCTAGTGGTGGCTGTTTCCTTAACCTATGCCCTGCTCTAGTCCTTCCTGGAGACAGCCCAGCCTGCATTGCGGGCCCTGGATGGGCTTCAGCGCGAAGCTATGGAGGAGCTGGGCAAGGCACTGGCCTTCTTTGGGGAAGATTCCAAAGCCACGACATCAGAGGCCTTCTTTGGCATCTTTGCTGAGTTCATGAGCAAGTTCGAGGTGAGCCAAGGTGATGGCTGAAGGTGCCCCCTAGAGAAGGTGGGACCCAATATCATACGAGGGTTTTGTCCCCTTTTCTGGTCATCAAGCTGAGCTCTGGGGGTGGGAGGCAGGGAGGGTGGCAAAGCCCTGACCACCCCCTTCCATTATGCACCCACCAGAGAGCGCTCAGCGACCTGCAGGCTGGCGAGGGCCCTCGCAGCTCCGGAATGACTTCACCCCTAGCCTGGTGACAGCTACCATGAAGAATCCTCTGCATGGAGGCAGACACAGGAGCCGGCCCCACCCCAGGGCAGCCAGGATGCTGTGGAGGTCGAGGTCAAGGGCACAGATTGTACAGCAAAGGGAGGTGGGGGGGAGCCTGAGCGCAGCCTGTCTACCTCAACCCCAGCCTCCTCCACCCATCCTCCACCCAGGCCCGGACTACAGGGCAGCAGGAATGGTGGCAGCCAAGCCCACTCTATGCTTTCCTGGGCTTCCTGAATCTTCTTTCTCTCTGTGGAGCCATTAAATAAAGTGTTGCTGTGCACCCTGTGTGGGTGGATTGCAAAGCAGGGCAATGTCTGCTGTCTGGCAAGAGGATCATTGGCACTAAGGATATTCCCATGGACCTCAATGAAGACAGATACCATGGGTTTGTCCCACTAAGCCAATAATCAGAAGGCCTGGGAGGGGCTGCTTACCCCCTTAAAGGGCAGTACAAAGGAAGTTAGGCAGGAAGGATGGAGTGACCCAAATGCCTAGGTGACTGATCTTAGAAATGGCAATTGAGCCGGGC
>NW_012267284.1:5249106-5258834 GCF_000151885.1 Dipodomys ordii
GCTAGCCTTGAGCTGAAGAGCTGAGGGACAGCGCCCAGACCTAGAGTTCAGGCCCCACGACTAGACCCCCAAAAAAATACATTGAGCAGCTTTACAAACCATGTAAGGAGCTCCTCCACATCTGGAATCCTGGCTGAGAGAGCTTGGGCATTCTAGGTGTGATTACTTGGTCTCCCCCCAATAAGAGTCACTTACCCACAGGAGAGGAGGCAGAGGTCCTTCCATCTCTTCCACCACGTTCATCACCAAGCATCATCCATTGGTGGCTTTGAAAACCACATTGCACACGCTGTGCATTCAAGGACGTGTGGGAGATTGGGGATAGCGTGTGTGTGTGTGTGTGTGTGTGTGTGTATGCGTGTGTGTGTTGTGTGTGACAGTTCTGGGGCTTGAACTCAGGACCTAACACTCCCATCTGGCTTTTTCACTCAAGGCTGGCACTCTGTCACTTGAGCCACACAGCTCTACTTCTAGCTTTTTGGTGGTGGCTCATTAGAGATGGGTCTCACAGACTTTCCTGCCTGAATTGGCTTCAAACTGTGATCCTCAGATCTCAGCCTCCTGAAAGCTAGAATTACAGACTTGAGCCACTATACCCTTCTTTAGCACGCACGTGTGGTGTGTGTGTGTGTGTGTGTGTGTGTGCACTGAGAGTTTTGAACACAGGGCCCCTGCTTCCTAGGCTAGCACAAAACCACTGAGCCATACCCTCAACCCTATTTTACCCTAATTATTTTTAGGTTTGAGTCTTGTTTCTGCCCAGGTAGGTTACCTGAGCCAGGCCACTGTGGAGATCATAGATGTGCACCACCACATCCAACTTTCCCCCCATGGTGACAGTCTGGTGCACTTTGCTTCCCCAGGTTTGTTGGTACTGTGATCCCCTCAATCTCAGTCTCATGTAGCCTGGGATGACAAGCATGCATGTCTGTACCTATGGGTTGAAAGGGGGTCTTAGGAACTTTCCTATCTGGTTTAGCCTCAAACTGTAATCCTCGCAGGTGTGATAGGAGCTGGTGCCAGCTGGTTTAGCTTAAGAACTTTATGAGTATCTTCATCAGCATTTTGATGACACTTTAGCAGATATCAGCTTCCTGGATGATGGTGATAGTGTAAATCTGTGGTCCGGACTATCAAGAGAAGGAAAAAAAATCTCAATTTGAGGATCAAGAACATTAGACCCTAACTCAAAGGAGCCGAGTACTGGTGGCTCACGCCTGTAATCCTAGCTACTCAGAAGGCTGAGATATGAAGCTCACAATTCAAAGCCAGCCCGGGCAGGAAAGGCTGTGAAACACTTACCTCCAATAAAACTAGCCAAAAACCGGAAGTGGCGCTGCAGCTCAAGTGGTAGAGCTCTACCCTTGAGCTGAAGAGCTGAGGGACAGTGCCCAGGCCCAGAGTTGAAGCTCCATGACCAACAACAACAACAACAACAAGGGAGTCGTGGATCATTCCTAGGATCCTGTAGGATCATCACTATAATCCTATATGAGAGTTACTCTGGTGGCTGAGATTTACACTTCAGTTAGAAGCAGATTGAGCAGAGAAGTTTGAGAGATTACATCTCCAAAATAACCAGCAAAAAACATGGTTGGAGAGATGGCTCAAGTGGTAGAGCACCCGCCTAGCAAACAAACATCAAGACTGTGAGGCCCTGAGTTCCCACTGGCAAAAATATATAAAGCTAAAAGCTAATATTTTACAGAGAAACTATTCTATTGGGTGAGACTTTTCCCCGTTGCATACACATCTATAATCTTTTACAAATGTATCCTTAACCACATCCCCTACCCAGAGCTATTTCTCCATCTGTGTCAAGTACCTGCCTCTTCTGTGACCATCAATCACTAGCCATTGGCTCTTTCTGTCTCTCCTTTCTGTCCTTGAAATACCTTGGTGGCTGTTGGCCTCTCCTTCTGCTTCAGAGCCAATGTCTTCAGATATTATTTGCACCTGCTACCTCTATGGTGCTCCACTTACCAGTGGGCACACTGAAGTCTGCTTTCTCTTCCTCAAACCTATGAGAACCCCAGGATTGGAAGCCAGAGGGAAAGCTTAGTCTCCTTATCTTCTTTGACCTTTTAAGTTGGGACACTATTTACCTTCCCTTAGTAAATTCTCACACACCCCGAGTTCAGCCACTCACGGTGTATCTGCTGATAACCCCACCATCTCATTGGCCCTGCTGCTTCCAGCCATACAACAGGTGCTCTATAACTGACCACTAGATCAAACAAAAAAATTGCATCAAGATAGAATGCTACCAAGTTACTCGAGAATATGAACTTCTCCAGGCCAGGTATGGCAGTGCATGCCTGTAATCCGGGCTATGTTGGAGGTGGAGGTGGTAGGTTTGTGTTTTGAGACTGGCTTGGGCCTGTAAAATAAAGCAAAAAGGTCTAGACGCCAGGCACCAGTGGCTCACACCTGTAATCCTATCTATTCAGGAGGCTGAGCTCTGAGGATTGTGGTTCAAAGCCAGCCCAGGCAGGGAAAGTCCACGAAACTCTTATCTTCAATAAACCACTAGAAAACTGGAAGTAGCGCTGTGGCTTAAGTGGTAGAGCACTCACCTGGAGCTGAAGAGCGCAGGGATAGCACCCAAGCCCAGAGTTCAAGCCCCATGACCAACCAAAAAAAAAAAAGGGGGGCTAGACATGTGCCTTAAGTGATAGAACCAGTGCTCATGCTTGTGTGTCTAATCAGGAGGCAGGGATCTGAGGATTGGGCTTTAAAGCCAGCCTGGAAAAGTCTGCCAGACTCTAGCTCCAATTAACAAGCAAAAAGCTGAGCTGGTTGGTGTGGCTCAAGTGGCAGAGTGCCAGCTGTGAGTATGCAAGGTGAGTGAGAATTTTCGGCCCCCTAAGTTCGAGCCCTGGCATTAGCACAAAGAAAGGAACCAAAGCAACAACAAAAAAGAACAGTAGAAATGCTTTGGAATCCTGCAGCTCTTGTAGTGGAAGAAATATGATCAAGGGTTTCTCAAATAGGACAAAAATCCTAAAACTACCCATGACATAACATTGTAATTGAGAAGATGAAAGAAATGTTTCCAAATTATCAAAATCACCTACACTACATAAAATAGTTTTTTCTATTCTTTCTGTAGAAAATGTGTTAAAACAAAACAAACAAAAAAAATCCCAATGTTGCCAGGCTACTAAGAAAGCTGAGATCTAAGAATTGCAGTTTGAAGCCAGTCTGGTCAGAGAAGACTCTGTGAGACTCTTACCTCCAATTAACTACTCAAAAACCTGAAATGGCACTGTGGCTCAAGTGATAGAGTGCTAGCCTTGAGCACAAAGACACTCAGGGAGTGCCCAGGCCCTGAGTTCAAGCCCCACAACTGACAAAAACCAACCAACAAACTAAAAACCAATGTCATATGAAGCGGTAAAGAATGTCTAG
Organism: Dipodomys ordii; assembly: GCF_000151885.1. NCBI lineage: Eukaryota > Metazoa > Chordata > Mammalia > Rodentia > Heteromyidae > Dipodomys > Dipodomys ordii. The sequence continues at coordinate 5,252,518 of NW_012267284.1, forward strand.
TTACAGAAATATAGGAGGAAGCATTGTCGAAGTGTATATGATTGAGGCTGGGAAGGTGGCTCAGTGGTCGAGCGCTTGCCTTGCATGCATGAGGCCCTGGGTTCGAGTCCTCAGCACCACATAAGCAAAAAGAAAAAAGCCGGAAGTGGCGCTATGGCTCAAGTGGTAGAGCACTAGACTTGAGCTGAAGAACTAAGGGACAGCGCCTAGGCCCAGAGTTCAGGCCCCACGAGTGGACCAAAAAAAAAAAAGAAGTGTATATGATCATTAATTAGTCAAACTTCATGTCATTTCCTGGCTTTTGTGCTTTTTATAGTAGGAAGCCCTTGTTTCCTGGACCCTATTGGGCCCACACTCTAAATCTACTGTCTTGAGTGTGTGTGTGTGTGTACACTTGAACTCAGGGCCTACGTGCTGTCCTTTAGCTTTTTCACTCAGGGCCCACCACTTGAGCGACACCTCTATTTCTGGCTTTTCAGTGATTCACTGGAGATAAAGAGTCTCATAGACTTTCCTACCTGGGCTGGCTTTGAACTGAGATCCTCAGATTTCAACCTCCTGAGTAGCTAGAATTACAAGGTGAGCCATGGGTGCCTGGCACCTTCTTGTGATCTATTTCCTCAACCTATAGAAAGAAATGTTCAATGTCCTCTCTAATTTTACACTACCATTTCCCACCCCACCCCCCATTTTCTTCGCCAGTGCTAGGGGTCAAGTGCTCTACCACTGAGCTACACTCTCTTCCAGCTTTCTCTCGCAAGACAGTCCCCAGAACGGTTAAAAAAAAAATTGGAATCCCAACTTCAACTGCATCCTTCTGCATCGACCTCCAATGTCGACCTTGAGTGACGTGAACACGAATTATTTTTGCATACAAGAATGTAGTCTATGGCCAGTGGGAAGGGGGATGGGAAGAGAACTATCACCAGCGAATGTCATCTCAAAAGTAAAAGCGAATCGCCGGCGCAGAGAAGAAGCCAAAATCCTTGGCAGATGGAAGTTGGGGAGGATTGGGTGATCTCAGCGGGAAGCCAAGGCGGGCTGGTGGAGAAGAGCCAAATCTCCGGCGCGTTCCCCTTAAAGGGGCGGGGCACGGAAGGCGGGGCCTGGATGTAGCCCGCTCTCCCAGAATGCCCCGCGAGCGCGCGCGCGCGACGGCAGTTCGGCCACGTCCCTGGCCACGTCGCGCCGCTCTCGCCATCTTCTCCGCTTCCTCTCAGGGGCCGCCGCCTCCTTAGTCGCCGAGCTCCGTGGCCGCCGCGCCAACTGTCGCCGCTGCCGCCATGAACATCTTCCGGCTGACCGGGGACTTGTCCCACCTGGCGGCCATCGTCATCTTGCTGCTGAAGATCTGGAAGACGCGCTCCTGCGCCGGTGAGCGGCCGGGCCAGGCCCTGAGAAGCCGGGGCGCGGGGCCGGGTTCCGAGGACCCGTCGGCCTCGGTCGCTCCGGGACACCCCCCCACACCCCTCTCTGGGATCGTGGCGGCCCGACACCCCGCGCCTCTCCTGCCGACGTGACGGATACCGTGACCCGAGGGTGGGGAGCACCCTGCCGCCCCTCGGGGTGCGCAGGGCCGGGCCCTCCGTCCTGGCGAACTTGAGTCGTCCGGGCGTGGGGGCGCTGACCGGACTGCGCGGTGTGGGGGAGGAGGGTGCTGCTGTGGTGTCTGAAAAGTTTGGGAGGGGAGCGGGGGTCCGGTGGGCGTGTCCCGCGCCTCGGACTTGTCTTGGGGCGCTTCTCAGGCCGAGGTCCCGCGCTGAAGGTGTGTGGCAGGGCCGGGGGTGGGGTAGGGGGTGTCCTCGAATCAGTGGGATTGGCGGGAGAAATTGGGGCCGGACCGTGGCCTGACGTGGCAGCCGGACCACTCCAGGGGGGCGGCGGCGACCAGGGGAAGAGGTCATCCTTATGTCCACCCTGTCCCCTAAGGGATTGGGCCGTGGGTTAAGTTCTAGGCTATGGAGTGTGGTACCGAGCCTGTGCAGGGAGTTGTGTAGGCTGCACCCCAGTCCTCGGGGCCCCGGATCGGTGGCAGGCGCCGCAGGCAGGGCTGGGGGAGTGGAGTGAGTGAGTGTGTGTGTGTGTGTGTGTGTGTGTGTGTAGTTCGGAGAAGCGAACTGGTTTTGTTTCGCTGTAATAACGGGTTCTCGAAAAACTGCAGCGCTGGGTACTGCCGAGATCCCTTGTGCTTCCATGCAGTTCCTAGCTCCACGTCACCAGTGAGTTGGCCCAGCCCCTCCCCCGAAGTCTGAACACTCTTATAAGTCTTGCTGGGAGGAGGCCGGGGAAACAATCTTTCCCAGATAATAATAGCATCCGAGTCTTACATTTCCTTAACCCAAAAGCTTAAGAAATATACATTTTAAAACCTTTTTTTTAAATTTTTTTTTTCTTGTGTTGGTACTGGGGCTTGAATTCAGCCTAAATGCTGTCTCTTAGCTTTTTCTGCTCAAAGCTGATGCTCTAACCACTTAGGCCATAACTCCACTTCCAGCTTTTTGGTGATTAGTTGGATATAAGAGTCTCATGGACTTTCCTGCCCAGGCTAGCTTCCAACAGTGATCCTCTGTCTCAGACTCCTAGGTTTAAAGCCATTAGCCACTGGCACCCAGTTAAAATTGTTTATTAAAATGACAGGACTGGGCTGGGAAGGTGGCTCAGTGGTAGAGCACTTGCCTTGCATGCCTGAGGCCCTGGGTTCAATTCCTCAGCACCACATAAGCAAAAAGAAAAAAGCTGGAAGTGGCACTGTGGCTCAGGTGGTAGAGTGCTAGCCTTGAGCTGAAGAGCTGAGGGACAGCGCCCAGGCCCAGAGTTCAGGCCCCATGACCAGACCCAAAAAACAAACAAATAAAATAAAATGACAGGACTTCCTTAATCTTAGTTCTAATTGTATGCCTCGCCCATGGAAGGGGAGATAGCTTTTGAAGAACTCAAGAACTTAATTTTTTGAGAGGTAGAGAAAGATAGAAGTGCTGAAGAACCTGTAGGACAGAGATTCCATTCATCTGGTTAATTTATAAAAATCTCCACATCTAAAGTAACACCATGTCTTTGATTTTGTTGTCTGTGGCACTTGCCTGTTTCTCTAGAACATAGCTGAGATTCAGGAAGTAAGCAAAACCAAAAAAGACCTTTGAGCAATCAAAATAAATGTTACAAAGTCCATTTACTGAACTAATGTGTCTGACTTGGAGGTAATGTCTCAGTTTTTATGTAGTTCCATGGGGCTCCATTGCAGTGACTGTAAATTAATAAATTTCAGTCATTATGATAGTTAACAAATACACTGCTATATACTAAGTAGTCAGCTAAGTGCTTTATATGGCTGATCCTAGGCAATGCTTAAAATAACCTTGTGGGGTAGATGCTGTTATCTCTGTTCTGAGAGCAGAGGAAGCTTAGGGAGATGAGCAAAGTAGTGTTTGAGCCAGAGTTGAAACACAGTAATTTACAGTTAATGATTTTGAATAAATTCATTTGGTTTGGCCTAAGCAGTTTTGGTGTAAATGTTTAACAAAACACCGATAGTTTAAATGTAATAGTTTAGGTTCTTTAGTTTTGTGTTGCTTCAGAATCTTTGAATCTATTCATCTTGCTTCTGTTTCTTATAATCGCCTTTTCTGGAAGGTGGTTTTAAAGGTGAGGTACTATGCTGTCTTCCAAACTGAGATGTTTGGGAGAATTGAGTGCAGCCTCAGAAATAGAATTCTTAAGAGGACCTTAAGTAACAACGAGAAAGGGGAAGTGTCTTTTTCCCCCTTCTCTTCTCATTTGGGAGATTTAGAATATTAAAGAAAATGTTATTATTTCAGCTGAAATGATGAGAAAGGTAAGTAGATGGGCTCAGTTTGTGGTTGTTCCCCAAGTATTCCGTAGGCATTATTAAACTATTCTCATTGTCACACATAGGATGCTTTTCCTTATGGCATGTGAGTTTTCACAGCCTTTAAAAAATTAAGACCAAGGTCATTCAGAATTATGTGCTAAATTTGACTAGCTACATTGTTTTTCCATACTAAATTATAAAAGTTGTTTAGAGACTTTTGAAAGAGTAAGAACTTGATAAGAGTTTCTCAGATAACTGGAATAGGAGACATGTATATCCAGGTTGTATTTCTCTCTTGAAAATACCGGTATGAGGTAAGCCAGGCACTGGTGGCTCACACCTGTAATCCTAGCTACTCAGGAGGCTGAGATCTGAGGAGTGCGGTTCAAAGCCATCCCTGGCAGGAAAGTCCGTGAGACTCTTATCTTCAGTAAACCACTCCGAAAACTGGAAGTGGCTGGCGCAGTGACTAAAGTGGTAGAGCGCTAGCCTTGAGCTGAAGAGCTGAGGGACAGCGCTCAGGCCCAGAGTTCAAGCCCCATGACCAACAAAAAAAAAACAAAACCAAAAAACCAGAAGTGGTGCTATGGCTCAAGTATTAGATCACTAGCTTTAAATATAAAAAGGCTCAGGGACAGTACCCAGGCCCTGAGTTCAATTAGCCTGGTGGGGGGGCGGGGATAAATACTGGTATGAGTGGTATGAGGTTCATTTTAGGATTTCCACAGTTCTCTCTTTAACATGGCTGGAGCTGCAAAACCACATACATTTCTTTCCTAGGGGTGAGAGATGAGGCAGGGTGGTGAGAAAACTAGAGATGCAGTTATCTGGTAGTCTAATCCCAGAGCCCCTACATTAAGAACCCTTTTTTAAATGGGGGCAAGGAGTTAGCCTTGTCTGAATCTGCATTCTTTTATTGTTGCCTCTGCCATTGTTATGACAGAGGGCTACCAAAGTTCATATTTCTAAACTACTAGGGCAGTTTGATGTTCAAGTGGTCACTTTCTTTTTGTTCTAGACCCTGACCTGGAAAATCTCGGGAGAACAAGCAGTGGTTCTTAGATGAAGGGCTTCAATTTATGTTTTCCTGTAGTCTAGTAAGTTCTAATAGTGTTGTATCTACTGTGCTTAAATAACTAGGGAAGTCCTTCTGACAGTCAGCTACCTAGCCTTCCTCCTCTGGTCACTTTTCCTCCCCTTAGCTGCTCTTCTGTAGGCTGTCAGCTTTCCAAAACACCAAATATGACCTGAGAAACTGTGTCCTTGTATATCACCTAATTGGATTGTTCACAGTTTTTGTTTTTGGGGTTTTTTGTTTTTGTTTTTGTTTTGCCGGTTAATGGGCCTGAACTCTGAGCCTGGCTGCTGTCCCTGATCTCTTCAGCTCAAGGCTAGTACTCTACCACGTAAGCCACAGCCTCACTTCCGGTTTTTTTTTCTGCTTATATGATGCTGAGGAATCAAACCCAGGGCTTCATGCATGCAAGCCAAGCATTCTACCACTGAGCCACCTTCCCAGCCATCGTTCAGTTTTTTTTTTTTAATTATTTTTTATTGTGAAAATACCGTACAGAGGGGTTACAATTACATGGGGTAGATAATTGTTCACAGTTTTGAAGTAAATTAAAATTGTCCCATCTATTAGAGTTGACTCAAGATTTGTATCACACACATTCCCAGATTCTTCTTGTAGCTGTTGAATACAGGTCTCCCTCTCTTTTTTGGGGGGGGGTGGTCGTGGGGCCTGGGCACTGTCCCTCAGCTCTTCAGCTCAAGGCTAGCGTTCTACCACTTGAGTCATAGCACCACTTCTGGCTTTTTCTGCTTATGTCATGCTGAGGAATCAAACCCAGGGCCTGAGACTTGGAACTCAGGGCCTGGGCACTGTCCCTGAGCTTTTGCTTAAAGCTAGTACTCTAGCACTTGAGCCACAACATCACTTCTGGTTTTTTCTGTTTATGTGGTACTGAGGAATTGAACCCAGGGCTTCATGCATACTAGGCAAACACTCTACCACTAAGCCACATTCCCAGCCCCTGAGCTCAGGTCTCTTTGAGTAATAATTGCTCTGAAACATCTATCTTTCTATCTATCTATCTAATCTATTGTATCTATCTTATATGTCTATTTGCCAGTTCTGGGGCTTGAACTTGGCCTGGGCACTGTCCCTGAGCTTCTTTGTTTGTTTAAAGCTATTGCTCTACTTGAGCCACAGTACTACTTCTGGCTTTTCTGTGTATGTGGTACTGAAAAATCGAACCCAGGGCTTAATGCTTGTAAGCACTCTTCCACTGAGCCACATTCCCAGCCCTGAAACATTTATTAACCACCCATTGTGTACAAAGCACTGAGATATTCAGAGCAGCAGCAGGCAACCAAGTTTCTACTCTTTCGTGTGTGTGTGTGTGTGTGTGTGTGTGTGTGTGTGTGTGTGTGTGTGTGTGTGTGTGTGTGGCTTAAACTCTGGGCTTGGGAGCTATCCCTCAGC
>NW_012267284.1:5259104-5264833 GCF_000151885.1 Dipodomys ordii
CTTGAGCCACAGCGCCACTTCCGGCTTTTTTTCTTTTTGCTTATGTGGTGCTGAGGAATCGAACCCAGGGCCTCAGGCATGCAAGGCAAGCGCTTTACCACTGAGCCACCTCCCCAGCCCCTAAAGTTTCTACTCTTAGAAGACCTTTATCCTTTAAGCTTATATGGTTAGATATGTATAAAAAGAAAAATGAGCAGGGCACCTGTGGCTCATGCCTGTAGTCCTAGCTACTCAGGAGGCTGAGATCTGAGGATTGTGACTCAAAACTAGCCCAGGCAGGAAAGTTCCTGAGATTCATTGTCAGTTAACCACCAGAAAACTGGAAGTGGTGATATGGCTCAAAGTGGTAGAACACTAGCCTTGAGTGAAAAAGCTCAGGGACAGTGCCTAGGCCCTGAGTTCAAGCCTCATGATTGAACCCCTCCCCTCCACCCAAAAAATAAGATTGCAGAGAGAGTGGAAATCTGCTGGTAGACAGAGATGACCAAATGTACATTCATTGCTTGGAATTGGAAGGAACCCAGCAGACTGATCAAGAGGCAAGATAGCATGTTCCTCCAATTGAACGTGATAATTCAGAGTATTATTAAACAATAAATTGAGAGAAGTCATTTGCAGTACATGTGACAGAAAGCTAATAGAAAATAACAAGAGCAGGTAGGGGACTAGGACTATGTGGCTTAGTGGTAGATTGCTTGCCTAGCATGCATGAGCCCCAGGTTTGATTTTTCAGCACCACATAAACAGAAAAAGCCAGAAGTGGTGCTGTGGCTCATGTGATATAGTGCTAGCCTTGAGCAAAAGAAGTCCAGGGACAGTGCCTAAGCCCTGTGTTCAAGCTCTAGGACTGGCAAAAGAAAGAGAGAGAGAAGGTAGGCATGAAACAATGCTCAAGCTGTACTAGAATTTCAGGAGTTGGATGTTAAAATGGCAGTACGGACTGTTACTTTCCCACCAGGAAGGAAAAAGTAAAAGGTATACAAACCTCTAATGTGTACACAAGAAAAGGACAGTCCCATCTTGGTGCAGTGGGAATGTGAATTGGCACAGTCTTCCTAAGAGGGATTTGACAGTGTTTACTGAAGTTTAAAATGTCTTTTGCCCCAGTAATTCTAAATACTCTGAACTATAGTAGTTGTTATGGTGTGAACCAAATGACATAAAGTGTTCATTGTACCTAAAAACATGCAAAACACTGTTTAGATACAGAGATGTTCATGCAAGATTTATTTATTTTTGTCAGTCATGGGGCTTGAACTCTGGGCTGGTCTTCTGGTGGTTTATTGGAGATAAGAGTTTCATGGACTTTCCTGCCAGAGCTGGCTTTAAACCATAATCCTCAGATCTCAGCCTCCTGAGTAGCTAGGATTACAGGTGTGAGCCACCAGAGCCTGGCTTCATAACAATGTAACTTAGAAACAACCCAAATGGTCCCTCAAGTTTTGGCATATCCATGCTGTGAAACACTGTATAGCCATTAAAAAGATTTGAGCCACTTGCCCATGTAATTGTAATCCCTCTGTACGGTATTTTCACAATAAAAAATATATAAAAATAAATAAAAAAAGATTTGAGCCAGAGTTAGGTGTGTTAACATCAGGAAAAGATGATCTGAGATGGAAATTCAGAGGACAAGTAGTAAAACACAGGTAGGCTTCACTTTAGGAGATAAACATATAGAACACATACAAACATGTAGAAAAGGGACAAAATGGAAATGAGAGGGGTCCTGAAAAGTCATTTTCATTAGGGGGAGCAGTACTAAGGGAAGCTGAACTTGCGACCTTGCACTTGCTAGGCAGGCACTCCCCCATGCGAGCTATGCTCTCAGCCCTTTTGCTTTAGTTAGCTTTCAGATAGGATCTACAATCCTACCCCTGCCTCCTGCACAGCTCAGGTTAAGGGTGTAAATCACCATACCTGGCAAGGGTCTTTTTACAGAAGTTACCACACATGTGCCTTAAAAAGGCAACTTTTAAAAGCTGTAACAGAACTTTACCCTGCACCGAAGTATATATAGATGTGGACTTTTTTTTTTTTTTTTTGGTTCGGTCATGGGACCTGAACTCTGGGCCTGGGCGCTGTCCCTGAGCTCTTCAGCTCAGCGCAAGTGCTTTACCATTTGAGCCACAGCACCACTTCCGGCTTTTTCTGCTTATGTAGTGATGAGGAATTGAACCCAGGGCCTCAAACATGAAAGGCAAGCCTTCTACCACTGAGCCACCTTCCCAGCCTAATAGCTGTGGACTTTTATAAATTCTTCTTGGTTATGTGGAATCAGAAGAGTGATATTACCTTTAATGAATGACTTCCATTTGACAAATTACTGTAGATGTTTGGGCATTTGGTATTGGGATGTCAGTATCTGAAATGTTTATGGGTATTCTGTTGAGCACTTGTTACCTGATAGTCTTGACATGTTTTTTTAAAGTCTAAAAGCAGATTAGTATTGTTCGAAGTATAGCTTGGTGGTAGAGAACTTGCCTAGCATGTGTGTGTCCCTGGGTTTTATCTTTGGCACAAGTGGATTTCCATCTCAGATTCATCTTTTCCTGATGTTAACACACCTAACTCTGGCTCAAATCTTTTTTTATTTATTTTTGTTTATTTTTTATTGTGAAAATACCATACAGAGGGATTACAATTACATGGGCAAGTGGCTCAAATCTTTTTAATGGCTATACAGTGTTTCACAGCAGGTAGATAGGTAAGTAGATAGAAAGACAGACAAATAGATAGATTACTGACTTAGTAGCAGATACTCTATACCATCCTTCCTAGAGATTGCTACCTCCTCTCCTCCTGTCTTGAGTTGGGACCCTGCTTTCCTGTGAGGACTGACAACTTTACAGATTCATAGGGAAAGGCTGCTCCTTGCTAGTCAGGTTCCAGCATACTGATTCTATATCAAGAAGTACTTGCTTCCTGAACTCTCCTCTACTCTGCTTGCTTGGGCAAAGGGAGACTTCACCCTCTAGCTGGTAGAGCCCCGAGCATTTTGTCTTCATAGTTATAGAGACACCATTGGATTTAAATTCTTCAAAGTGCTCTCTCAAAATACCATGCAATGAGAATTTGTCCCATGACAAGAAGCTAAGATGAATTTCATTTTCTTTTTTTTTTTTTGTTGGTTGTGGGGCTTGAACTCTGGGCCTGGGCGCTGTCCCTCAGCTCTTCAGCTCAAGGCGAGCGCTCTACAGCTTGAGCCACAGCGCCACTTCCGGTTTCCTAGTGGTTTATTGGAGATAGGAGTCTCACAGTCTTTCCTGCCCAGGCTGGCTTTGAACTGCGATCCTCAGATCTCAGCCTCCTGAGTAGCTAGGATGATAGGTGTGAGCCACCGGCGCCCGGTTTGAATTTCATTTTTTTTGGGGGGGGGGTCCAGTCGTGGGGCCTGAACTCTGGGCCTGGGCTCTGTCCCTCAGCTCTTCAGCTCAAGGCTAGCACTCTACCACTTGAGCCACAGCGCCACTTCCGGCTTTTTTCTTTTTTCTTTTGTGGTGCTGAGGAATTGAACCCAGGGCTTCAGGCATGCAAGGCAAGCGCTCTACCACTGAGCCACCTTCCCAGCCCCGAATTTCATTTTCTTTTGTCCATGTGTTATTCATTTATTCAGCAAATGTCTTCTGGTCCTTGCTTTGTGTGTGTGAAACCCAGTGCCTAGCATAGGGAAAACAAAGTGGAGTCAGGCATGACCTTGCTTCAGGGCAGGATCCAGATTATCATAGTGTGTCTATACAAGTGTGTAAGAGAAGCTAGGGCAGATGCCAGCATGATGCAAGTTCCATGCTGTGGGTGCTGGACGAGTCCACTGCACGAGGAGAAGGTGTGTAGAGGTGACCTCCCAGAGGTCAAAGACATTGATCAGAGGTATCATAGTTCTTGTTTTTTACTAAAGGAATGCTAAAAATAGGACAAAACCCAAAATGCCACTAGAATAAGCTCTTCAAGTTTTGCTCATCCATATCCTTTAAGTTTTTAATAAAATATTGGAAGGAACCATACAGCAAACCAATTGGAAATCTCTCAAGATGTCAGCAAACCTGCAGTATGAGCCTTCTGCTCCCATGTCTTTCTGGGCTTGTGTTCTTCACCTTTCAGCATCCATTCATGTTCCACAGTGTTGTAAATGACTTCAATGTAGACATTCTTGTGCAGTACACACTTACTAAAATGTGTAATGATGCTAATGAGCGTGGTGGTTCACTGCTATAATCCCAGAGCTAGAGAGAGAGAGGCAGGAGGATCAAAAGTTCACGGCCAGAGCCTGGGGGGGATAACTCAACTGGTATATTACCAGCTTTGCAGGTGGAGGCCCTGTGTTTAGACCCCAGTACTACCAAAGACAAATGTCCTCCACAAGTCCAGCCTGAGCTATATACTGTTTAAAAAACAATCATGCTGCATGATGGATCCAAAAGAGAGTTTTTAAAGATCTTAATATAACCCAGAAATGCCAAGCTCATGTGGCATATACTAGTCATTTTGGGAGGTCATGCCTTTATTCCAGAAGATGAGGTTCTTCTACTCAGACCCTACCTAAGCTAGTATCCTCAGCTGACTCCTTGTCCCCATATCAGAGTAACTTGGGACTCCATCATCAAAAGATTGGTGACTTTGGAGAAACTGGGATTTATGTTGTATTGATGGTGCTGGAAACTGAGCCCAGGTCTGCATTCATGCTAGGCAAGCACTCCACTCCTGAGCCATATTCCTTGCTTAGGAGGTACTGTTTGAACATGGAAAGGAAGACCTGGAGGTAAAGGCAAGTTTTAACACTAATGAGCACAGTTACTGAAAAATTGATCCCTACTTAAGAGGAAACATTTGAGAAGTATAACGCTCACAGTAGGATACCTGTGCTGGTAAGGTGGATGCCTATGATGACGTCACTTTCCTAGTGATTAGTTCCTCTCAGAAGGAACAGTTACAAAATAAATGAAAGAAAACCAGAAACTACTCATGTTCACTACAGTTGCCTCCACATCTGGGTCTTGAACCCTCACATACCCATTTCCCCATCTGCATTTCTGTGTTGTGATGGTGGGGGTCAGTCATAAAGCTCTCCAGGCTTTTCTAACACTTTTTTTCTGTTTCTTTAGGTATTTCTGGGAAAAGCCAGCTTCTGTTTGCACTGGTCTTCACAACTCGTTACCTGGATCTTTTTACTTCATTTATTTCGTTATATAATACATCTATGAAGGTATGGTAATGGTAAACAGAAATGGAAACCTATAGAAACTGCTAATGTATGTAGGCTGTGTGCTGTTCCTAAAACTTTTTAGGCCCCCCTGTATGCATGGCTGGGAATAATTACTCTGTTTCAGAAAGTACTTTGGGCTTAAGAGACATTTAGCTTGAAGTTCCTTAAGTATGATACATCTTTTAAAGCTCCTGATAACCCAGTAAGAAAGAGGGATGACAGTGGAACAGTGGGGAATTACAGACCTCCTAGGACGGTGAGTATATAACAAGAAATAAAAGGTGCAGTGTCTCATTTTGCAATGTGTGAGGCACTGTAGCGTAGGCTGCTGCTGCTGCTTCCCTGTTTCCACTTAGTTTTTTTGTTTGTTTGTTTTTTTGGTCGGCCGGGGGGCTTGAACTCTGGGCCTGGGCGCTGTCCCTCAGCCCTTCAGCTCAAGGCGAGCGCTCTACCACTTGAGCTACAGCACCACTTCCGGTTTTCTGGTGGTTTATTGGAGATAGGAGTCTCACGGTCTCTCCTGCCC
>NW_012267284.1:5266893-5269870 GCF_000151885.1 Dipodomys ordii
GGCTTTTTTCTTTTTGCTTATGTGGTGCTGAGGAATTGAACCCAGGGCCTCAGGCATGCAAGGCAAGTGCTCTAACACTGAGCCACTGTCCCAGCCCCATGTCCAGTATTTTTTGCTGCAGCGTAGGGTTTCATGTTGTTTTTTTGGCCCACCACACCTAATTCACCTACTTCTATCTCCCACCTAGCTAGGAATACAGCCATGTGTCACCATGCACAGGTTTTTGAGGTAGAGGTCTTGCACATACTGTAGCACATACTACTCTGTGCCTTCCGTGTGGCTGGGATTGCAGGTGTGCACTGTAACATGTTATGCTCAGCTGCTTGGTTGTATTTTCTTTTTTTTCCAGTCATGGGGCCTCAACTCTGGGCCTGGGTGCTGTCCCTCAGCTCTTCAGCTCAAAGCTAGCGTTCTACCACTTGAGCCATAGCACCACATCTGGCTTTTTCTGTGTATGTAGTGCTGAGGAATCAAACCCAGGGCCACATGCATGCAAGGCAAGCACTCTACCACTGAGCCACCTTCCCAGCCCTGAAAGTCAGTGGAGTGAGAGCCATGTAGTTTTTATCTGCTGAGCACTAGAGGGATTAGGATATAGCTGTTCTTCAGTGGTTGCTGAGGCCCCAGTGGGCTAAACCCCATTGACCACAGCCACTCAAGTGAGGCTTTAGCTGCCCTGATCCTTGTCTAGTTTCTTTGTGAATTTTTTTTATTAATCATGTAAGTGCTTGACTGTCTTTATTTACCTATTAAGTCATTTGCTCAAATGTTTTCCTAATTAAGTTTCTCAAGTTGTATATCCTAAGAAGTAACACCAGATGGTGTGATCCCTATCCTAGTCATTTCTTCTCATTTGATTGAACAGAGACAGCTATTTGGTTCTTGGGCTTACTTTTTGGTGATTTGAAAATTGGTTCTTTGATCTTAAATTTGGTGACCTTGCTGGTTTGATTCTTGAGCATAAATATAGGTGGTTTGAAATTGACATATTTTCACAGTGTCAGAGTTTATGGTATATACTGTTACAAGTTACACCCAGCTTAACTTGGGGTAGGTAGGTAGGGGGCATAACATCTGACTTCTGGAAGATGAAAGAAAACAAACCTTACTTCGGGACCTTTGAACAGCCAAGCTGCTATATACACAGAATTTTCCCTTGGAGGCAGCAGGTTTTTCCAAATAATTTCTAACCTTCAGGGCTTTTGTTGTGATGACAGAATTTCATATCAACGATCTAGGTATGTAGTGATAAGAGTAACATAATTTAAAATAAAAAATAATCACTGCCAGGCTGTGGTGGCTCATGCTTGTAATCCTAGCTACTCAGGAAGCTGAGATCTGAGGATCATGGTTTGAAGCCAGTTAGGCAGGAAAGTCCATGAGACTCTCACGTCCAGAAGTGGTAGAGCTCCACACATGGGAAAAAGTCGAGCAGGAGCTTAAGGTGCTGAGTTTCTTTGCCCTAAATTGGGGGGTGGTACTATAAGTTGAACACCTCCCAAAGAATTTGACTATGGGGCTGGGACTTAGTGGTAGAGTGCTTGCCTAGCATTCATGAAGCCCTGGGTTTGCTTCATCAGTACCACATAAACAGAAAAAGCTGGAAGTAGCACTATAGCTCAAGTGCTAGCCTTGAGCAAAAGCAGCTCAGGAACAGTACCCAGGTCCTGAGTTCAAGACCTAGGACTGGCACAAAAAAATGAAAAAGAAAAGAGAATTTGACCATGTTTAAATATTAAAATACAACCCCCCCTTTGGGGTTGGGAAGGTGGCTCAGTGGTAGAGTGCTTGCCTTGCATGCGTGAGGCCCTGGGTTTGATTCCTCAGCACCACATAAGCAAAAAAGAAAAAGCCGGAAGTGGTGCTGTGGCTCAAGTGGTAGAGCGCTAGCCTTGAACTGAAGAGCTGAGGGACAGTGCCCAGGCCCAGAGTTCAGGCCCTACGACCGGACCCAAAAAAAACTATTTAAAAAGATAAATAAATAAATAAATAAAATACAACCCCCCCAAAATGCTGAGTAGATGGGTGTTATAGAAAGCTGAGAGAGTGATGACTCTTGTTGTGTATTGCTAATCTGGACATTGTTCTCATTTTCAGCTTATCTACATTGCCTGCTCCTATGCCACGGTGTACCTGATCTACATGAAATTCAAGGCAACTTATGACGGCAATCACGACACCTTCCGAGTGGAGTTTCTGGTGGTCCCTGTGGGAGGCCTCTCATTCCTTGTCAATCATGACTTCTCTCCTCTTGAGGTTAGTTTAAGAGGTCATGTCTGATTCCCTGTTTGCAGATAATGTAAATTTTTGTTTTTATTTTCCAATTTGACAATACTTCCCATGCAGCATGCACCCTGTGGTATAAATATAGACAGCAATTAAAACACCCAAGGTTTTGGGGGTTTGGGGGAGGAAGGAGGTATTTGCTGATACCAATCCTTAAGAATATAAACTCAGGGCTGGGAAGGTGGCTCAGTGGTAGAGCACTTGCCTTGCATGCATGAGGCCCTGGGTTGGATTCCTCAGCACCACATAAGCAAAAAGAAAAAAGCTGGAAGTGGCGCTGTGGCTCAAGTGGTAGAGCAATAGCCTTGAGCTGAAGAGCTGAGGAACAGCACCCAGGCCCAGAGTTCAGGCCTCACTACTGGACCCCCCCAAAAAAATAAAAAGAATATAAACTCGGGGTGGGAATGTGGCTTAGTGATAGAGTGCTTGCCTAGCATGCATGAAGTCCTGGGTTTGATTCCTCAGTACCACATAAACAGAATAAGTCAGAAGTGGCGCTGTGGTTCTAGTGGTAGAGCGCTAGCCTAGGAAACAGAGAGGCTCAAAGACAGTGCCCAGGGCTGGGAAGATGGCTCAGTAGTAGAGCGCTTGCCTTGCATGCATGAGGCCCTGGGTTGGATTCCTCAGCACCACATAAGCAAAAAGAAAAAAGCCAGAAGTGGCGCTGTGGCTCAAGTGGTAGAGCACTAGC
>NW_012267284.1:5275480-5278914 GCF_000151885.1 Dipodomys ordii
AGGCAAGCGCTCTACCACTGAGCCACCTTCCCAGCCCAAGCCACAGCTCTTTTTCCAACTTTTTGGTGGTTCATTGGCGATGAGTCTCAAGGACTTTCTTCCCCTGGCTGGTACTGAACTGTGATCCTAAGATCTTAGCCTCCTGTGTAGCTAGAATTACAGGTGTGAGCCACTGGCACCCAACTTTTTTTTTTTTGTCAGTCCTGGGGCTTGAACTCTGGGCCTGGGTGCTCTTTCTGAGCTCTTCAGCTCAAGGTAAGCACTCTACCATCTGAGCCACAGCACTATTCCAGTTTTCTGATGGTTAATTGGAGATGAGTCTTACGGACTTTCTTGCTGGAGCTGGCTTTGAGCCACGATCCTCAGATCTCAGCCTCCTCATAAGTAGCTAAGATTACTGACCAGCTCCCAGTGCTGCTTTTTTTTTTTTTTTAATTGTTAGTGAGTTGAATTCCTGGCCTTGCTTGCCCTTGTTAGGCACTCCCTCTACCAGCTAAGCCACACCTCCAGCCCTTTCTAAAAAAGTTATTATAAATGTGATGTACAGAAGAGATATAGTTACACAAGTCAGGTAATGAGTACATTTCTTTTTGGACAATGTCACCCCTTCCCTCCCAGTTTTTCCCTCCCATTCCCCACCCACAAGTTATATAGTTTGTTTTCAATATTGTCTTTCAATATTGCACCACTGCTGCATTTGTTCATCCTTTGTTCTTCCATTTCTGTCCTCCCCCCTCCCCCCGCCCCCCCCCCCCGCCTTCCCAAAGACAGATAAACTAGACAGAAAAGAAAGCCAGATATTGGGTGGCTCACCTGTAATCCTAGCTACTCAGAAGGCTGAGATCTGAGGATTGTGGTTCAAAGCCAGAATGGGCAGGAAAGTCCCAAGACACGCTTGTCTCCCAATTAACCACCAGAAAACTGGAAGTGGAACTGTGGCTTAAAGTGGAAGAGCATTAGCCTTGAGCAAAAAGACTCAGGGACAATGGCTAGGCCCTGAGTCCAAGCCCCATGACTGACAAATAAAAATAGAAACAAAAAAGCCTCTTGTTTCCATTTTCTAGAGTTCCTTTCAATAAATATATGATCAAGTGCGAAGAGGCATTGTGCCTTTGTGATTCTCTCCTAAGGGTATCCTCTGGTCTCACTATGCCTAGAGTCCTATGTAATTTGTCATGTCCTCCAGCCCTTTTTTTTTTTGGTCGGTAGTGGGGCTTGAACTCTGGGCTTGGGTGCTGTCCCTGCACTCTTCAGCTCAAGGTGAGCACTCTACTGCTTGAGCCAGTGCCACTTCCGGTTTTCAAGTGGTTTATTGGAGATAAGAGTCTCACAGACTTTCCTGCATGGGCTGGCTTTGAACCTTGATCCTCAGATCTCAGCCTTCTGAGTAGCTAGGATGACAGGTGTGAGCCACCAGCACCCAGCTTCTTCAGCCCTTTTTTACAGTTATTTTTTACACTGCTCCTTTTTGCCCAGGACCAGCCTAGACTGCAATCCACCTATTTAAATGTTTTGCATGTTATGCCATGGTCACAGGACCCCTCTCCCCCCCCCCCCGCAAGAAGACCACCGAGAGTCAGACTACAGCTGTTTTATTTAAACGGGCTGCAGCTCGGGCCTCATCCTACACTCCGACACAGCGGAGCCTAGGAGGAGAGCCCCGAGCTAAGGATTTGCAGGTCTTACATAGGCACACAATCAACCAGGTGTTTTGATTACCACCACGTGTTGCTTTGCTAGACAGAAACAAGCAACAAGTGGTCACTGCCTCAAACTTTAACCTTTCATTTCATAGCTGAGATGACAGGCACACACACCTCCTCCCCCCCCACACACAAAACACACCTCTACTGTTTTGGCCTTGGGGTTTTTTTTTAACTGTTTAAAATCGGATTTAAGAACTTTCCAGGATGGTCTGGAACTATTATCCTCCCAATCTCAGCCTCCTAAGTAGCTAGTATTACATGTATTACCTTGCTCAACTGTGAGACAATTTTTTAAATATGCAGTTGTAAAGCAGAATGAACAAATTTGCCCTGTACTATAAAAGCTGCTGGCTGGCTGTGGCTTAGGCATCAATCTGTTCCTGTCCAGTCAGTAGCTGAGTGAATTACTCAGATTTGACAGAAGTCAGTGGTTTGGGGTTTGGAAGAATGGCTCAGTTGGTAGAGCACTGGCCAATGAGTGAAAGTGACAGGTTCCAAGTTCAAGTCCCTATCTTACACCAAAAAAAAGTGTTTGTGGGAACCCTATCAGAAAATCTCAAGCCTTAGGCTCAGGCTTGCTGAATCTTGGCTACATGCATCTCCCCCTAGTCTGGGGTTTAATGGGAATCCTACAGGATTTCTGTGAGGTTTAAATGTGCCTCACCTAAACAGCTCACAGCACTTAGAAAACACTGATACCTAGGAACAGCTGCCTCAAAAGCTGCTGGGGGGGGGGGCTGTGAAGATGGCTCAGTGGTAAAGCGCTTGCCTTGCATGCCTGAGGCCCTGGGTTCGATTCCTCAGCACCACATAGCAAAAAGAAAAAAGCCAGAAGTGGAGCTGTGGCTCAAGTGGTAGAGTGTTAGCCTTGAACTGAGGGACAGCGCCCAGGCCCAGAATTCAGGCCCCACGACTGGACCAAAAAAAGAATAAAAAAAAAAAAGCTGCTGGGTACCAGTACTTGCAGGAGCCCCTCTGCCCCATTTATGTCAGAAGGTTTGGCATTCTTGCCAGAGACACCTAGAAATCAACAGTGCCTTTCCAGGCTATCAAGGCTGGACAATTGGTGATTGCTTCAGGGGCTCCATGTTGTTTTCACTGTGTGCTTTCACCCTCTAGTGGTGAGTTGTGGAGCTTCCATGGAATTGAGGTCTGCATAGAAGATGCCCTACCCCTCCCTCTTGTCTGGTTAACCTTTTTTTGGGGGGTGGGGGGTGGGGTCCTGTCCTGCGGCCTGAACTCTGGGCCTGGGCGCTGTCCCTCAGCTCTTCAGCTCAAGGCTAGCGCTCTACCACTTGAGCCACAGCGTCACTTCCGGCTTTTTTCTTGTGTGGTGCTGAGGAATCGAACCCAGGGCCTCATGCATGCAAGGCAAGCGCTCTACCACTGAGCCACCTTCCCAGCCCTGGTTAACCTTTTTATTTTTATTTATTTTTATTGTTTTATTTTTGTGGGTTGGGGGGCTTGAACTCTGGGCCTGGGCACTATCCTTCATTTCTTCAGCTCAAGGCTAGGGCTCGACCACTTGGGACACGGCGCCAATTCCCATTTTCTGATGGGTAATTGGAGATAAGAGTCTCACGGACTTTCCTTCTCAGGCTGGCTTTGAATGGCGATCCTCAGATATCAGCCTCCTGAGTAGCTAGGATTATAGGCCTGAGCCACCAGCGCCCAGCTCTGGTTAATCTTTTTTAATTTTTTTAAAATTTTTATTGTCATTATAAAGGT
>NW_012267284.1:5283934-5285693 GCF_000151885.1 Dipodomys ordii
AGCCTTGAGCTGAAGAGCTGAGGGACAGCGCCCAGGCCCAGAGTTCAAGCCCCACGACCGACAAAAAAAAAAAGAATCCCCTTGCCCAATCTTTGTGGCAAGATAAGTTTCCCCTCACCAGTTTTCCACCAGTCTTTGTTTCCTTCTCTGTCTGGGGGTTTATAGGCCATGGGAATTTTCTTTATTCACTCCAAGTCTTCTTGGGAGTACTGAGGCTCAGGAGGCAAAGCTCGTGGCCCTGGGTCTACTAGAGTCAGTACTTCCGCTCTGGGCTGGAGGGCCGCCTCCTTAGCTGCCTGATCGGCCAAGTTATTTCCTTTGGTTATAGAATCAGTTCTATAACTGATGGCCAGGGCAATGCATAATGGCAATATTTGCTGGTTCCCATATGGCCTGGATGAGGCTTAAAATTTCTTCTTTATTTTTAATAGTCTTTCCCTCAGCTGTCAGCAGCCCCCTCATGGTAAATGGCTCCATGGACATGCACAGTGGCAAAAGCATACCGACTGTCCGTGTAAATGTTTAGTCTCTTCCCTTTTCCCATTTGTAGGGCTTTTGTTAGTGCCACTAGTTCTGCTTTTTGTGCAGCCGTTCCCTGGGGAAGTGCTTCTGCCCACACTATCTCAGTGTCTGTGGTGACTGCTGTGCCCGCGCACCTTTTTCCATCTCGAATGAAACTGCTGCTCAGCATGCGATAGTGGCGAGTCCAAGTCTGGCCTCTTTTCCTTGGCCCGGTCTCTCTTTTCACGCTCAATTTCGCGTTCTCTGTCCTTCCTTTCCTGTCTTTGCTCCTGTCTCTCTTATTGTAAACCTTTTCTGCCACAGCTACTAGATCCCTAATAGGCTTTTCACCAAGTCTGTCTAGAGCCTGCAACTTTCGCTTTATGTCTGGTGCAGCTTGATTTATATAGGCAACATAATCATCTGAGCCGATTCCTGGGTCTCAGGATCATACGGGGTATATTGACTAAAAGCTTCCATGAGCCGCTCAAGATATGCTGCTGGACTTTCACTTCCTCCCTGTCTTACATTATAAACCTTGGCCATATTAGTAGGTCAGTGAGCCGCCGCCTTGAGACCTGCCAACAGAGCCTGGCCGTAGACGAGGAGTTGCTCCCTACCTTCAACCGTATTGTAGTCCCATGTTGGTTGGATCTCAGGAAAATAGGCAGCGATCAGGGCAGGATCTGTGATGGGCGCTCATGTGGGGCCAGGGATATGTTTCCGGGCCGCCTTTCGGATACGGTCTCTCTCTTTGGTGGTAAAAAGGACCTGTAAAAGCTGACTGCAATCATCCCAAGTGGGCTGATGAGTATAGAGAATAGTTTCAAGCAAACAAATTAAATCCTGGGGTTTCCTCAGAAAAGGGGGCATTTAGGGTGTGCCAATTGTATAGATCACTGGTAGAAAATGGCCAATATTGGAGTTGCTGTTGACCATCCACATCCACAGGAACTACAGAGCATAAGGGAAAAACAGCTGGATTAGATGGGGGATTGATCCCATGGCATTGTCCAGTGACTGGCCCCTCAGAAACTTCAAGGGCAGGTGCCGAGGGTTCTATAGCTCCCTCCTCCTCGTTTTTTTGTTTGTTTGTTTTGTTTTGGGGTTTTTTTTGGGGGGAGGTCCGGTCATGGGGCCTGAACTCTGGGCCTGGGCGCTGTCCCTCAGCTCTTCAGCCCAAGGCTAGCACTCTACCATTTGAGCCACAGCGCCACTTCCGGCTTTTTTCTTTTTGCTTATGTGGTGCTGAGGAATC
>NW_012267284.1:5288898-5292590 GCF_000151885.1 Dipodomys ordii
AACCGGAAGTGGCGCTGTAGCTCAAGTGGTAGAGTGCTTGCCTTGAGCTGAAGAGCTGAGGGACAGCGCCCAGGCCCAGAGTTCAAGCCCCACGACCAACAAAAAAAAAAAGAGTCTCGAGGGGGCTGGGAAGGTGTCTCAGTGGTAGAGTGCTAGCACACCTAGCATGCATGAAGCCCTGAGTTCGATTCCTCAGTACACATACACAGAAAAAGCCAAAAGTGGCACTGTGGCTCAAGTGGTAGAGTGATATTGAGCAAAAGATGCTCAGGGACAGTGCCCAGGCCTTGAGTTCAAGCCCCAGGACTGGCGTCTCACGGACTTTCCTGCCTGGGCTGGCTTTGAATCGCGATTCTCAGATCTCAGTCTTCTGAGTAGCTAGGATTACAGGCGTGAGCCACCGGAGCCCACCTGGTAAGATAAGAATCTTAAAAGTTTGTCTGCCCAAGCTGGTTCCTTACTGCCATCCTCAGATCTCAGCCTCCTCTTCAATAGCTAGGATTATAGGCATGAGCCACCACCACCCACCTTAGAATATTATATAATAATAGAACAATAACATTCCAAAACTCTCTTATTTCACTTGGGGGCCTGAAAAAGCAAATCAAATATCATACTACCCTTTAGAGTCTGCTACCAAAACATAAAGAAAACAACCTATCTACTTATTGAATAAGATTTCTGTGAGAATAAATGGATATATAATAAGGAAACAGGGTAAGCCTGAGTGATTTATTGAGACAGATGTGCTAGCACATGTCTGCCATCCCAGCAATCCAGAGACTGTGGCAGGAGGATTGGAAGATCCAGGCCAACCTGGGCTACATAGACCCTGTTTCAAAAAAGAATTACTGGGCACTGGTGGCTCTCGCCTATAATCCTAGATACTTAGGAGCCTGAGATCTAAGGATGAAGGTTTGAAGCCAGCATGGGCAGGAAATTCCATGAGATACTTATCTTCAATTAACCACCAAAAAGCCAGAAGTGGAGTTGTAGCACAAGAGAGCTAGTCTTAAACAACAACAAAAAAACCCCTCAGAGACAGTACCCAGACCCTGAGTGTAAGCCCTAAGACCAGCATTAAAGAAAAAAGTCATGGATCATTTCTCAAGAGCTATATTTTGACCTAGATAATTCATGTTTCAGATAAGAAATAGTGTTTTTAAAAGATTTTTAGACTACTCAGGAGGCTGAGATCTGAAGATCAAGGTTCAAAGCCAGCCTGGGCAGGAAAGTCTGTGAGACTCTTATCTCCAATTAACCACCAGAAAACCGGAAGTGGCACTGTGGCTCAAGTGATAGAGTGCTAACCTTGAGTTGAAGAGCCCAGGCCCAGAGTTCAAGCCCCATGACCCACAAAAAAAAAAAAAAAGATTTTTAGAGATGTAATTTAAACTAGATGTTTTCAGTAACAGCAGATTTTTTTTTTGTCGGTAGTGGGGCTTGAACTCTGGGCCTGGGCGCTGTCCCTCAACTCTTTTGCTCAAGGCTAGCACTCTACCACTTGAGCTACAGCGCCACTTCTGTTTTTTTTGTTTTGTTTTGTTTTTTTTTTCTGAGTGTTTATTGGAGATAAGAGTTTCACGGACTTTCCTGCCCGGGCTGGCTTTGAACTGCGATCCTCAGATCTCAGCCTCCTGAGTAGCTAGGATTATAGGCGAGAGCCACCGGTGCCTGGCTTGTAACAGCAGATTTTAAAACCTGTCACAGAGAATTAGCCTATTGAAGGGCCATGAAATCATTTGGCCCTTGGCAGAAGAAAAAAGGTTCTCTCGTGGAATGCTGAAGTATGTTGTGTGTGTGTGTGTATGTTTGTAGTCCTAGGTATAAATTCAAGACTTGTACTTACTAGCAGGTATTCTACAACTTGAGCCCTCACCTTGCCCTTCGATACTTTATTTTTTTAAGTCTGAGACTGAGACTAGAACTCATTACCTGATGCTTTCACTCATTAGCTAGCGCACTATCACCTGAGCCATGCCCAACCTCTTATTTTTTAACTCAATTCTTTTCAGTATTTTCTTCTTTGCTTTGCTTTTCAGATAGGGCCTCCTATTTTTGCCTAGACCAGCCTCATATTGTGATCCTTCTACCTACTAGCTAGTACAGATTTGCACCATCACATTAGTTTGTTATTTTGTTGTTGGTGGTGGAGGTCGTAGGGCTTGAACTCAGGGCCTGGGCACTGCCCCTGAGCTTTTTCACTCTACTACTTTGAGACATAGCACTACTTCAGTCTTTCTGGTGGTTAATTAGACATAAGAATCTCAAGGATGGGCTGGGAAGGTGGCTCAGTGGTAGAGCCCTTGCCTTGCATGCTTGAGGCCCTGGGTTCGATTCCTCAGCACCACAGAAGCAGAAGAAAAAAAAGCCGGAAGTGGAGCTGTGGCTCAAGTGGTAGAGCGCTACCCTTGGGCTGAAGAGCTGAGGGACAGCGCCTAGGCCCAGAGCTCAGACCCCACTACCAGCAAAAAAAGAAATCTCAAGGAGTTTCTTACCAGCTTTGAACTGAGATCCTCAGATATCAGCATCCTGAGTAGCTAGGATTACAGGTAGGAGTCACCAGTGTCTTGAAATGGGGTCTTGTGCCTGGGCTGGCCTCTACAACTCTTCTGATCTCTACCTCCTGAATAGCTATGATGACAGATATAAGCCACCATATTTCTGACCACAATTTTTATTTTAATTTGTACACCACCCTATTCCCCAGAAAATATATCTTTGGAGTTAGATTTGTAGGAAGTTGTTATTCTCTGGAACATAAATCATGATACTTTTTTTTTTTTTTTGATCTGTCGTGGGGCCTGAACTTTGGGTCTCAGCTCTTCAGCTCAAGGCTAGTGCTCTACGATTTGAGCCACAGCGCCACTTCTGGCTTTTTTCTTTTAGCTTATGTGGTGCTGAGGAATCGAACCCAGGGCCTCAGGCATGCAAGGCAAGCACTCTACCACTGAGCCACCTTCCCAGCCCTCATGATACTTTCTTTACTTCTTTCTTTTGGGGGGAGGAGTAGGATGATGGTACTGGGACTTGAACTCAGGGCATGGGCACTACCCCTTAGCTTTTTGTTGTTGTTGTTGTACAAGGCTGAGGCTCTTCCACTTGAGCCACAGCTCCACTTCCTATTTCTTTTGAATCAAGATTTCACTTAATTGCTCAGACTGGTCTCCAAATCCTGGGCTCAAATTGTGCTTCTACCTTAACCTTCCAAGTAGCTGGGATTACAAGTGTGAACCTGGCTTCTTTAAGTGATTATTAGTTGAATGTCTGCTTTCTAAATGAGGAAACAGTGTTCTCTGAGATGAAGTTCCATGTACAAAGTCACACTTGCCAGACCTCGCCTGTCAAGCCCCCGCTGTGGTTTCATTCCCAGCCAAGAGGGTGTGTTAAAGTTAATCCAGACTTGACAGGCTGGATTCTCCAGCATCTATAGCCAAACCCTATGAACACAACAGAAGTCCCATAAATACTTTGTCTAGTTGAGATGTAATCAGAACATATCAGAGAACAAACAGTTCACAGGCTTAAGACCAACTGCAGCTCACCGATGGCAGGATTGTTAGAGGAACTCCAGGGAAGTAGGGTTCTCACTATGAAAAGGCAATGAGAGCTTTGTGCTCATGTCTATAATCCTAACTACTCAGGAAGCAGATATCTGAGGATCGTGGTTCAAAGCCAGCCAGGGCAGAAAA
>NW_012267284.1:5293680-5297445 GCF_000151885.1 Dipodomys ordii
CCTCTTTCCAACTCCCAGCCTCTCAGTCCTTCTACCTACTAGTGGGTGGCTGTGTGTGCGCACACACACTTGAACTCATGGCCTCACGCTCTTGCTGGGCTTTTTCATTCAAGGCTGGCACTCTACCACTTGAGCCACACCTCCACTTCCAGCTTTTTGCTAATTAGTTGCAGATGAGAGTCTTGGATTTGTCTGCCTGTCTGGCTTTGAACTCAGATCTCAGCCTCTCAATTAGGATTACAGGCATAAGCCGCCAGTACTCTATCTACTCTATCCATATGTTTAATAAGATTTTTCATCCATCACATGTTTAGTAACCTATAGTATGTTTTATTATGGGAAAAGCAGTAGGCCAGGTAGGCAACTTGCTTCCCCTCTCGAAGCTTACATTCAAAGGAATATTGTTAGGAACTGAAGCTGAGCTGTAAGACCAAGTCTCACCCACAACTCCTCATCTGACCCTTGTTTTCCATATCAACCAGGTGAAGTATATTGTTTTGGTTTTTGGTCTTTGTCAGTTGTGGAGCTTGAACTTGGGGTTTAGGTTCTGTCCTTGAGCTCTTGCTCAAGTCTAGTGCTCTACCACTTTGAGACACAGCTCCACTTCCAGTTTTTGAGTGGTTAATTGGAGATAAGAGTCTCATGGGGACTTGTCTACCAGGTTTGTCTTTGAACTGCGATCCTCAGATCTGTTTCCTGAGTAGCTAAGATTACAGGCATGAGCCACTATGTCTGGCAAGTGTGTGTGTGTGTGTGTGTGTGTGTGTAACCATGTATATTATATATAATATATCATCATCATCATAATCATCATGAATTTGAGGCAGCTACCTCCTCTAGCCTGTCCCACCTGTAATAAGTCAGGAGCTACATGTGTGGGCAAGCTAATCTGTAAAAAAAAAATAGGTCCAAGAAACCACATGTTTATTCTTGAGATTTGCAGAACTGAAAAAGTCCTCCTGGGTAGCTTAGGCCCACTCACAGTGCAAAGACGTACACTGGAAACACCCAGAGCCACCTACACAAACCACTCCTAGATCAGCTTCCCTAAAAGATAGGACTTTGTGACTAGAGTTTTCCAGCTTCTCAAACAGCCCACTTATCTCAGGACTTAGCTGGCCTATCACATGGTTAGTAGCTGAACTTTGGTCCAGCAATAGTGTTAAGAAGTGGTTCTGTATAATAAAGGAAACCAAAGTAGAGTACGGAGGAAAAACCAAAGTCTGTGCTGTTTTAGATAAAGTGATCATAAAAGGCCTCTCTGAAGCAGTGACATTAGCACAGGCTTGAATGAAGAGGTTAAGAATCTCCTTTGTGTAGGGGAGTTGGGTATGGCTGCACACACTTGCAATCTCAGCAATCAGGAGGCTGAGGTGGGAGGATCATGAGTTTGAGGACAGTCTGGACTATGCAGTAAGACCCTGTCTAAACAACCCCCCCTACACACACTTCTAAGTAATATTCCCAACAGAGGAAGAAGGAAATGTAAAAACTCTGAGAATTAGCCCAGGGCCAGTGGCTCATGCCTGCAATCCTAGCTACTCAGAAGGCTGAGATCTGAGGATGGTGATTCAAAGCCAGCCCAGGCAGAAAGTCCATGCGACTCTTATCTCCAATAAACCACTAGAAAACCAGAAGTGGCGAAGTGGCGCTGTGGCTCAAGCGGTGGAGCACTCGCCTTGAGCTGAAGAGCGCAGGGACAGCGCCCAAGCCCAGAGTTCAAGCCCCACTACCGACAAAAAAAAAAAAAAACTCTGAGAATGAGCTTGATGTATTTGAAGGAGAAGCAGCACAGGCAATAGAGAGGAGGAGGACAGTAGTAACCCTAATAGATAAAACCAGAATTATAAAATTTTAAGGTGAGTCTGCCAGGGAAATGTCTCTTAGAGGGTTTGGAGTATATTTTATGCCCAAGAACACACCAATTCCTAGGCAAAATAAGACCAGGCCTGACAGTTCAACAGTGTCACCCAGGGTGCTGTAGGGCGATGAGGAAGAGCCATTGTGGAAACCAACATAGGCAAGAGAAGATAGAGGCTCAGGCCAGGATGGGAGAAAACCCAAATAAAATAATTTTCTCAATCAATATTAAGCATCAAGCCCAATGCCACTGGCTCACACCTGTTATCCTAGCTACTCAGGAGGAGGCTGAGATGTGAGGATCACAGTTTGAAGCAAGCTCAGGCAGACCCTTATCTCCAATTAGCCAGCAAAAATCCAGAAGTGGCTCAGGTGGTAGAGCATCAGCCTTGAGCAAATAAAGCTCAGGAAAAGCCCCCAGACCCCAAATCAAGCCCAGGACTGGGACAGACAGACAGACAGACAGACACACACACACACACACACACACACACACTATAAGCATTGAGGTGTTTTACTCAAGATTTAACAAACATATTTTACCTTTAAGACTTAGAAACTATATTTTGCCATTAAGATGAAGTGTTAGCAAGTGTGCTTTTGGACGATGTCATCCCTCCCTCCCCCCAGTTTTTCCTTCCCATCTCACCCACAGATTGTATAGTTCATTCTCAACATAGTATCTACAGAGTACCATGGCTACATGTGTTCACCTTTTGTCCCTCCATTTCTGTGCTTCCCCTTTTACCCCCCCCCAAAAAAAAAGGAATAAAGAAAAACCTCGTTTCCATTGGACTTTGTTTCGATAAATATACATTGCGCCTTTGTGTTCCTCCCCTCTGGTCTCACTGTGTGTGAAAGCCTGGAGTCCTGTGTAATTTATCACATCCCTGTGTTTTGTGAGTTTCGCTCCTCCATTCCTAGCAGACGAATCTTGTCGCCCTCTGGAAGTGTCAGCCCCAGGCATGAGCCCCAGACCCGCCATTCGTAGCCCTGTGACAGCAGTCCCCCCTTTAGAGGCTTTATCTATAAAGCTCAAGTCTCACCAGAATTGTTTCACAGTGTGCAAAAAAGGGAGGGGGGGGAAGGTTTCTAACGCGCACGCGCAGAAGGTGACAGCGTGGGCGGGACCAGTGAGCGTACGTACGCGCGCAAGAGCCCTAGCCCGGCCAAAGTGAGCATGCGCGCATAGCTTCACCTTCTTACGTGCGCCTGCGCGGGCTGGCGCCGGGGGTTTGCCGGCCAAGTCTGGAAGGCACTCGGGGGCTGCAGGCTGCAAGTGGTGCGCGCGCCGGTGATTAAGGCCGTGCGCGGCGGGGGCACCATGCCGGGGATGGTGCTCTTCGGCCGTCGCTGGGCCATCGCCAGCGACGACTTGGTTTTCCCTGGGTCCTTCGAGCTGTTCCTGAGAGTGCTGTGGTAAGCGGTAAGGGGTGGTGGCGCGCGGTCCCCACAGACGGCGATAACAAAAGTCACCAAGTTCCTTAAGGGCGCGCCCACCCTCGTCCCGGGTCGTCGCCCCCATTTCTTCACGGGTTGGCAGTCGGAGCTCAGGGGTGGGGAGGTCGTGGCCCGCTTGCCTCGGCCGCCGGGGCGCTCGCGCTGCAGCGCGCGAGCTCAGCCCGGGATGCGGCGCGGAGCCCTGGCACGGGAGCGCCCGCGCGTCATCGCCATCCGAAAGCCATGGCCTCGAGCTCTCCTCCGTCCTTTCTGCCATCTGCATCGTGCCGTCGCTGCTCAGGGGAGAAAGACATAATAGTTATTGTTTTTTTTTTCTTTCAAAGACCAAGTTGGGCAATGATGCCATTTGCTGTTATTCTTGAGCCAGTGGGGGGCTGGATTTCACGTGCAAGCGGTGGGGAGGATGGATGAGGGTGTGGCAAAGATTATATTTCAAAAAAAAAA
>NW_012267284.1:5299867-5300612 GCF_000151885.1 Dipodomys ordii
GCTTTTTTCTTTTTGCTTATGTGGTGCTGAGGAAGCGATCCCAGGGCCTCATGAATGCAAGACAAGAGGTCTACCACTGAGCCACCTTGCCAGCCCCCACCCTGAGCTTTTATGCTCAAGGTCAGTGCCCTATCACACAGCTCTACTTCCAGTTTTTTGGAGGTTAATTCGAGGTAAGACTTCCAAGGACTTTCCTGCCTAGGTTGGCTTTGAACCAGGATCCTTAGATCTCAACCTTCTGCACAGATAGAATTATCTGCATGAGGTTCTGGCACCTGGCTACTAGCTATTTTTACTAATGGGAATTTTATTTCACAGCGACCCTTAACCTTGGCTTGGGAAATATTTACTGTGTTGATTTATGTTTTGCAATTCCACTTCCTGGCTTCCCTTTCTGAGCCTGCCTGTTTTCCACAGGTGGATTGGTAGCCTGACTTTGTATCTCCTGCACCGAAGGAAGCTGGGCTGTGCTGGTGGGGTCCTGCTTAGTACCTACCTGATTGTTCTCCTCCTTCTCCTGGCCATCATTATTGGTGTGGTATCGGCCATCGTGTATGTCAGCATGAAAGGTAACGCCTCGTGGAGCGAGACTTTTTTTTTTGGTCTTTCGTGAGACTTGAACTCTGGGACTGAGCACTGTCCCTCAGCTCTTCAGCTCAAGGCTTGCGCTCTACCACTTGAGCCACAGCGCCACTTCCGGTTTTCTGGTGGTTTATTGGAGAGAAGAGTCTCACGGACTTTCCTG
>NW_012267284.1:5301682-5303326 GCF_000151885.1 Dipodomys ordii
AAGAGTGGAGCATAAGGCCCAGATTCAAGCAATACCACCACCACCCTTTCCCCCACCCCAAAATACTGATTGGACAGAATACTACATCTTACCCATTCATCAGTCAGTGAACAGTTGGATTATTTCTTTTTGGCTATTATATTTGCTTAAAAGTTGGTTTTGTTTTTCTTTCCCATCAGTCATTTGGCTTGAACTCAGGGTTTGGGTGCTGTCTCTGAGCTTTTTTGCTCAAGGCTAGTGCTCTACCACTTTGAGTCACAGTTCCACTTCTGGTTTTCAAGTAATTAATTGGAGATCAGTCTCATGGGAAGTGGAGCTGTGGCTCCAAGAATACTAGCCTTGAGTGAAAAAGCTCAGGGACAGTGCCCAGGACCTGAGTTCAAGCCCCATGGCTGGTTTAAAAAAAAAAAAAAAGTCTCATGGACTTTTCTGCCCAGGCTGAACTGCAATCCTCAATCCTCAGATCGCAGCCTTCTGAGTAACTAGAATGACAGGTAGGAGTCACCAGTGCCCCACTGCTTATAGTTTTTGGTTTTTTTTTTCCTTTTCCGGTTTTGTTTGATTTTGTGCTGTTTGTTTTGCAGTACTAAGATCTACTAATTGAACCATCAGGTTTGTTGTTGTTGTTTTCAAAATAGAGTCTCATTAAATTTTTGCTGAGCTGCCTCGAACTGTGAATCTATTTCACATCCTGAGTAGCTTGGATTATTTAGGTGTGAGCCAACAACACTTGTGGTGTAGCCCAGGCGGTTTTCACCATTCTCCTGTCTCATCTCCCACTTCAGGACCGGGATCATAGCAGTATGCCAACCTACCCTGCATTACATGTAGGTTTTCTACATGCACTCCTTTTCTCAGAGAATGTCTCCAAAAATGCGACAGACTTTCCCTGTTTGACTGCTCTTACTCATAGGACCACTCTGATGACTAATAAAGTGTTACAGAATAAAAATCCATCTGTCACAGGCCTGGCTGTGTGATAGGCCATCCTTACTGTGTGTTTCACTCAAAATCAGGTCAGGCTGCTGGAAAATTGCTTATCAGATTGTTAGTGAAAGGAAGAACTGGAGGGGTGGCCCGTGCAAAGAGTGATAGAATTAAAATCTTTTTTTAACTTTAGTTTTTATTCTTTTGCTTGTCCTGGCCTCAGATCCACAGTCCTGCTGCATAGCTAGGATCCCAGGCATGTAACACTACACCCAGCTAGAATCAAGGTCTTGACCATTTGGAATAATGATCTGAAACAGATGTTAGGTAATCTGTTGGCAGAAATATAGAAATGGGAGTTGTTAGTGGCAAAGTATTTCACAAGAAAGACTTCCTGATTTTGGACTTAGATGTGTCGCCTGTACTTACTTCCTGTAGCAATATATAGAAATCAGAACTATGCTATTTTTTTTTTTTTTTGCCAGTCCTGGGACTTGAACTCAGGGCCTGGGCACTGTCCTTGAGCTGCTTTTGCTCAAGGCTAGCACTCTACCATTTGAGCCATAGTGTTACTTCTGGGTTTTTCTGTGTATGTGGTACTGAGGAATTGAATCCAGGTCTTCGTGCATGCTAGGCAAGCACTTTACCACTAAGCCACATTCTATCTCCTGGTTTTTTTTTTTTTTTCTGGGTCCGGTTGTGGGGCCTGAACTCTGG
>NW_012267284.1:5313457-5316138 GCF_000151885.1 Dipodomys ordii
AGGATCAAGGTTCAAAATTCTGGGCAGGAAAGGCCACCAGACAGCTCCATGATTTCCCTGGGTGGTCTTTGCTTTTAGCAGTGGCATTCTGGGAGGGCAGTGTCTTCCAGGAGCAGGGGCTTTATCTCTGGAGATGGAGCTCACAATTACCATGCCTTTGCCACTGTCTGGTTTGCAGTTGGGTCATCATCGCTGCCACCGTGGTCACCATTGTCATCGTCTTTGACCCCCTGGGGGGAAACATGGCTCCATATTCCTCCTCTGGACCTGACCACCTGGATAGCAATGACTCAAGCCAGTTCTTTAATGGCCTCAAGACTGCAGCCAAGAGCGTGTGGGAGACGAGGATCAAGTTCATGTGCTGTTGCGTTGGCAAAGACGACCACACTCGAGTGGCGTTTTCGAGTACGGCAGAGCTTTTCTCAACCTACTTTTCAGTAAGCCGAGGGAGCCCGGTGTGGTCTTGTTCTTCTGTTTGAGTATGTGCCTCCCATGGAAATTCCACACCCTACACTGGGGGCAGGGGCAGGGGCTGGGCACTCTGGAAAGTTGGCTGAGTGCAGGGCTGCATTTTGTAGACCCTCTCACGTGCATTCTTTCTCCATCTCCTTTTCAGTAATCTGTGAAGTTTGTCTCATTCTAGTTTTCCCTTCCCTCGCTCTCTCCCTCTCTCCCCTCTCTTTTCCTTCCTTCCTTCCTTGCTTCCTTGCTTCCTTGCTTCCTTTCTTTTGGTCAGTCCTGGGGCTTGAACTCAGGGCCTAGGCACTGTCCCTGAGCCTCTTTTGCTCAAGGCTAGCACTCTGCACTCGAACCAGAGCACCACTTCTGTTTTTTTCTGTTTATGTGGTACTGAGGAATTGGACCCAGGGCTTCATGCATGCTAGGCAAGCATTCTACCACTAAACCACATTCCCAGCCCCCTTTTTTATTTTTTTAATGTTGGTACTGTGGAATTGAACTCATGGCCCCACACTCTGTCTTGGCTTTATGACTCGAGGCTAGTGCTCTAGTACTTGAGCCACAGCTCTACTTCCAACTTGGATCAAACCCAGGACATTGCAATTGCTAGGTAAGCGCTTTGCCACTGAGCTACATCCTAGCCCTGTCTAATTCCAACTTTTCTTTAGTGGTTAATTGAAATAAGAGTCTCACAGACTTTCTTGCCTGGGTTGGCTTTGAAACACAATCCTTAGATCCCAGCCTCCTGAGTAGAATGAAATTTGTTTGTTTGTTTTGTTTTTGGTTGTGGTTGAACTCTGGGCCTGGGCACTGTGCCTCAGCTCTTCAACTCAAGGCGAGCGCTCTTCCACTTGAGCCACAGTGCCACTTCCTCGTCACAATATTGTGTTGATAAACCACCATAATCCCAGCCACACAAGAATCCAAAGTTGGGGGATCAAAGTTGGAGGCTGACTCTGAGCAAACACGTGAGACCTTATCTGAAAAACCACTAGGAGAAAAAAAACATTGAGGTTATGCCTCAAGTGGTAGAGTGTCTTCCTAGCATGTGTGAGGCCCTGAGTTCAAACCCCAGTCCTAAAAACAAAAGGAATCCTGCCAAGAAAATGTTTTTTAAAACACCTGTGTATACAGCCAGGTACCTGTAATCCTAGCTACTCAGGAGGCTGAGATCTGAGGATCAAGGTCCAAAGTCAGCCCAGGCAGGAAAGTCTGTGAGACTCTTATCTCCAGTTAACTACCACAAAACCGGAAGTGGCGCTATGGCTCAAGTGGTAGAGCACTCGCCTTGAGCTGAAGAGCTGAGGGATAGTGCCCAGTCCCAGAGTTCAAGCCCCAACAAAAAAACCACCTATGTATGCAGTATATATAAACATGTCTGTGTGTTGGTATGTGAACACTATGTAAAACAGAGTTTCGTGCTCTTCCCGGTCACTTCCTGCTGGGTGGCGTGACTGACTGACACTGTGGATCCCACCCAGGACACAGACCTGGTACCCAGCGACATCGCAGCAGGCCTTGCTCTTCTCCATCAGCAGCAGGATAACATTAGCAGCCTCCAGGAGCCGCAGGAAGAGATTGGCCCCACCCCGGGGCTCTCCCAGGTAACTGCAAACGTCTGTGGGATTGTCCTATTCTTACCAGTTAGACTCTGCATCGATGTGCAAGAAATACTCAGCTCAAGCTAGGCATGGAGGTGCAAATCTATAATTCCAACTTCCAGGAGGCTGAAGCTACAGGATGAAATGTTCAAGACCAGCCTGGTCTACATAGACCAATGAGCCAAGCCAGGCACTGGTGGTTCATGCCTGTCATCCTCGCTACTCAGAAGGCTGAGATCTGAGGATCGCAGTTTGAAGACAGCCTGAGTAGGAAAGTATGTGAGACTTTTAATTTTGTTAGCCACCAAACTGTCAGTTGTGGTTCAAGTAGTAGAATGCTAGCCTTGAGCAAAAGAAGCTCAGAGACAGCACCTGGGCCCTGCATTTAAGCACCAGACTGGCAAAAACAAAAGAAAATAAAAGAGATAGCCAAGGGCTGGGAAGGTGGCTCAGTGGTAGAGCGCTTGCCTTGCATGCATGAGGCCCTGGGTTCGATTCCTCAGTACCACATAAGCAGAAAAAGCCAGAAGTGGCACTGCGGCTCAAGTGGTAGAGTGCTAGCCTTGAGCTAAAGAGCTGAGGGACAGCGCCCAGGACCAGAGTTCAGGCCCCACGACTAAC
>NW_012267284.1:5316188-5317832 GCF_000151885.1 Dipodomys ordii
CTTTTGCTCAAGGCTAGCAATCTACCATTTGAGCCACAGCACCACTTCCAGCTTTATTTCTTTTTATGTGATACTGAGGAATCTAACCCAGGGCTTTGTGCATACTAGCCAAGTACTCTACTACTAAGCCACATTCCCAGCCCTCTTTTTTGTTTTGTTTTGTCAGTTGTGGGGCTTGAACTCGGCCAAGAAGGACCGAGGCTCCTCCTGCCTCTGTATGTCCACTCCCTGAGCTCTGCAGGTCCTTCCTGTTTCCAGTTTGCTTTGGATTTTTTGTTACTTGTGTTAGAGCTATACCCAGTGAACTGAAAAATGGTAGTTTACTAGGGGCATGATAGCATATGCCTGTAACCCCAGCACTTGGAAAATAGGGAAGAGGATTTGAGAATTCAAGGCAAGCCTGGGCTATATCATGAGACCATATCTTAAAAGACAAACAAAAATGTTAATATAGTTGCAAATTTGTTACTGATAATTAGCAGCATATGCTTTATTAAGAGTTGTATTACAGGAACCAAGTATAGTGGCTTATATTTGTAATCCTAGCTACTCAGGAGGCCAAGATTGACAAAGGATAGTGGTTTGATGCTAGAACATTTGAAATTCTCCATCTCAACTAGTAAAAACAGGATGGGTGTACTAGAATATGCCTGTGATCCCAGCGACCCAGGAAGCATCAATAGGATTGCTGTCCCAACAAAAAACGAGACTCTATCCAAAATATGACCAGAGCAAAAAGGGCTGGTAGTGTGGTTCAAGTTTTCTTGCCTGCCTAGCCAGACCAAGGCCTTGAGTTCAAACCCTAGCACCTCCAAAAAATTAAAGGTAAACAAATAAAATGGAGGCTGGGCATGGTGGCTCACCCCTGTAATCTCAGTTACTGGGGAGATAGAAATTGGGAGGATTGATGTTGAAGGCCAGTGATAAGTTAGTGAGCCATCTCTTGCCTCTTATTTGTCATAACAAATAAGCCAGACAAGTATTGTAGTGCACAGCTGAAATTCTAGCTATGCAAGCAGCATAGTTAAGAAGTCAGGCCTGAAAAAAAAGCATAAAATCCTATCTGAAAGATGACTAAAGCAAAAGCTTGGGGGTATGGCCTAAGTAGTAGAGCGGCCTGCCTGGCAAGTGTAAAGCCCTGGGTTCAAACTCTAGTACCACCAAAAGAAGTATCACATAAATTTCAGTGAAGAATGTAGAACATTTAAAAAAGGACATATGGAGCCAGGCGCTGGTGGCTCACACCTGTAATTCTAGCTACTCAGGAGGTTGAGATTTGAGGTTTGTGGTTAGAAGTCAGCCCTGGTAAATCAGTTGTCTCTTTGTGAGCGACCATAGACTGTGTTCACAGTTTCTGTAAATAAAAGATAGAAAAGAACTGAATTCCTGTCTAAGGGTCACTGGAGAGATAAATGACTTCATTCTAACCATAGTCTTCTGTGCATCTGCAGAGGAAGGAGAAGTGTCTTCTGGGTTTGGATTTAAGGCTGAGCCCAGGCCCCTTTCCTAGTGTCCAGTGCAGAGCCAGGCAGGCACTTGTAGGCCTCTGACATTAAAGCAGTTTGCATAGCAGCTTAAAAAAAAAAAAGGCTAGGTATCAGTGGCTCACACCTGTAATCCTAGTTATTCAAGAAGCTGAGATCT
>NW_012267284.1:5330502-5336591 GCF_000151885.1 Dipodomys ordii
GGGATGAACTCTGGGCCCCAGGTGCTGTCCCTTAGTTCTTCAGCTCAAGGCTAGTACCCTACCACTTGAGCCACAGTGCTACTTCCAGTTTTTTTTTGTGTGTGTGGTTTATTGGAGATAAGAGTCTCACGGGGTTTCCTGCCCAGGCCGACTTTGAACTGCGATCCTCAGATCTCAGCTTCCTGAGTAGGTAGGATTATAGGCATGAGCCACCAGCGCCCCGCTCCATGAGACTCTTATCTCCAATGAATCAGGAAAAATTAGAAATGGAGCTTTGGCTCAATTGGCAGAGTGCCAGTCTTGATCACTAAAGCCAAGCAAAAACACAAGGCTCTTGAGTCTGGCACCAAAAAATTTAAAAGATGGGTATGGTGACTCACGCCTTCCGTCCCAGGTATGTCAGAAGCATAAATAGTAGGATCTAAGTCCAGGTGGACTAGGGCAAGAAGCAAGACCTTATTTGAAAAATAAGGAAATAAGAAAGGGTTAGAGATGAGGCTCAAGCGATGAAAGCACCTGCCTAGCAAGCTGGAGGCCCTGAGTTGTTCAACTGAACTGCAGTATCCTAATAACAAAGTGAAAGAGAAGAAATTGCATCTAACACTCCACGTGTTTCTCTGTCCCTGGCTAAAGCAGCCAGGTCCTGGCAGTTCTGGTGTTCATGCAGGCTGGAATTGAAGGCCAGTTTTTCCTGTAGAAGTTCCCTGAGCATTCTAGCCAGTATGGAAGGAGCAGGAAAAGTCAGAAATGAGCGAGTTCAGGTTAAAGATGTTAGAGTATTCATGCTGGGAAAGGTGGCTCAGTGGTAGAGCGCTTGTCTTGCATTCATGAGGCCCTGGGTTCGATTCCTCAGCACCCCATAAGCAAAAAGAAAAAAGCCGGAAGTGGCGCTGTGGCTCAAGTGGTAGAGTGCTAGCCTTGAGCTGAAGAGCTGAGGGACAGCGCCCAGGCCCAGAGTTCAGGCCCCATGACCAGACCCCGCTTCCCTCCCCCCCCCAAAAAAAAAGATGTTAGAGCATTCATCCCCCTCTGTCAGGAGTGGTTCTTACACAGAAAGTGTTTCCCCCTCTCTTCCAGGAAGCAGATTTGGATGCAGAGCTTGAAAACTGCCATCACTATATGCGGTTTGCAGCCGCTGCCTATGGCTGGCCCCTCTACATCTACCGAAACCCGTTCACAGGGCTTTGCACAATTGGCGGAGACTGGTAGGTTGGCGTGGGATGAGGCCCATGGGTATACATTTGTCTTGCAAAAAGAAAAAGTTAGACTCTGATGCACACGCCTTAATCCTAGCTACAGAAGAGGCATACACTTTGAGGATCATGGATTGAAGCCAGCCTAAACAAAACTGTACTTCAGCAGGACACTGGTAGCACATGCCTGTAATCCTATAACTATTCAAGAGGCTCATTTCTGAGAATTGAGATTTGAAGCCAGCCTGGGCAGGAAAATTCATAAGACTTTTTTTTTTCCCCCTGTTGGTCATGGGGGATGAACTCTGGGCCCCAGGTGCTGTCCCTTAGTTCTTCAGCTCAAGGCTAGTACCCTACCACTTGAGCCACAGTGCTACTTCCAGTTTTTTTCTGCTTATGTGGTGCTGAGGAATCGAACCAGTGCCTCATGCATGCAAGGCAAGCGCTCTACCACTGAGCCACCTTCCCAGCCCTCATAAGACATTTCCATTTAACAAGCAAAAATCCACAAATGGAGCTGTGGCTTAAGTGGAAGAGCACCAGTGTATATGCGTGTATATGGGGAGCCATGTTTCTTCTTTTCTTTTGTCATGGACTTTCTTTCCTTGATGAGAGAGTGCAATCCTCAGATCTCAGCCTCCTGAGTAGCTGGGATTGCAGGCATGTGCACCAGCACCCGTAAACAATATTTAAGGGCCATTGTGTGTTGGCTGGACTGCCTGGAAATGACCTGTGCTGCCAGCCTGTGTGGTGGGGAACACACAGAGAGTGGGCGGAGGTTTGCGTGTCACTCTGTGGCCATCTTTTTTTAGTTACAGAAGCAGAACGGCAGAGTATGACTTGGTTGGAGGAGATCAGCTCAACTGCCATTTTGGCTCCATCCTGCAGACTACAGGGCTGCAGTACCGAGACTTCATTCATGTCAGCTTCCACGACAAGGTGTGGCGCTGGAAAGTGGCTCTGTGCTGGTTTGGGGTCCTGGGGTCCTTTGAGATCCCCATGGGTGTTTGGGGTTACATTTTATATAATTTACACATGGACCCCTAGATCAGTGTACTATTCCAGGGAGCTCACAGACCCCCTTGCCCCTCCCACAGACACACTGAGCCCATACAGGCTTGTGGGTCCAGGTTAGACACTCATGTGAGCAGTGAGCTGAATCAGAGCTCACCCCACACACCTTTTGGTAACTTCCTGAGCTCCGTGGGCCTCCCAGTCTGGAGGTGTCACAGGTACCTGGGAGGTCAGATCTTTCAGCTTTGATGGTCAGCCATTTTTCATGCCAAACTCCAAGAGTGCTTATTTATTGTGTGTGTGCGTGTGTGTGTGTGTGTGTGTGTGTGTCTGCACATGTGCACGTACTGGTCCTGGGGCTTGAACTCACAGCCTGAGTCTGTCCACAGCCCCACTTCTGAATTTTGTTTTGGTAGTTAATTAGAGACAAGAGTCTCAGACTTTCCTGCCCAGGCTGGCTTCCAACTGTGGGCTTCAGATCTCAGCCTCCTGAGATGACCGGCATTAACCGCAGTGCCCAGGGCGCTTATTTATTAGTAGTCAATTTGTTAGCATACACGAGTTGGAGTGAGGGCCCAAGTGGCCATGTCGGGCCTGCTGGATTGGCAGTGAGGCCTGGTCAGCATCTGTACTGCGCTGGTACTTTGAGGCCACGTGGGAAAGATCTGGGTGTCAGGAGACAGCTGCCCCAGAAGGCCAGAGGCTGCCCATGGGGCTCTTCAGCATGCCCCAGGCCCTCTCCTGTGACAGCCAGCCAGCCACATCTGGAGTCTACCTGGGAGAGGCAAGAGTATAAGAAAGCAGTTGTTCATACACAAGAGCACATATTCTGGAAGTCTTTTGGGGTCCTCCTCCGGCTGGTGAGGATGAGGAGGAAGAGGCTGGACCCTTGATTTCCTCCTTCCAGGGCCATAGGGATCCAGGTTTTTGTTGTTGTTTTTTTTTGGGGGGGAGGAGGGGTCAGTAGCAGTGGTGGGATGGTAGAGATTGGAGACATGACAGTTGTCTCTTGTCCCGCAGGTGTATGAGCTGCCCTTCCTGGTGGCTCTGGATCACAGGAAGGAGTGTGTCGTGGTGGCCGTGAGGGGGACCATGTCTCTCCAGGTAACTGGGAAGTGGGTAGAAGCAGGAAGTGGGGTGCAGGAGGCTGTGGGTGTGTGGAACCAAGATAGGCATTGTTGGGCAATGGAGAAATCCGGAGGCAGTGAGAGAGGAAGTGAGTCCTGCTTGTGAAACCCCGCTTTGTTGGGGCTGCAAGCCCGCCCTTCTGCCTGCCAGCCAAAGAGGCTCCATGGGGGCACTGTTGGAGTCCCCTCCTGGCCCTTCCCTGAGCTCCTGGTCCTCACCTGCCCCACCCTTCCTCTAGTCCCCATGTGTCTGGGTACAGTGAGCCCCCTTTTATCTCCCCCTGACTCCCATTCTGCCTTCCCTAAACCCGAGCTGTCTCCCTGGTCAACTTCCTTCCCTCTTGCTTTCTTCTTGGCCACTCTTCACTCTTGCTTCCTCATTCTTCTCTGCTGACCCAGGAATTCTATGCAACAAGACTCCAAACACACACACGCACACCCCTACCCCTTCTTTTGCTTCTGACCAGTGCAGCCACACACCCTCTTCCCATCCCAGATCTTCCCTCCATACCTGCATCTCCTAGAACTGCTGTTTACACTCACCTCACCAGTGACCCCTAGAGGGCCCCTGAAGACAGTGCAGTTGGCGTTGCTTGCTCAGCCCAGGGCCTGGCTGTATCAGGGTTCCTAGCCAAGCAGGCCTCTTCCTGGACCAGTGGAACAAGTTTCTGTCTGAGGCATTCATCCTTGCATTCTGTCCCCGGGTGCTTGGGCCACACCCCTGGCCTGGGCCTGCCATTCCCATGGGATGGGCCGCTGCTCTTTCTGAGCCTGTCTGTCAGGCTGTGCCCACTTCCCTCCAGCTCCAGCCAGCCATTGATTGTGGGCCTCTCATCACAGGAATGGTGCTTTATGCAAAACCACAGCACAGCCTGGCACCAGTGGCTCATGCGTGTAATGTTAGCTATACTGGAGGCTGAGATCTGAGCAACCCAGCTTGAAGCCAACAGGAAAGCCCATGACATTTATTTCCAGTTAACCACCAAAAAGCTGGAAGTGAAGCTGTGGCTTCAGTGGTAGAGCACCAGCCTTGTACAGAAAAAAAAAAGTAAGGGATAGTGCCCACGTGCTGAATTCAGGCTCTAGTACTAGCACATGCACATGCACCCACACACACACACACAACTTTTGGCCTCCAGGGTCCGTGGGGGAAGGCAGAGATGTGTGTCCCATATGCCACCATTGATCCTTGCCTCACTCAAGGCTGGTATCATAGGGTCCCTTCTCAGCAGTCTGCCCTGGAAACTGCCAACCCACTGTCTCAGAGGAAGCCGTCTTGACAGCGGGACCTCCTTAGTCTCAGCCGTGGGTTGACCCTTCTGTCAATGGCTTCTTCACAGGACATCCTTACCGATCTGTCTGCAGAGAGTGAGACCCTCGACCTGGGAATGGACCTGCAGGACTGTGTGGCCCACAAGGTAAACAGGTGGTGGGGAATTCTCCACTAGGGGAGGAAGAGCTATCGATTGCCCAAGCACTGTACTACGTGGTGTCCCCATGGCGCCAGGGAGCCTTCCATGTCTCATACCTCCCAACGCTGAAGTCTAAAAAGCTATACATTTGCTAAGTTATTCATCGTAAACTTTTTTCTTTTTTGTCTGTCGTGGGGCACCAGCCCTTGAGTGATAAACGCTCAGGGACAAGCGCCCAGGTCCTGAGTTCAAGCCCTAGTGCAGGTAAAACAAACAGACAAAACCTCTTCTGCTCTGTAATCCACTGGTCATTGAAGAATGGAAATGGAAATTAAGCGAGTGTTATCAAGACAGTGAAAAACAAGGGCTGTAGGCATTCGAGACTCAAGTGGTAGAGCAACTACCTAAACATGAGGCCCTGGGTTCAAGCCTCAGTACTAAAAAGAAAAAAGTGCCAGGCACCAGTGGCTCATACCTGTAATCCTATAACTACTCAGGTAGC
Source organism: Dipodomys ordii (assembly GCF_000151885.1). Taxonomy (NCBI): domain Eukaryota; kingdom Metazoa; phylum Chordata; class Mammalia; order Rodentia; family Heteromyidae; genus Dipodomys; species Dipodomys ordii. The sequence goes on from NW_012267284.1 coordinate 5,335,751, forward strand.
TGAGATCTGAGGATCGAGGTTCAAAGCCAGCCCAGGCAGGAAAGTCCATGAGACTCTTACCTCCAATTATCCACCAGAAAACTGGAAGTGGCACAGTGGCTTAAGTGGCTGGAGAACTCAGGGACAGTGCCCAGGCCCAGGGTTCCATAGGCCTAGCTCTCCTGGCAAGAAAGCAGAGGCTTGGCTCTGCCTTTATATGTTTGCCACACAAGACCCTGCCTGGTAATTGCGTCTGCGGTCTGGGAGAGGAACTCAAGTATTTTTCATCATCAGGGTTATCTCTCCTCCATGGGAACTACTTGTTTTGCAAGGAGCCTGTTCCTGTAGTAGAGCTATATTTGCTCAGAGATTTTCATTTTCATTTTGGGAAACAAATCCCAAATCTGCTTCTTCTAAAACTTACTTTGCCTGGATTGTTTTTTTTTTTTTTAATTTTGTTTTTCCTTTGCCTGGATAGTGGATGCCAGCTTTAGAAGTGAGTGTTTTAGTCATTTAAGGGCCAGGTGTGTTGGTACCTATAATCCCAGCCATTTGGGAGAGAGATGGTGGAGGATTGAGAGCTGAGCCTAGCCAGTCAGAAAATTAATAGAAGCTGGGTGCTGGTGGCTCACACTTGTGTTCCTAGAACATAGGAGGCTGAGGATTATAGTTTGAAGCCAACCCAGGCAGAAAAGTCTATGAGAGGGCTGGGAAGGTGGGTCAGTGGTAGAGTGCTTGCCTTGCATGCATGAGGCCCTGGGTTCCATTCCTCAGCACCACATAAGCAAAAAGAAAAAAGCTGGAAGTGGCACTTTGGCTCAAGTGGTAGAGCGCTAGCCTTGAGCTGAAGAGCTGAGGGACA
>NW_012267284.1:5337005-5338980 GCF_000151885.1 Dipodomys ordii
AGAGAGAGAGAGAGAGAGAGAATGAGAGAGAGAGCGTTCCTGCTTGGCAAGTACAAGAGTCTGAATCCAACTCCTAGGGACCCCCCCCCCGCCAAGAAAAGCAGCCATTTATTACCTTAAATCTCTCCATAGGTGGGGTCTTGGCTGTTATATAGCCCCAGAGAGGTTGCCACAGAGGTTGGTTAGCACCTGCTGGCCATCAGCATTGCTACCAGGGGCCAGGGACATACAGCAGGGGACAGTGAGGCTGTTGATGTGACTGTGCACACAATGACCACCTCCCCCCCCCATGTGTTTTGTGTTGTAGGGGATTTCGCAGGCTGCCAAGTACATTTACAGACGGCTTGTCCACGATGGGATTCTGAGCCAGGCATTCAGCGTTGCTCCTGTGAGATGAGACTTCTTATTCTCTTCTCCTGTTTCATTTGTCATTCATTCCTCGTAGCCTTTTCTCTCAGTATGGCCTTTGTCCTCTAGGAATACCGGCTGGTTGTCGTGGGGCACAGCCTGGGGGCGGGGGCTGCTGCCCTACTGGCCATCATGCTGAGGGGTTCCTATCCCCAAGTCCGGGCCTATGCCTTCTCACCACCCAGAGGGCTACTGAGGTAAGATTCCCCAAGCCTCCTGCGGTAACAGCCTGTTCACAGCCAACATGGCAGCTTACCTGCATTGTGTAGTTCTACTCCACTCCCACCTCCAGGAAGAAGGGATTGGGAAGTGCTGTTTAGTTGAAGAAAGATTGTGGGGCTGGGAGGCTGGTAGCTCACGCCTGTAATACTGTCTTCTTCCCCGGAAGCTGAGATCTGAGAATGGTGGTTTGAAGCCAGCCTGGGCAGGAAAGTCCATGAGACTTTGTTCTGGTCATAGAGCCTGAATTCTGGGCCTGGGTGCTGTCGCTCAGCTCTTCAGCTCAAGGATAGTCTCCTACCACTTGAGCTACAGCACCACTTCTGGATTTTTCTGCTTATGTGGTGCTGAGGAATCGAACCCAAGGCCTCATGCATGCAAGGCAAGCGCTCTACTACTCAGCCACCTTCCCAGCCCCCCATGAGACTCTTAGCACCAATAAACCACCAAAAGAGCTGGAGTGGAGCTGGAGTGGTAGAGTGCTAGCCTTGAGCAAATAAATAAATAAATAAGCTCAGCAACAGCACAAAGACTTTATTTTGGAGAGTTTCACAGCAGAACTACTGAGCAGAAGATAGAGAATGTTCACCAATACCGCCCCCCATATACATTCCTACACACACATATGCATGCGTGCCTAGCCTCCACCCCCACCAATGCCCCTAACTAGAAGCGGGCATTTGTGGTCACCAATAGATATACGTCACTATTTGGGTTTGGAGTGCTGTAAAATGACGTTATGAGTTTAAAAGCATATTTGTCTTTATTCACTCGCTGTACTGACCAGATGGTTCTGTGTAACTTTGTCTTGATCATAAATAAGTTTGTACCATAATGTCAATGAATGAAAAAGTGACACTGTGTCTCAAAGTGGTAGAGCACTAGCCTTGAGCAAAAGAGCTCAGGGACAGTGCCCAGAACCTGAGTTCAAGCCCTACGACTGACAAAAAATAAAAAAGAAACCACAAATGAAAGATGGGAGGTCGGGGTGGGGTGGGGAGAGACTATACCCATCACAGAAAATATGGGAAATACAGAAAAGCAAAGAGGTCCAAAATCTTAGGTGGTGCTAGGGTTTGAAACCAGGGCCTAGTGCATGCTAGGCAAGGGCTCCACTACTGAGCCACACTCCTGGTCCCCAAAAACTTTCAGCTTCTTTAGAAACACCCAAACAGGGGGCTGGGAAGGTGGCTCAGTGGTAGAGTACTTGCCTTGCATGCTCGAGGCCCTGGGTTCGATTCCTCAGCACCACATAAGAAAAAAGCTAGAAGTGGCGCTGTGGCTCAAGTGGTAGAGCACTAGCCTTGAGCTGAAGAGCTGAGGGACAGCGCCCAGTCCCAGAGTTCAG
>NW_012267284.1:5339044-5360098 GCF_000151885.1 Dipodomys ordii
ATACCATTTGGGGCTGGGAAGGTGGCTCAGTGGTAGAGTGCTTGCCTTGCATGCCTGAGGCCCTGGGTTCGATTCCTCAGCACCACATAAGCAAAACGAAAAAAGCCGGAAGTGGCACTGTGGCTCAAGAGGTAGAGCACTAGCCTTGAGCTGAAGAGCTGAGGGACAGCGCCCAGTCCCAGAGTTCAGGCCCCACGACCGGACCCCTCCCAAAAAAAAGAAACACCCAAACAGAAAGCTTAAGGAAAAGCAGAGAATAAGCTGGGCCCAATAGCTCACGCCTGTAATCCTAGCTACTCAGGAGGCTGAGATCTGAGGATCACAGTTCAAAGCCAGCCCAGACAGGAAAAGTCCATGAGACTCTTATTTCCAATTAACCACCAGAAAACTAGAAGTGGCACTGTAACTCAAGGTGGTAAAGCACTAGCCTTGCCAAAAGAGCTCAGGGGACAGTACTGAGACCAAAAAAAAAAAAAAAAGGCAAGAAAAGGAGAGTATGGGGGCTGGAAAGATGGCTCAGTGGTAGAGTGCTTGCCTTGCATGCATGAGGCCCTGGGTTCAATTCCTCAGCCCCACATAAGCAGAAAAAGCCAGAAGTGGTGCTGTGGCTCAAGTGGTAGAGCACTAGCCTTGAGCTGAAGAGCTGAGGGAAAAATAAATAAAAGCATTGGGCTAGGGGGAAAAAAAAAGAAAGAAAGAAAAGGAGAGTATGGCTAAGGCTACATGCATGTCCCTTTGTTTTGTTTTTTGTTTTTGTTGGTCGTGGGGCCTGAACTCTGGGCCTGGCGCTGTCCCTCAGCTCTTCAGCTCAAGGCTAGCGCTCTACCGCTTGAGCCACAGCGCCACTTCCTGTCCCTTTAGTCTCAACTGCTCAGGAGGCCGAGATAGGAGAATCACTTGAGCATAGGAATTTGGGCAGATCTGTCTTAACACAGAAAAACTATACATACCATGAGAACTTTCTGTTTGAATCAGCTTTGACATTATCTACATATGTATCACTCATTTTTCTGTGTGTGGCTGGACGAAGCTCTTTCCTTTCTGCCTGCTTATATTGTTTGCCAGTACACTAGGCCGCTCCCACCAGGAGGGGTGGCTGCATTGAAGGCACAGTGCAAGTACTCCATCATTCAGTGCTGGGGTATTTTCTCTGTTGAATGGGTGAGGGCTTCCACCGTGCCTGATCAGTGAGTTGCCCATCTCCCCTCTACTCGAGTCTCCCCTGTGACCACAAAACCAGACTAACTTAGCTTCTCTTGTTTGACCTTTCAGTAAGTCCCTCTATGAATACTCCCAGGACTTCATTGTGTCACTCATCCTAGGAAAGGATGTGATCCCCAGGTTGGTATGTGGGATGATTGGTTTGGTCTGGGGTTGGGGGAGGGTTGTTGTTGTTGTTGTTTTTTGGTTGATCGTGGGGCTTGAACTCTGGGCCTAGGCGCTGTCCCTCAGCTCTTTGCTTAAGGTGAGCGCTTTACCACTTGAGCCACAGCACCACTTCCAGTTTTCTGGTGGTTACTTTCCTTCCAGGGTTGGCTTTGAATTGCAATCCTCAGATCTCAGTTTCCTGACTAGCTAGAATTACAGGTGTGAGCTACTGACGCCTGGCTTTGGGGAGGGTTTTTGAAAGAAAACACCAAGCTGGGTGCCTGTAATCCTAGCTATTCAGGAAGCTGTGGTTCAAAACCAGCCCAGGCAGGAAAGTCTCTTGATTTAGCTACTAAAAAGCTAGAAGGGGAGCTGTGGCTCAAGTGATAGAGCACTAGCTGTCAACAAGAAATTTCAGGGACCAGCATAAAACAAAAATCCACCAAGTTCTGTGCCTCAGTGTCTGATCTTTTGTTAAACAGGCTTAGTGTGTCCAACATGGAAGATTTGAAGAAGAGAATCTTGCGAGTGATTGCTCACTGTAATAAGCCAAAGGTAATGTGGGTGCTGGGGTTGAGGGGGTCTATGGGAATTGGGAGGAGCAGCCTCTGGGGCCTAGTGCATGTTATGCTGTTGTTTGACATTCTCCTTCTGAACAGATTCGTGTCTAGGACTATGTGCTGCCTAAGGTAGAAAATGGCTACCTCAGACACAATACATGTAATTAGGAAAAGAAAGGAACCAGCCTTGTGTGCTGAAATGCCTTGCCTTCCACCATACTTCATCCTGCCTTGGGACAGACAGTATTCTGGTGCTCTTGGTTATATATTGTTCTCAGGTGTAGGAAATGAGGCCCTGGGTTCGATTCCTCAGCACCACGTAAGCAAAAAGAAAAAAGCCAGAAGTGGTGCTGTGGCTCAAGTGGTAGAGCGCGCTAGCCTTGAGCTGAAGAGCTGAGGGACAGCGCCCAGGCCCAGAGTTCAGGCCGCACGACCGGACCCAAAAAAAAAAAGGAAATAAGGCCGCCAAATACTGAGTTTAAGCGATTTATATGCTGCATGTCCATGGCTCACACCTATAATCCTTACTATTCTGGAGGCTGGGTTTTGGAGGATAGTAGTTGGAGGTCACCCTGGACAGAAGTTACCAAGATTTTTATCTCCAAAATAACCAGAAAATAACTGAGCTGGAGTTGTGATAGAAGGCCAACCAAGCAAGTACAACATACTGATTTCAAGCCTTCAGTAGCAGCAAAACAAAAAAACAAAAAACACCAAAGGATATCAGAATATTTACTCTGTGAATATTACAGTTGTCAAAATGATGATAGAAATGTAACTGAGTATTCATGCTTTTTGAATATGTGCAAGGCCCTGGGTTCAATGTCCAGCACCCTCATCCTCTTCCTCTCCCCAAAAGAGAAAAAAGAAAGTAGTATCTAATATGCTTAAGGTAAAGCTCATTTGCAAAATTGCCTGAAAAGAATTAAGGGTCATTTGTCTGGGCTGAAGATGTGATTTGGCCTACATGGCCATGGCTCTGGGATTAAGCCCTGGCACTGCCAAAGTGGGGGAAGGGGTTTAAATAGGGTTTCATAGCTCAAGAACCCCACAGGATACCTTAGGGTGCTGTACCTAGCACTCAGCATGAGGCAGAGACGCCACATTCTGTCCTGTGGTCCCACCTGCAGTACAAGATCCTGCTGCACGGCTGCTGGTACGAGCTGTTTGGAGGGAGCAGTTCTAATTGTGCAACCGAGCTGGATGGGGGAAGCCAGGGTGCACTGACACAGCCCCTTCTGGGGGAGCAGAGTCTGTTGGCGCGCTCTTCCTCAGCCTACAGCTTCTCCAGCGACTCCCCCCTGGACTCTTCCCCCAAGTACCCACCTCTGTACCCTCCTGGCAGGATCATCCACCTGGAAGAAGAGGGTGCCACAGGGAGGTGAGTGTCCCTTGTCTCTAGGGCTAGCCTGTGTGTGTATGTGTGTGACACAGAGGCTCCAGGTTGACGTTTTGCTAGCCAGCGTTGTTTTGTTTTTGTCTGAAGGTTTGGCTGCTGTTCTGCAGCTCAGTACAGGGCGAGGTGGGCCCATGAATCAGCATTTGGCAAAATTCTCATCGGCCCCAAGATGCTGACAGACCACATGCCCGACATCCTGATGAAGGCCCTGGCCAGCGTGGTGGCTGACAGGGGAGTCTGCCTCTCCTGTCCCAGCCAAGGAGGCTCAGATGCAGACATGGTGTGACCAGGCCTGTGGCACAGGGCTAACCCCCGCACCTGTTCTCAGGCTGACTTAAGGTGTGAGGAACTTCTATGAGGCCATCAGCAGGACTTCAGGGCTTTCAAATGACCGAGCAACGTATAGGAACTAAGTTTTCATAGTATTAACAGGCTCAGGAGTTGGGAGTGCACAGGCAGCTCCTGAGCCCGCACCATGCAGGAAGCCCTCCCACCCCCTTGGTCCATCTGCGAACTGCCTTAGAAGCGGGGGGATCCAACGGCGTTTGAAGACCCTCGGTGGATCTGTTGCCTCTCCCCTCAGGGTGTTGTCCTCAATCTATTTGGACAAGTCTGAACTTGGATGAAAGATGTGCACTATTTTTTTAACCAGGCCCTCCCCTGATTGAGGGTGTTAAGGGCAGCCCTGAGCTCCAGCCTGGAATGAAGAATGGAGGCAAGGAGAGCTCAGCTCTGCCCCCTCCCCACCCCCTCCCCCCAAGGCAGGAGATGATCCTATGGGAGCTGATCACCTCATCCTCATGCATTATTCTGGGCTGGAGGCCTGTCTGGCTCAGGGACAGCTATAGACTTTAATAAAGCACTTGCCCATCATTACATCTATCCAGTGTTCCCAGCAAGGCCTACTGGGTAGTTTCTACATTCATGTTTGAAGTAGGGTCTGTCTACTATAAACAAAAATGAAACATCTAAGTTTTCCTGGTGTTCTGGCTACAGACAGCACAAGTACTGGATTTCACCCACCAAAAGCCCAATGACAAAGATGTCTCTTAGAAGCTTAGACTTGTCCATCAGAATGGGGAAAGGATGAGCAGTAGCATGTCAGGGAGACACAGGAATGAGTCCCACAGGGGTGAGGGTGGAACGAGGTAAGATTGCCGAGGCTGTGAGTGGAGCTGAGGAAAGGGGAAGGCCTCCCTGGCTCCTCCCATTGAGCTCCAGGACCTCTGGGGCCCAAACAGCTTTGAGAAACCTTCAAAGGGAAACCATGTGGTATCACATGCCTATAGTCCGGGGATACTCAGGAGGCAGAAGCGGATGGAATGTTCTGGTTAGCCTGAATTACATGGTAAGATCATCTCCAACAACAACAAAACCCAAAATAAACCTTAAAAGACTTAAAAACCTGTAGGAGGCTTTTTTCAAAGCTCTGTTGGAATGCTCACAGCAGAATGCTACAAGGATCCCTCCAGTTCCTGCGCTTCCAGGGATGCGGGGGCGGGAGGGGTGTAAGGGGGGGCTGTGCACCTGCATCACCAAGACCACCCCCCAGTGTGTAGTGTGTTCCACCTCCAACCAGAGCACAAGACTGACAGTGACAAGTGACCAGAAGCTCCAAGTGATCCCGTTGCCGTGAGGACAGAGATCCGACCCCAGGAGGCGAAGAACTGAAACCATGAGGTCAGCAAGCATCACAGAAGTCAGAAAGTGGAGACAATGCACTTCCAGATGGAAGGACCACGGATAGCTGGACATCAACTTGATGACATGGAAGTTTATGAAGGAAGCAGTCAGCAAACCCTGATATCTTGGAAATTGCTAAGCAAGACAGTGGAAGAACTAGCTTCAGAAATCTGAAGCAAGATTGGAGGATCGTGGCTCAAGGCCAGTCAAGGTATAATTAAAGGCCTCCATCTCAAACCAGCTGGGTATTAGTAGAGCATACCTGTAATCTCAGCCAGCAGATGTGTAGGCACTAGGATGGTTGTGGTCTGAAGCTACACCCAGCAAAAAAGTACAAGTCCCTCTAATCAGTAAACTCAAGCAAAAATGGCTTAGGACATGGCTCAAGTAGCAGAATCCTTGCTGAGCCCCTAAGTTCAAACCCTAGTACCACTACAAAGAAATCTGAAAGGATTACCAACCTGGAAATTTAGACCCCACCTAAGAGCAGAATGGCTCTTGTCAAAGATCCCAGAACTCAAAAATACTTCCATTACACTTTCCAGAAGGCTACTCATTGAGAAAGATAAAATATGGGAATCTGTATGTAAGAAACAGAAGGTTAACATACAAGAAAGATGTGGTCATGTGACCAAGACTTAGGAAGATCAAAACATACCTCTTAAGATTCATTCATTTATTTAGTCAATCATGGGGCCTGAACTCTGGTCCTGGGTGCTGTCCCTCAGCTCTTCAGCTCAAGGCTAGCGCTCTACCACTTGAGCCACAGCACCAATTCTGGCTTTTTCTGCTTATGTGGTGCTGAGGAATTGAACCCAGGGCCTCACGCATTCAAGCACTCTACCACTGAGCCAACTTCCCAGCCCCCTCAAGACTTAAAGCCAGGCACTGGTGACTCACGCTTGTAATCCTAGCAACTCAGGAGGCTGAGATCCAAGGACCATAGTTTAAAGCCAGCCCAGGCAGGAAAGTGTGAGACTCATATCTCCAAAAACTTATTCAGAAAAAACTGGAAGTGGTGCTGTGGCTCAAATGGTAGAGCACTCGCCTTGAACACAAAGGCTTAAAGGACAGTGCCGAGGCCAAGTTCAAGCCCCAGCACCAACCAAAAAAAATTTTTTTAGATAAGCTGAAGGTTCAGCTCATTAAAAGCACACAGAAAACTAAGTTATCCCAAAGGAAACCAGAAGTAAAAGAAAGGAATGGTTATTATGGAGTAGTTTGCACAGTGACCAAATCAATGCTGAGATTCCACCGTGGCCTCCTTCCTAGAGGGCTGGATTGGAAGGAATCAAATGAAAAGCTTGTGGTTTATTACATGAGTGGGAGATAATAAAAAATGATAACCAGCTGCCAAGTGTTGCCTCTGTGGAGGGCAGGGGAAGACTGCTCCTTCTGGAACAAACTCAAAACACAATTCCCAGTACCGTCAAAAAAGGCAACTTTTATCACTTTCTTACTTGCCTTTGGTAAAAATTAAGTCTTAAAAATATAAGGAACCGCCTGGCGCTGGTAGCTCACGCCTGTAATCCTAGCTACTCAGGAGGCTGAGATCTGAGGATTGCGGTTCAAAGCCAGCCCGGGCAGGAGAGACAGTGAGACTCCTATCTCCAATAAACCACCAGAAAACCAGAAGTGGCGCTGTAGCTCAAGTGGTAGAGTGCTTGCCTTGAGCTGAAGAGCTGAGGGACAGCGCCCAGGCCCAGAGTTCAAGCCCCACTACCGACAAAAAACAAAAATATAAGGAACCTCAAGGGAAACCGAGTCTAGCATGATCTTTAGAGAGTAAAAGTTCAGGCTCCAGAAAGGATGTTAAGGTATAGTTTGTGCAGCCTCTGCCCTGCCAGGACTCCTGGAGTTCAGGTAGGTCTGAGGTGTGCATGCAGACTCACAGGTACACACGCATGAGCGCGTGTGTGTGCCCCAGCACGAGCATCTCCCCGTGAGCATCTCAACCAGTCAGCAGGCCTAAGTCCCTCAGGCCCCATTGTGCCGAGGTTGAGCCCTCCCAACTGTACCCAATGGCCTCTCCCACCCCTCCCGAGTGAAAGCAATTATCAACCCAGATTTAAAGTGAAACACACACACCAGGAGCTTATTCATCAAGTTCTAAAAAAAAAAAAAAAAACCCTCAAGTATCACCAGCATTATGATTCAATGATTTATTAAGTCATACATGCAAAACATACTGCTAACTGCATTAGCAAAAGATCAATGTAAAAACACTCCACAATTCTGCAACTGTCAATTTAAAAAATTTTTTGTTTTAGTGGTTGAAAGGTCCAACATTGTGCTCCTGCTGGCGAGTTAAGGTGTACAGAACTAGTCAGGACTAGTGGGTTACACAACTCAGACCCCGGGGAACACGGTGGGCGGAGCGCGGCAGGAAGTGTCCGCGTGGGGAGGGAGGGCCGGGATTAGTCACATGACAGTGCTGGCAATCTGGCAAGACAGTAAGTGATGTTAAGGTTCATAGTTTAAGAATATCTAAAATATTTTAAAAACCGTAAAGCTGCAACACATGATTTTTACACCTAAGTTACTAGAAAACTAAGGAAAGCACTTATTAGCTTTGAGTAAAGTAATGTGAAAACGGGAGTGCACTTTTGCTAATCTACGAAGGAAAAAAACTTCTAATGCATTATTTGAAAGATTTTATAGTACAAGTAGGAAGCATATTGCTCATTAAGAAGGGGATCTATAAGAAAAGCACTTCCTAAGTTAGCAAGGAGGGAATGACGAGTTCAAAGGTGAGTGCAATGCCCCATAGGGGGAGGGACGGCAGGTAGGATAAAGGAAACGTTTAAGACGAGACACTGGCAACGCTGACCTTCATCGTCTACTGTATCGGACAGAAATGAACCGTTAAAAACCTTTTCCTGTGACACTTCTTCAGCTGAATTACTCGTATACAAGGTAGTGTAAAGGAATCTCCACTTCAGACTTTGTCAAATACTGTCTTCATCCTGCCATCACGTCGTGTGTCACCACTCTGCCCAGTGCACTCACAACTAGAACAGAACACGTCATTAGAGGAAACACCACATGAGTCCTGTTCCGGTTCACCACACAAGTGAGGCAACTGATTTTTTTTAACTCACTACAGAATCAAAAAGACTGCTCTAAGGAGCTGAGTGTCACACGGCTCCTCCATGAGGACGTACAGTACAAGGTTAGGATGTGTTAATGGCAACATGGCGCGGAGGAGGTGCAGCGGCTCGCTGTTTGCCAGGCATGGGCCTACTGGGAGAGCCAGGTGCTTCTGGCAGCAGGTCTCCTCAGGGCCCAGCCAGGCCTTTTGACAGTTTAGTGCTTAGTGTTCTCAGCACAACACAACTTAGTTCAGAAGGTATTTTGGCAACTCTTAATCTGAGCAAAAGTAGGGGCTTTTGAAAATAAGGCTTTTAGAAGGTTTGTCATTTTAGGGCTAAATTTTAATAGAATGTGAGTTTGAACTCTTACATTTAAAAGAAAACCTAAAAATTACTGATTGGTTCAAAACGGTTTTATGGAAAATTAATCTGTAACAAAAACTTGGCATTGAGTGCGAAGGCTCCACTGTTTTTGAGCAAAGCGTACAAAGGGTCCCAGGGGCAGGAGCGAGAGGAGCACGGCCGTTTACAAGAGCAGGCATTTTCTCTTCCGTTTCTTGACGGGGGGTGGGCAGAGAACCGCACGGATAGCTTCGTCAAACACTGTCTTGAGGCCTCTCTGGGTAAGAGCCGAGCACTCCAGGTATTTTACAGCACCTGTGGGGAAATGCCATCACACGGTTGATACTACCCGACTCTTCTGGTCCCCAATGGCACAAATGGCAGGCAGCAAGCCCCAGCCCTGGCACCTTCTGCACAAGCAGCATGGCACAGCCAACCCAACTCTGCTTCTGCCTCCCCAAGGCTAACACAGAGACCACAGGGGCCCCCCAAAACCAATCCAGCCCTGAGTAGAAAGGAGGTGCTACTGCACCATAGAACAATACACGTGATAAATGCAGGATTTCCTAGCATTCCTAAAGTCACAGGTTCAATCCCCACCACACCAAAAATAACAACAAAACCCAACTAGGTGGGATTGTTCATACCAATCTCCTTAGCCATGGCTAACCCCTGCGGGTAGGTGATGGGCGTCAGCTTCTTCTCCTTCAGCTTCTCAATCGTGTCTTTATCATCCCTAAGGTCGAGTTTTGTTCCCACTAGGATGATGGGGGTGTTGGGACAGTGGTGTCGCACTTCTGGATACCACTAGAGAGGTTAGGGAAAGAATGAGGCTGTAACATCTCCCTCCACTCTACCACCAGGTTGCAGCCCCCAGCCCACATGCACGTCCCACCTTCTACACAGCAAGACAGACCCCCAAGATGAAGGATGTGAAGAACAGGCACCCAGGTCACAGGAGGAAAGAAGGGGTGAATGAGAGAGTACCCCAAAAGGAAAGTCACTTTGTTGTGGGGAAAACAAGTCCCAACTCTTATTAGGACATGTCAGAAAATTCATCATCTCTCAGGGATGTGACCTGTGCATCTGCTACCACACCGGGGTCTGTCACTTGTTTCCCCTAGCGTGGGAAAAGATACTGGAGTCGAAAATAATCGGATACCAGGCATCAGTGGCTCACAGCTGTAATCCTAGCTACTCAGGAGGCTGAAATCTGAGGATCCTGGTTCAAAGCCAGCCCAGGCAGGAAACTCCGTGAGACTCTTATCTCCAATAAACCACTCAAAAATCCAGAAGTGGAGCTGTAGCAAGTGGTAGAGTGCTCACCTTGAGCTGAAGAGCTGAGGGATAGCACCCAGCCCCAGAGTTCAAGCCCCATGACCAATAAAAAAGAAAGAAAGAAAATAATCGGACAACTCAAAATTGGTGAGGAACACCTGTCCTCCACGTGGCACACAGCTCTATCAGTCCACAGCCACTGTACTTAGAAGGAAGAAGACTACTAAAACCAATTTAAATAATAAACTTACTAGCAGTAAACAGCATCTCATTTTTAAAAAATTTCTTTCTGATACTATGTAGCAACATGTACCCTTTAAACCCCCACTTACCTTTGCACGGACATTTTCAAATGATGCAGGACTCACAAGGGAAAAGCAAATTAAGAATACATCCTGTAACAAGGAAACACAGAATCATTCAGAAAATGATCTGAGCATGGAGAATACACTTCTAACTGCTGGCAGGCCACGTGCCTGTTGCCGCCCTCAGCCCTCCAGGATCAGCGCGCTTGGGGCAGTGGGTGACTTGTGGGAAGGGGAAGCAGAAGAAGCTATCTGAGGCTGAGGAGGCACCAACCAGCTCCCACTCAGCCTCCTTCCTTCCATCATGCTGTTTGCAGCCAGAAATCCAATTATCTGTTATGAGCATGCAAAAGTGGTACTCTGTAAAACTGTGGTCTCCCAGCTTCCCCAAAGCAGATCCAATTTAAAAGCCCTACTAAGCTCCTTTATAGGTTAAGTTCAACATGTTTAGATTTAGATTTTCACTAGCTCAGAATAAATGCTTGTTAGTCGTTGGCACAAAGTGGGGACTCAACTGGTTTGCTACCTAGGCCCTTCCCTCTTTCCCCGGGGGAGCTTAGCGTGTGGAAGGGATGCCACCCGATGATGACAAGTGCCAACCACCCTGGCACTGTTGCCACTCCTCAAACATAGCTAGGCCTCTGAGCTGGCCTGCAGGCAGCTATTTCTGAAATAGTTACAGAGGAAAAGCATACTGACTACACATTTGGAGAGAATTTTTAGCTACACGTGAGTTTTCCTCCCATCTGTTAAAAGTAAAAAATCTTTTCGTGTATTAAAAAATGCCCAACAGTGTCTAAACTGCTAAGCTTATAAAACACATCCCCAGACAGAGGTGAAATGCACACAACTCCCAACCTAGTGCTTTAAACCATGCAACTGGTATCATGTATCTGAAAAGGAAACATCCCACACAACAGCTTTTTATAAATGACATTGTTTAAATGTTGGTGCATGCACAAGCTTGACCAAGAATCACCACAGCATCCAAGTTGATTCCAACCCCTCTGAAGCACAGCTGGGTTAACTCACCAGCACCGCCCCGCTGCCCCAGACAGCCCACCACACAGGACACCGCAGCAGAGAGAGAAGGCCTGGCAGTAAGGTTAGTCTGCCCCAGCTCAGCACATGGCCACCCCCATGTTCTCCGCACCACACGAGCGGGGCCTCCACTAGTCCCTCCTGTCACTTGGAAGGAGGGAGCAGCAGTTTGGAACCTGCTTTAATCAAGCTGGTAGGTAAACTATTACGCTCCAACAAAAGCTCATTTCATCAAGCAAAACCCCTCCTTGAGTGAGTTAAGATATAAAACACTCAAGGAAGCTGAGGCTTAGTAAGGATCCCTCGGGAAACTAAGTGAAATGAGAGAACAGATAAAGCTTGAGGCTGAAGTCGATTGAAAGTGTTACATACGGCAATCGGCTTGTCTTTGCCCCTGGAGGGAATATCCTTACCATACGTGTCTCCAACCTAGTAATGCATGAGAACTTTAAGGTCAGTACAAACTGAGGAAAATGGTAAAAGATGTCATTCTTTCCTTATCAAAACCCCAAACCCTGTAATGACATAAAACATCTTCAATGCCAAACTCCATCAATCCAATGGTGAAAGGGCACATCCCCCTGCGCAGTTTACCAATAGTTAAATCAGGCAAACACTGCGCGTGCAACAGCAGTGCCCTGCGCACTGAGGCAGTGCTGGCCAGATCATGAACACATTCCACAGAGACGGCCATGTGCCCCACGTGCTGCTGCTGGCATCACAGTAACAGGCACACCTTCAAAGCGCTCCTTACAAACAAAAAGGCCACGGGGCTGGGAAGGTAGCTCAGTGGTAGAGTGCTTGCCTTGCATGCATGAGGCCCTGGGTTCGATTCCTCAGCACCACATAAACAAAAAGAAAAAAGCCAGAAGTGGCATTGTGGCTCAAGTGGTAGAGCGCTAGCCTTGAGCTGAAGAGCTGAGGGACAGCGCCCAGGCCCAAAGTTCAGGCCCCATGACTGGACCCAAAAAAACAAACAAGAAAGGCCAAACACTTCAAGAACCAGAAAGGCGTCTGTTTGTGACACTTCTACAAGACAGACTGAGGGCCCTTCCTGAGAGCTAGGAAGTCCATACTACATGAATATTACAGTCTCTTATGCAGAAGCTCTTCCTGTCCTCCCCCTGGTTCTGGGACTGTGGGTTGAACAATGTTGCTCAAACTTAGGACCTTTGGTCCCTTTGAAGATTTGGTAAGACTACCCCTAGTGACAAGGTTAAGAAGTGATCACACCGGATGCCAGTGGCTCATGCCTGTAATCCTAGCTACTCAGGAGGCTGAACTCTGAGTATCTCGGGTCAAAGCCAGCCAGGAGAGGAAAGTCCATGAGACTCTTATCTCCAATTAACTAAGTGGTAGAGCACTCTCTCCTTGAGCTGAAGAGCTCAGGAACAGCGCCCAGGCCAAGTTCAAGCCGCACAGCTGACCAAAAAAAGAAAGAAAAGGAAAAAAGTGATCACATTTTCATCTTTTATCCCACTACTTCCTATTCATTTCTTTGTTCCAATGAAAATCAACAGAGGAGCTGGCACAAGTGGTTGATGCCTGTAATCCTAGCTATTCAGGAGACTCAGATGTAAGGATCCAGGTTTCAAGTCAGTCAAGGCAGGAGAGACTCTTAGCTCCACTTAACCTCCAAAAAGCCAGAAGTGGAGCTGTGGCTCCAGTGATAGAGCACCAGCCTTGAGTGACAAAGGCTAAGGACGAGAGAGCCCCAGCCTTGAGTTCAAGCCCTAGTACGGGCACAAAGAAAGGCGGGGGGGAGCGGCTGTGAAGGTGGTTCAGTGATACAGTGCTTGCCTTGCATGCATGAAATCCTGGGTTTGATTCCTCAGCACCACATAAACAGAAAAAAAAGCCAGAAGTGGTGCTGCGATTCAAGTGGTAGAGGGCTAGCCTTGAGCTGAAGAGCTGAGGGACAGCGCCCAGGCCCAGAGTTCAAGCCTCATAACTGACAAAAAAAAAAAAAAAAAAAAGGGGGAAGCACAAACAGAAGTCTAAATTAGCCTGGGCATAATTGAGACCTTATCTCAAAAATAATGCAAAAAGAGTGTGGAAAAGTGACTGAAGTAGGTGCCTGCTTAGCAAGAAACAAGCCCTGGTTCAGTCTCCAGCATCATCAATAAATTAATAAATACCAACACAGAACTCTTAGGAAAATGGCACATGAGAAATTGAGTTAACTTCATCTCACTCAAGCTTCTCTGATTTATAATTCAAAGAGAAGATTTGTTTCTTTTACTATCAGGGTTTGATCTGTGGCTATTTTAAAGACCCGTCCTCCCAAGGGCTTGATATAGGGCGGGTCTTCACTGTGACACAAACTCAGTGGGACCATTCTCAAACAGTAACCTGTAGCCACATTTGTGGTGCCGCCTTAGTGCTGAGAACATTGTTCTGGATGAGAAGCTGTGTACCATGGGAGCCTCCTGTCCTGCACATGCACTACACCATCTGCCTGTTCCTTCCTTCTTCCCTTTCTTCCCCTGCTCTAAATATAGCTTTCCTAAAACATATCTGCTTCCTATGCTTGTTTTCTTCCATCAAGTCCTCTGACTGGCCTTTCCTGACACAGATGCTCCCAAGGCTCTGCTGGCCAACCTTGGCTAAGGCTGCGCTTGTCACACTGCACTCCCCTGGAGCCCGTCTCCCATCCAGGGTCTCTCACTTTCCTGTCTCATGTGCCTCTCTTCACTAGCCCTTCCTTCCTGTGGACTCAAGCATTACTTTCCTCAGGCCTCCTCACCATTTCTAACGTTATCAGTTTTCAATGACTCTATGACACTCCCTTCTCATTGGTCAAAAAGAATAGTTAGGGCTGGGAAGGTGGCTCAGTGGTGAGCGCTTGCCTTGCATGCATGAGGCCCTGGATTCGATTCCTCAGCACCACATAAGCTGAAAAAGCCAGCAGTGGTGCTGTGGCTCAAATGGTACAGCTCTCGCCTTGAGCTGACCAAAAAAAGAACAAAAAAGTATAGTCAGAGGGACTGAGGGCATGGCTCAAGTGGTAGAACATCTGCCTGGCAAGCTCAAGAGTGCAGCCAGATGTTTGTTGCACCCAATATTTAGTTAGGGAAGTCAACCACAGGAAAAAATACTGTACAAGTCCTCTGATAAGAAGTATCTAGATTTGTTTCTTTTGTATGTTCTTCCCCCGCGGTATAACCTGTTTTCACTGTATTTAATTCCGGTGCCCTGCATCTTGTATGTACATTTTTCTAATTTGGGGAGGGGAAGGGAAATAACAGTATGTTGAAATAAGAATACAGGTTGAGGGCTGGGAAGGTAGCTCAGCGGTAGAGTGCATGCCTTGCAAGCATGAGGCCCCTGGGTTCGATTCCTCAGCACCACATAAACAGAAAAAGCCGGAAGTGGCGCTGTGGCTCAAGTGGTAGAGCACTAGCCTTGAGCTGAAGAGCTGAGGGACAGCGCCCAGACCCAGAGTTCAGGCCCCATGACCGGCAAAAAAAAAAAAAAAAATACAGGTTGACCCATTGTCTTTACAGCTTGGGGCGGGAGAGAAGTTGGGGAGGTGGGGAGGGAAGGGATGGTAGGGGGAAAACAAAGGAGAGGGTAACAGTGCTCTGTAGGAAGTGTACTTATTACCTTATTCATGTAACTGCAACCCCTTTGCACAGTATCTTTACAACAAAAAATATATATTAAAAAAGAAGTATCTAAAAGTAATTTTTTAAACAAAGGAGGCTAACAATGTTCCACAAGAAACATACTCATTACCTTACTCATGTAACTGTAACTCCTCTGTACAACATCTTTACAATAAAACAAAATTTAAAAGAAGAAGAAGAAAAAAAAGAGTGCAGCCAGAGCAATTCTACCTGCTCCCAGCCCTCAACCGGTCATCTGGCCATCTACAAAATGAGCTACTTTACTACTAGTAGACTGGGCAAAGGTCCAGATGATTGAAACCTGAACTCCAAATGCAGAGTAGTTCATTTCATTTATTCTCATCCAAACCTTTTTGCACCTGGACTTTATTTTCAAGCTTAGTTTTTGTTTTGGGGGTTGTGTGTGTGTTGGTACAGAGGCCTAGGCACTTACAGGCCTAGGCACTGTATCTGAGCTTTTTTTTAACCCAAGGCTAGTGCTCTATCACTTGAGCCACAGCTCCAGTTCCAGCTTTTTTTTTTTGGGGGGGGGGTCTGGTTGTGGGGCCTGAACTCTGGGCCTGGGCGCTGTCCCTCAGCTCTTCAGCTCAAGGCTAGCGCTCTACCACTTGAGCCACAGCGCCACTTCTAGCTTTTTTCATTTTGCTTATGTGGTGCTGAGGAATCAAACCTAGGGCCTCATGCATGCAAGGTAAACACTCTACCACTGAGCCATCTTCCCAGCCCCCAGTTCCAGCATTCTTGGTGCTTAATTGGAGATGAGTCACAGGAACTTTCCTGCCAGGGCTGGCTTTGAACTGTGATCTGCAGATCTCTGCCTCCTGAGGAGCTCAGATTACAGGTGTGAGCCACTAAGCACCCAGCATTTTACTTTATTTTGATATAGGTATCCTATGTATAGGGAAAAGGATCAGGATATACACCCATGGTGAAGAAAATGCAAAACTAAAAAAGGGTGCACATGTGTTAACAGCGAGGGACTGACAATAAAGCAGCTCAGGAAAAAGAAAAGCAGTTCCTGATTTCTGGAATCTAGCCTGGTGCCTACTATGTCACCATGGCCAGAGTACCACCACCAGACAAGGCCCCCATGTGACCATGCTCAAGAGGGCCAAAAGAAAATGAAAAGTAAAAGAGTATTTCATTGTCTTCTGCAACCCAAGGTCACTATGTAAACTACAAAATCCCCATGCACACCTCAGCCAGTGTGGACAACCAGGTAACAGTTAACAGCCTCTGTCTGGCTTTGCTTCCCTACCCTCCAGATAAGACTTCTTAAACCACACAATCAACACAACTCTTTTTGCTTCCTGATGGCGCTCATCCAGAGAAAACCCATATTATTTTGAGCCCTGTGCCCTACAATCACACAGCACAGACCCCAGGGTTCTCTTTCTTGGCAAAGAGCAACAAACCCAAATCTATTTAACTACAGATGTACTCCTAGTGACCCTGTCAGGCTGCTTCTAGTAGCCAACTTAAAAAAAGCTGAAGCCACCTGAAAATCTGAATGTATACAACTGCCTAGTCCCATTCAATATTTATGAACCTTGAAATCAGTACACAAGGAAGATGAAAAACACTAGCACAACACTCTAGGATTCTGGCTGACCCTTCACAGAGACCCAGCACTCCAGCAGGAGACTGAACCCTGAGGGGAAGCACACAGTACAGGCCTTGTGCCATTAATGACATGCTATCCTTGAACAGGACACTGACCTACCTTGATTTTCAGTAGTCAACCAAACTTACCTTCTAAAGAGAAAATGAACACTACTTTTTGAAGGATAGAAAAGCCCTCTGCATTATTTGACTTAAAAAATAAAACCCGGGCTGGGAAGGTGGCTCAGTGGTAGAGCGCTTGCCTTGCATGCTTGAGGCCCTGGGGTTTGATTCCTCAGCACCACATAAGCAGGGAAAAAAAAGCCGGAGGTGGCGCTGTGGGCTCAAGTGGTAGAGTGCTAGCCTTGAGCTGAAGAGCTGAGGGACAGCGTCCAGGACCAGAGTTCAGGCCCCACGACTGGATCCAAATAAATAAATAAATAAAACCCTCCAGAGCTGGGAAGGTGGCTCAGTGGTAGAGTTCTTGCCTTGCATGCATGAGGCCCTGGATTCCATTCCTAATACCACATAAACAGAAATAGCGAGAAGTGGTGCTGTGGCTCAGGTGGTAGAGCACTAGCCTTGAGCTGAAGAGTTGAGAGACAGTGCCCAGGCTCAAAATTCAGGCCCCCACGACCAACTAAATAAATACAAAAATAAATAATAAGCCAGGTGCCAGTGGGGTTCACGCCTGTAATCCTAGTTACTCAGGAGACTGAGATCTGAGGATCGCCATTCAAAACCAGCCCAGGCAGGAAAGTCTGTGAGACTCTTATCTCCAATAAACAACTAGAAAACTGAAAGTGGTGCTGTGGCTCAAGCGGCAGAATGCACACCTTGAGCTGAAGAGCTGAGGGATAGCGCCCAAGCCCAGAGTTCAAGCCCCAGGACAGACCAAAAGATAAACAAACAAATAAATAATAAAACCCTCCAAGGCAATTTCAATGGGAAATGACTAACTGCTTGCTACCTTTTGGAGAAGTGGAAATTAATGACTTAAACTGATTTTACCTAGTTACATAGAATGACCCTGTGACACAGAATTGCTACCATCAGGAATCATACCTTCTACCTGGCCCTTCAGGAATGAGGCTAATCAGTTTTGGTTTGGCCACATAAACAGCCCAAACAAAGAGCTCAAATTACAGACCACAGTCCATTCAGCACAAAGTTTATGGGTTTCCCTGATATCGACTCTATGGTGGCCTTCCAACTAAGGCACCCACAAATAACCCACAGGTGAAAAAAGATGCAGACATAACATGTACTTGGCAGACCCACTCCTCTTGGTAGAATGGTGTGGCCCAAAGGAATGAGATCTTCCAGGCCCTAGCCTTTGAGCATTTGGGGCCTGCCCTTTAGTTGCCAAAATACTTATCTCTGAAGAGTCCAGACAGATATGTTTTTAACTGCCAGCTGGGAGTTCTCTCTCCTCCACTTACCCTCCAATTCTGGAACTTGGTATATTACCATAATCAGTTATAGACCTGTCTATTGGCTACTTGGAAGCAAGTAGCGTTACTCCTTTCTTGTTCCTCAGCTGTTTTTTACAGAAAACAAGTTCACTACCACACACAGAAAGGACATTAAATTAAAGCTGTATGGAGACAACACCAACTTTGACTTCTGGCCTCACACACTATAGCTCTAGCCAATCTAAGAACAGTCCAACATACTATCAGAGCTCCTCTGCACAAAGTGGGACTGCTGCCAAGTCACCTTAGACTAGTGAGTGATGACTCCCTTAGAAAAAAAGGCCTCACCCTACCAAGCACTTCTTGAGTCACAGAGTAAGGTAGCTCTGATTTCTCAGAAGTGATGCCACACCCTTCTAGGAACACCCAGGACTGGAGATTTCTATTGTATCAACCACTGTTGTTTTTTTGTCTGTCCAGGGGCCTGAACTCTGGGCCTGGGCACTGTCTCTTAGCTCTTCAGCTCAAGGCTAGCGCTCTACCATTTAAGCCACAGCACCACTTTCGGACTTTTCTGCTTATGTGGTGCTGAGGAATGGAACCCAGGACCTCATGCATGCAAGGCAAGCACTCTACCACTGAGCCACCTTCCCAGCCCCCAACCACTGCTTTTAAATCCACTTGAAATTCAAGCTGGGCGCTGATGTCTCATGCCTGTAATCCTAGCTACTCAGGAGGCTGAGATCTGAGGATCGCAGTGTCAAAGCCAGCCCGGGCAGGAAAGACCGTGAGACTCCTATCTCCAATAAACCATTAGAAAACTGGAAGTGGTGCTGTAACTCAAGTGGTAGAGTGCTCGCCTTGAGCTGAAGAGCTGAGAGACAGCGCCCAGGCCCAGAGTTCAAGCCCCACAACTGACAAAATTAAAACAAAACAAAACAAAAAATTGAACTATTCAGTGCCCATTTAGGAGAGAAGAGTTTCCCAAGATATTGACACAATTTTAGTCACTTGGAGATTATGGGCAATTTTTTTTTTTTGGGTTGGTCATGGGGATTGAACTCTGGGCCTGGGTGCTGTCCCTCAGCTCTTCTTCAGCTCAAGGATAGTGCTCTACCTCTTGAGCCACAGTGCCACTTCCGTTTTCTGAGTGGTTAATTGAAGATAAAAGTCTCAGAGACTTTCCTGCCTGGGCTGGCTTTGAACCAACCATGATCCTCAGATCTCAGCCTCCTGAGTAGCTAGGATTATAGGTGGGAGCCACTGACACACAGCTATGGGCAGATTTTTAATAAACAGTTAATTTTTAACTATAGATTAACTGAAAAACCTAATAAACAGTTAATTTTTAACTATAGATTAACTGAAAAACCACTCAACTCAAACCTCCCAAGTAGTATAGTTTTGTTTATTTAGCACTGTTTACCGAAGTTCAAGTAAAGGATAACAAGCAAAACTCTTCAAGGCAGACTATACTAGGCAACACTTCCAGCAGGAAATAAAGGCATGTCTAAAAATTCGGATCGATAAGCAGAAGTTCATTTTTTAAAAAATTTTAAAAGGGCTGGATATGTGGCTCATGTAAAATGGCTGTTTAGCAACCTCAAGGCCCTGAGTGTTCAAAACCTTCTATGATTTAAAAAAAAGAAAAAAGAAAAAGAAAACAAGAATTAAGGATTAGAATATCAGCTCTCAGTAACAAGAGTACACTATGTGCCAAGGAGCTCTGTGTGTTGCATGTATTAACTCATCTTATCCTAGGAGCAAACAGGAAAAACCAGAGACACAAAAAACTACCCAAGATCACACAGGTAGAAACTACCCAAGATCACACAGGTAGAAGTGTGAGGGCAGGATCTTGGTCTGCTGCCCCTCATGCAGATTTAAGTCTAGCTTCAGTCAGTCAGTTATTCTGTCTAAATTTGTTTTAGTTTTGTTTTTGGTCATGGGGCTTGAACTCTAGGCCTGGGCACTGTCCTTCAAATCAAAGCTAGCGCTCTACCACTTGAGCACCACTTCCTACAATTGTTTTTAAACACCATTTTCTTTGGATTGACCACGATGGGGCCTCATGCATGCTAGGAAATGCCCTATCACTTAGTCACATCCTGGCTCTAAAATGTAAATGAAGAGGGGCTGGGAAGGTGGCTCAGAGGTAGAGTGCTTGCTTTGCATGCATGAAGCCCTGGGTTCGAAGCCTCAGCACCACATAAGCAGAAAAGGTTGGAAGTGGTGCTGTGGCTCAAGTGGTAGAGCGCTAGCCTTGAGCTGAAGAGCTGAAGGACAATGCCCAGGCCAAGTTCAGGCCCCACGACTGACAATAAAATAAATAAAATGAATGAAGAGTAGGGCCAGGCAGCTGTGACTCATTAAGTCCTAGCTACTCAGAAGGCTGAGATCTGAGACTTCAGATTCAATGCCAGCTTGGGCAGATAAATCTGAGAGATTCTTATCTCCAATTAACCAGCAAAAACCAGAAATGGACACACAGCAAATGGCAGAGCACCAGCCTTAAGCAAAAAAGCTAAGCAGGCCCTGATTCTGTAGCATGAACTCCTCTCAAAGCAAACGCTCTTCAAACTGTCCCCCCGAGTTCAGTTCAAGCCCCAGAATCTACATACACAAGCCTCTACCACCCCCCAAAAAAAGGACTGGTTTTCAAAAAGAAAAATCAGACAACAATTGTTTCTATATTTGTCCTAAAACTAAATAAAAGATGTAAAATGCAGAGGCCAAGTAACTGTCAAGAGGTAAAAATCTGGCTTTTATCTATAGAGGTATTTTTCTGACCTTACATTATTTTTTTCTACTTAACAAACCCAAATCAAGGTAATGTAAGGAAATCTGTAGATGTGCATTAACGAGACATTCATGAACTGCAAACTATGAGACACATCAAAAATCTGTTGTGATCCTTACTGTTTGCGGATATGAGAGGGGACGTAATCTGTCATAATCTTCTTGTCCAGCTGTATCCCATAAGCCCAGATTCACTGGCTTTCCATCTACCATAACATTGGCAGAATAGTTGTCAAAGCTGTAGAATGACATGAAAATGGTTAGTCACAGATAAGGGACCAAAGCTACTGTTCCTATGGACAAAACCAAACTGGAGTGAGAGAGGTGGCATTTTTTTACAGTAAAATGTTAAACTGAAGTTCAAAGACAAATGAGAAGGAACTAATATATTTTATTTATAAGAATTTCCATCAGTATAAAAATGTTTCAGTATGAAAATAAGCAAGAGATTTTTTTTTTTTTTGTCGGTCGTGGGGCTTGAACTCTGGGCCTGGGCACTGTCCCTCAGCTCTTCAGCTCAAGGCGAGCGCTCTACCACTTG
>NW_012267284.1:5362728-5381007 GCF_000151885.1 Dipodomys ordii
CTCAAGTGGTAGAGCACTAGCCTTGAGCTGAAGAGCTGAGGGACAGCACCCAGGCCCAGAGTTCAGGCCCCACGACTGGACCCCCCCCCAAAAAAGAGTCCAGGCACTGATGGCTTATGCCTGTAATCCTAGCTACTCAGAAGGCTAAGGTCTGAGGATCTCATTTCAAAAGCCCAGGAAAGTCCATGAGACTCTTTATCACCAATTAACCAGAAAACCGAAAGTGGTGCTATGGCTCAAAGTGGTAGAGCATTAGCCTTGAGCAAAGGAGCTCAGAACCAGCATCCAGGTCCTGAGTTCAAACCCCACAACTGAGTCCCGACCCCCCACCCCCACCCCAAAAAAGGACCATTTCCAAATTTAGTCTCTTCTCTGAAAATGTATAGGAGCCTTTCATTTAAGAATGGCAGTTCTATCTTCAAAATGTGGTAAAATATAGCTTGCCTCTGCAACTTACACTACTTGGGTGGTTCTCAAGTAGTAACTTCCCATGCTGCCTCTAAGCCACATAGCTCAAACCCTGTCACCTTCCGGAAAGCCCTCCCCTCTCCTCTTGACAATCAGTAATGATTGCTCTCCTAACAAGAGTGCTCCATGGATCAACCACCACTCACAACTCCTCTCACACCAATTCATCTGTACTGAGCATCTGCTTTTAAAGCAGGAGCTCTACAATACATTCTAAACATACTAATTCATAGCACAGGGGTAATGAGTGCAGTCTGTACTGCTAGGAGATTAATCCACCATGGGAGTTCAAAGTATCCTCCACATGGAAATTTTTCAAAATTAAGATGGTTGGCCAGGCCATCGGTGGCTCACGCCTGTAATCCTAGCTCCTCAGGAGGCTGAGATTTGAGGATTGAGGTTCAAAGCCAGCCCAGGCAGCAAAGTCCGTGAGACTCTTATCTCCAATAAACCACTAGAAAACTGGAAGTAGCGCTCTAGCTCAAGCAGTAGAGCGCTCGCCTTGAGCTGAAGAGCTGAGCAATAGTGCCCAAGCCCAGAGTTCAAGACCCATGACCAACAAAAATAATAAGATGGTTGTGTCACTTGTAAGAGTGCCTATACTAGATTGGAGGTGTAGCTCTGTAACTCAACACTTGCCTACCATTAGCACCACATAAGCAAAAAGAAAAAAGCCGGAAGTGGCGCTGTGGCTCAAGTGGTAGGGCACTAGCCTTGAGCTAAAGAGCTGAGGGACAGTGCTCAGGCCCAGAGTTCAGGCCCCACAACCGGACAAAAAAAACCACTTGCCTACCATGAATAAAGCCAGTCCAGCACCACAGCAGAAACCAAAACCAGTCTCCATACTGTACAAATTCACAGGTCAACTTCAAAAACTTCTTCTGAGTCCCCAGCATCCTGAGGGCTCATTTCACCAAATGCTCTCTATAATGAGCCCACCTCCCTGCTGTCTTTGGTTGGTTTACCACTGTCAAAATAGTTGATCACTCAACAACTATTAGGTTAACATTCATCACCAAAACAGCAAAGTGCTCTTGTATTTTCACCCACACCCTTAAAACTTTGAGAAACTGTGTCAAGAAGGGCTGGGTACAGGCTTATTCAGTCTTGCCAATACTTGTTTTATTCATAACATTATGAAGGACTTAACAGAAGTTGGAACTCCCACCCAAGACCTCACAGTCAAGTATTACCTCACCATTACCAGGAGGGAACTTCCAATTCCCAAAGGCTTTCTAAACAGAAATGACTCACTGAACATACATTTTATGAAAGGCTTAGAATGTCAAAATAAAACCTGTATGAGCAAGAGCTTAGGATTTAGTCAGAAGCCTGGATCTAGGACCCAAAGTCAAGGCCAATTCTTTAATTAGCTTTTGTAACTTATCAGTTAGTTTCAACAACCTTACATGCTTCAACTTTCTCAGCCATAAAATGGAGCAAAAAGTACAAAGTCCTTTACCAAAGTATAGTGACCATTAATTCAATTTCAATGTGTACCACATGTGTGCTACACCAGGAAGTATACTAGCTGCTGAAAATACTGAGATGAACAAGACTTTGTGGAATGTAATTATTACATGAAATTATAGGTGTGATAAGTGTTACTGAAGATGTTCTTGCAATGTATCACAAAAGACCTAAGCTGGTGTTGGGGGTTGTGGAAGGAAGCGGCAATGTATGAAGGGGACAGGAGAGTAGGAGGAACAAAAACAACAGCACAGCACATGGGGAGACCCAGAGCTCAAAGAAGCCCAGGATAACATAAGCAGCAAGAATTACAGAGGCAGTGAGTGGCAGCGAAAAATCTGAAGAGACTGTCATCTCTTCCTTAAGAGTATATGGGATTGGTTCTACTTGGGAAGCCACAAAAGACTTCAACTTCTCAGGAATACACTAGATTTTAGAAGTGGCCTCTGAAGCCGGGCACCGGTGGCTCACGCCTGTAATCCTAGCTACTCGGGAGGCTGAGATCTGAGGATCATGGTTCAAAGCCAGCCAGGGCAGGAAAGTCCATAAAACTCTTATCTCCAATAAAACACTCAGAAAACCAGAAGTGGCACTGTGGCTCAAGTGGTAGAGCGCTTGCCTTGAGCTGAAGAGCTGAGGGACAGCGCCCAAGCTGAGTTCAAGCCCATGACCAACCAAAAAAAAAAGAAAACACAAAGTGGCCTCTGAATGCACTGTGGAGGACAACGAAGGAACTGCTATTGTGTTCTAGAAATTACCCATTGTGGTCAGAAGGACAGTTTCATGAGCTCCTTAGATATGAGGCCAAAAGCATGGCCTGGCAATGGGCCGGATGAGGTAGCTGAGAATGGGAGTGGAGGCTAAGGCCATGACAAGTGAACTCTTTTCCAAAATGAGGTTGTGTGAAAACATGAACAATTCTTGCTACATAATGTCAACTGTAACCATGTAAACATTTTTAATGTTTGAAATATATCTTTTAGGATCCATTACAAAGTCATTACTATAAAAAATAACTTTAAAATGTTTGTATTTCCTTTTCTCCATTAATACTCGGCTAAGACATCTTGTGAAAAGCTTAAATGCAGAATTATTCAAGGTGCTGGTGCAATCCTGATTTATAGGTAGCAATGTTCTACCTTTCATTAAAATTTTGCTTAATTTGGCTGGGGATGTAGCATAGTGGCAGAGTGCTTGCCTAGCATGCATGAAGCCCTTGGTTCGATTCCTCAGTACCATATAAACAGAAAAAGCTGAAGTGGTACTGTGGCTCAAGTGGCAGAGTGCTAGCCTTGAGCAAAAAGAAGTTCAGGGACAGTGTCCAGGTCCTGAGTTCAGGACCCAGGACTTGGGGGGGGGGGGAGTTCCTTAACTTTAAAAAATGGATTAATGAGCTCATGCTTATAATCCTAGCTACTCAGGAGGCTAAGGCCTGAGGATCACAATTTGAAGCCAGCACAGGCAGGAAAAGTCTGAGAGACAATTATCTCCAATAAACTACCAAAATGCTGCAAAATGAAGCTGCTGCTCAAATGGTAGAGCACCAGCTTTAAGCCAAACAAACAAACAAAGCCCTCAAGGACAGTTCTCAGGCCCTGAGTTCAAACATCAGCGCTTGCACGCACACGCATACACACACATACACACACACACATACACACACACACACACTCTCACACACACAGACATACACACAAATTAATGAAAATAGCCGGGCGCTGGTGGCTCACGCCTGTAATCCTAGCTACTCAGGAGCCTGAGATCTGAGGAACACGGTTCAAAGCCAGCCCGGGCAGGAAAGACTGTGAAACTCCTATCTCCAATAAACCACCAGAAAACCGGAAGTGGTGCTGTGGCTCAAGTGGTAGAGCACTCGCCTTGAGCTGAAGATCTAAAGGACAGTGCCCAGGCCCAGAGTTCAAGCCCCACGACCGACAAAAAAAAAATAATAATAATGAAAATAGAAGGGTTATTTTCCTTCCATTAATGTAATTTATTCACTCTTTGTAAACACATTAATCAACTATAAAGGCAAGTCAACATCTATACTAAGCCAAGTAACATGAAGGCTGCCCATGTGGAGGATAGAAGCCAGATTCAGTCAGAACCATTACTGATGCTGCTGCAGAATTCCTGCACGTTACTTACTCTTTGCTTTGGAATTCCGAATTACATATATTTAACTGCTCAGTCAAACCTCTTTTTTTAACACTTGAAAAATATTTTACTTCTAGAAAATAGCAAGAGTCTACTGGAAGACAGCCTGTATCAGGGTGTCAGTTCTACAATGGATTTCCCCTCATTTATGACATGACCATTTCTTTAACCTATCAGACTTCCCCTGCTCTGGATTGTAGAAATACCAAGGCTAGAGAAAAGAAATTATCTTATGTTTTTCACTTTTCCACTGAGAGGGAACAACTTTAGCATTACTTCCTATACAAACCAATTTGAGGTAGGCATACTGGGTATGAATTCAGAGCCTTGCACTTGTTAAGCAACGACTGTCTATACCACTTGAGCTACACCCTCAGACCCTTTTGCTTTTAGATTATTTTTCAGAGTTGTTTTTTGGAAAAGGGGAGTGGGGACCTAAGTCTAAAGACCTTTTTACAAAAAGTAAAAAGCCTTTTAAGATAAATTGATATGGGGCCGGGAACGTGGCTCAGTGGTAGAGCGCTTGCCTTGCATGCATGAGGCCCTGGGTTCGATTCCTCAGCACCACATAAGCAAAAAAAAAAAAAGCCCAAGTGGCACTGGGGCTCAAGTGGTAGAGCGCTAGCTTTGAGCTGAAGAGCTGAGGGACAGCGCCCAGGCCCAGAGTTCAGGCCCCATGACCAGACCCCCCCCCCAAAAAAAGCCAGACTCTTCCAATGACAACCATAAATCAAAAGCATGAAATGTTGTCTAAAAGTATATAGATCGGGGCTGAGAAGGTGGTTCAGTGGTAGAGCGCTTGTCTTGCATGCCTGAGGCCCTGGGTTTGATTCCTCAGCACCACATAAGCAAAAAGAAAAAAGCCAGAAGTGGCGCTGTAGCTCAAGTGGTAGCGCACTAGCCTTGAGCTGAAGAGCTGAGGGACAGCGCCCAGGCCCAGAGTTCAGGCCCCACGACTGGACCCAAAATATATATAAGTATATAGATCTTTTGTGGGGGGTGGGGGTGGGGAAGTGGGTCATGGGACTTGAACTCTGGGCCTGGGCACTGTCCCTCAACTCTTCAGTTCAAGGTGAGCGCTCTACAACTTGAGCCACAGCACCATGTACAGTTTACTGGTGTTTTATTAGAGATAAGAGTCTCATGGACTTTCCCACCTGGGTTGGCTTTGAACTGTGATCCTCAGATTTCAGCCTCCTGAGTAGTTAGGATTACAGGTTTGAGCCACTGGCACTCATCAAGTATATAGATCTTAAAGGCAAGTTAGGAGATGCCTGGCACTAGTGGCTTCCACCTGTAATCTTAGCTATGCAGGAGGCTGAGGTCAGAGGATCATGGTTCAAAGCTAGCCAGAGCAGGAAAGTCCATGAGACTTTTATGATGCTTATTTCCAATTAACCAGCAAAAAGCTAGAAGTAGAGGTGTCACTCAAGTGGTAGAACACTAGCCTTGAACAAAAAAGCTGAGAGACAGTACCCAGGACCTGAGTTTGAACCCTAGATTGGCACCAATATGCGTGTGCATGTGCACATGTGCAATTTATACTGACAAAGCAAAGAAATTCAACAGTAGGCCTTAAATACATTACTTATACAGTATGTTACAAAAAACTAACAATAGTAATTTAGAATTATAAAAATACAAGTTAAATCTGAACTTCTAAAGTTCCACTACAGCACAGCATAACATCTATACAGAAATTAACTTTGATAATCATTAGAGGTTTCAAAACATTAATATTCTGCACCAACTTTCTTAAACATTAAAGGCTAAAGACACTACATATAGTAGAACTGAAATCAGACACAAGCTTTCTTCTAGACTTACTATTTTTTGGGGG
The DNA here is from genome assembly GCF_000151885.1 of Dipodomys ordii. NCBI lineage: Eukaryota > Metazoa > Chordata > Mammalia > Rodentia > Heteromyidae > Dipodomys > Dipodomys ordii. The sequence continues at coordinate 5,368,664 of NW_012267284.1, forward strand.
GGAGGGTTGGGGGGGCCAGTCATAGGGCCCGAATTCTGGGCCTGGGCACTGTCCCTCAGCTCTTCAGCTCAAGGCTAGCGCTCTCTCTACCACTTGAGCCACAGCGCCACTTCTGGCTTTTTCTGCTTATGTGGTGCTGAGGAATCAAACCCAGGGCCTCATACATGCAAGACAAGCACTCTTACCACTGAGCCACCTACCCAACTAGACCACTATTTTTGTTTAGAGTTCACAAAAAGAATTCATATCTAACTGCATTCTACCCTTTTCTCCCTCCAAATAAACCCTATTAAGTCCTTGGATAATAGGAAATAATGTATTAATGTAAAGAGACTGAAAACTTGATTATATAGTCTAAGTGGTAGGTATATGGGTACTGACTCACAATTCTTTCAAGTTTACTATGCCTGGATTTTTTTCATATTAAGATTTTAGTGAAAAAAAAAGATTTTTTGGGGGGAGGGTGAGTAGCGGTGGAGGTGGGAGGGAAGGGATGGTAGGGGGAAAAACAAAGGAGGAGGCAACAATGTTCAATAGGAAATGTAATCATTACCTTGCTCATGTAACGGTAACCCCTCTGTAAAACATTTTTACAATAAAAAATGCACAAAGAAAGATTTTTTTCCTGATGTCAATGTGCTAATAACTGTACTGTAACAGGATTCCTGCTAAGGCAACTTGCTAAGTTACCTGGTGAGGAAGAAATGGAAGCAGGAAGTACTTAAACATCAAGTGACTAATACAGGAGAGAACATTATAAAACATGAACTGAGGACTTCTAAAAACGATTTCCCAGTACTCATCCATTTAGCCTAATCCCAAACTTCTACTGAGACTGTCATTCAAAATGCTTGTTTACTGTGGTGTTAGGGATCAAACTCAAGACCTTAAGAATGCAAAGCAAGCATTCCATCAACCTGGGCATCATCTTGAACCTTTTTTTTCCTCAAGGCTAGCACTCTACCACTTTGAGCCACAGCTCTACTTCAAGCTTTTTGGTAGTTAATTTGAGATAAGTGTTTCATAAGTGTTTCTGCCTGGGGCTCCTTTGAACTATAACCCTCAGATTTAACCTCTTGAGTAAGCTAGGACCACAGACATGAGCCATAGGCATCTAGCTTAATATTTTTAAAAAAAATATTATGTATAATTTTATGATCTGAGTTAAATTTAAATTTGGAAACTAGTCAGTGCAGAATTCAAGTATATTTCTAACAGGTAAAAAATAAGAAGCCCATGCCACAAACACACACACACAGAATTCATGAAGAGCACATCTCACTGTTCTGTGGAAATAAATGTATATTTCTATAAGGATGATGTCACAGGAGATGTTTATCAGGCTCAACTGAAAAACTCCTGGACAGCACTAAGTTAGACACAGTTGGGGCTGGGAAAGTGGCTCAGTGGTAGAGTGCTTGTCTTGCATGCATGAGGCCCTGGGTTTGATTCCTTAGCACCACATAAGCAGAAAAAGCCGGAAGTTGCACTGTGGCAAGCATTCTACCACTAAGTCACCTTCTCAGTCCAATATAGCTTATTTTATTTAAAACAAAATTTTGGTATGAATAAGTACATATCTAGGCTTTTTTGATGAAATTCACCACACGTTGTCCCTTACATTATCACAGCTCACCTGTTAGTAAAAGTACATTTCAGCTGGATGTTGGTGGCTCATGCCTATAATCCCAGCTACTCATGAGACTGAGGATCTCGGTTCAAAGCCAGCCCTGGCAGGAAAGTCCATGAGACTCTAATCTCCAATTATAACTCCCAGAAAACTGGAAGTAGTGCTGTGGTTCAAAGTGGCAGAGCACTAACCTTGGGTGAAAAGCTCAGACACCATGCCCAGACCCCGAGTTCAAGCTCCACAACTTTGGGGGAGGGACACAGGGTACATTTCACCTCTTATCACTTAACCCTTCTCAATATAAATGTCAAATACTGAAAGACATACAATACTATTAAAACAGACTGATACTTAAAAAACTGTCTGGAAAACAGAAAGCGAAAAACAGTTTTTGGTATTTTTTTTTTTGGTTGGACATAGGGCTTGAACTCTGGGCACTGTCCCTCAGCTCTTCAGCTCAAGGCAAGCGCTCTACCACTTCAGCCAGGGCACTGTCCCTCAGCTCTTCAGCTCAAGGCAAGCACTCTACTTCAGTCATGCACCACTTCCAGTCTTATGGTTTATTGGAGATAAGAGTCTCACAAACTTTCCTGCCTGGGCTGGCTTTGAACCATGATCTTTAGGTCTCAGCCTCCTAAGTAGCTAGGATTACTGGCATGAGCCACCGGCGCCTGGCTTCCAAAACCAGTTTTTATGGCTTAGTGGTAGAGTACTTGCCTAGCATGCATGAAGCCCTGGGTTCAATTCCTCAATACCACATAAACAGAAAATGCCGGAGAAGGTGCTGCAGTTCAAGTGGTAGAGTGCTAGCCGTGAGCAAAAGAAGCTAGGGACAATGCCTAGGTCCTGAGTTCAAGCCCCAGGATTGCCCCCCCACAAAAAAAAGCTTTTATGTCCAATGCTTTTGCCTACTGCCCATAGTAACAGCAGCAATAATAATCACGAGTAAAGCACTTGCCTAGCATATAGCAGCCATGGGTTCAATCTTCAAAACAAAATAAAATGATAGCTAGCATTCTGCAAGGGGCTTCTTAATAGTCACCACTTGTTGCACCTTGTTAAACTTCCTCTTGTTTTACCGCTCTCTTCAAGATGAGTGGTATGTTCAGGTTACCCCAGAAGTTAAATCTCAGTGGGGTAGAGATCTAGATCCCACAGTAGGTACACAAAAAGTACTTGACTATGCAAGAAAACCTAAACAAAGAGGCTCTGGGTTCCATCACTAGCACCCAGAAAAATAAAATACAAATTTAGCAGTTCGTGATCTGCCATTGTTAAGTATACTAAATAAACTACATGTATCTATTGTGCTTACTGAATTAGTCTTAGGAGTTTTCACTTGTATACTATAACTTAGTATGAAATGAGCAACAATTTAATTTTTTAAAGTATAGTACTTCATTTTCCAAGCAAGTTAGAAACATTCCTAAAGCAAGGAATGAGTCTTCATTTAACAATGTGAAATGATAAAAACGTTACTGAAATTAGCCCGTTGATTTACCTATCTCATCAACTACCTGACCTCCTCCCCGACCAAAGTAAAGCTTTATCTTTTAAAAAGCTAAAAAAGGAAGCATAGACCTAGTCCTAAGTAAAGGAAACTCTAGAATTTTCAGCTACACTCACAGAGCCATGTTTGTAATCTTTCGAATTTGAGACAAATCCTATGAACTGGCAGCTTACCTTGCCAAAAAAAAAAAGAAAAAAAAATCAGTCTGTCCATCTTGCTTCTGAACTATTTATGGAAACAATTCTAATGTCTAATGTAGAACCACGTAAATAAATAGAAAATCCACAACGCATTTAGAAGCATAAAGAAATCAGTCCCAATGACAAGTCTGGAGAGGAGAGTCACCCAAAGTTAAGTGATTCCAAAACTCTTCCTTCCCTGACTCAAATTGAAAATGTACATGCAGTCTGAATTAATTCTCCCAGCTTCCTGGATAACACTAATCTACACACACACAACGCTCAGACACACAATTTTGCTCAGATTACACTAAGATTCTTGTTCCTATGGGAGGAAAAAAAAAAAAACAGCATAAGACAAGTCTTGTTTTCTTGCAGAACCAGTAACCACCACGGACAGTAACGAAAAGAAACGCCTTGAGTCAAAAGCAGCCAATTCTGCTACAGCCAAACCTAATGTATCAAGCAAAGGCTAATTCGGTTTTTGTTAAACACACCAAGTTCAAAGAAAAGAACATTCTCCATCACATCCATCTTACAGCCAACACTTTTAGAACTTTCGCCAGGCAACGTGCGAAAAACGATCATTTTAAAAGACCCTAAAAGTAGCGAAGTACACAAGTAGAAACAATTTTGGTCACACCTAAGTTTCGGAGTCCACACACACACAAAGTGGCCCTTGCGAGCATGCATCGAATGGAATCGACTCGGCCGCCCTAACCCGTCCCAGTTCTCGGGAACTCCGGAGGTTAATGCACAAACCAAAGATACCCCCTTTCAAAAAAAATACATATATATATTTATATATATGGAGAGAGAGAGAGAGAAATAATGGCGGGGGGAGGACGGAGACACGCAAAAACCCCCAAGCCCGCTATATCTAGTTGCTTTCGAGGGCGGTGTCCAGCCCGGGAAGAAAGCGAAGAGGGTGGAGTTCACTTTTCCCTCCGGCCGCTCAGGAGGCCCTCCTCCCCCACCAAAAAGCCGGAACCAGGCCCGCACCACCGGCCTGGGAGCGTGGTGAGGCCCGCGCCCCCTCGAGGAAAGCCGGCCCGCGGTCTACGAGAGCCCGTGGCGTCTCTGGCCTAGGTAGGCCCGAGTCCCTCCCGCCTCCGTCCCGACCCGTCCCGACCCCCGCCCGCCCCCGGCCAGGCCCGGCCGCGCACTCGCTCTCACTCACCCGTCTCCCACCACCACACACTTGATGGCCTGCATCGGGGCCGCTCGCTGGGCCGCAGCGGCGGCGGCCGGGTAAGAAAAGATGGAATAGGCAGGCAGGCGCGCGGCTGTGGGCGGCAGAGCGCGAGGTGCCGGGGCCGCTGTCCACGCCGACTAGCCCTTGGTGGACTGGAAGCCGAAGCCTCACAGCAGCCACCACCCAAAGCTGAGGAAAACTGCAGAGAAACAGGAAATGGCCGCTCCACTCACATCCGGCCTCCCCTCCCCTCCCCCCTGCGTCGGCGCCGCCGCTCCCAGGCTCGGGGCGGGGCTTGTCTCGCCCAGCTCCTGCGCGCCCGCGTGCGCGCGCGCGTCCTGGCTGATTCTGCTGGGCCCCGGGCACGCGCTGCGGCGCGCTCCGGGAGCGCGCCAGGCTTCGACCGCGGGGCGAGGAGGTTGCCATATTTGCGCGCTGGAGCGGCTCAGGTTTGGATTCCAGAAGCCGCACTTGGGATCTATTGACAACTCCTGCCAAGAACGTTGTTCCCTTTTTTTTTTTTGTCTTTTTCTCTTTTTATTACTATCAGTTTTATGTGATAGCGACAGTTTATGCCATGACGTCGAGTCTTCTTAGAAACTGTGATTTTAGAACTAAAACTATAAGGGAGAACTAAAGTATAACTATATATTAATATTAAAAGTATGGAAAAATTGGGGCTGGGAAGGTGGCTCAGTGGTAGAGCGCTTGCCTTGCATGCATGAGGCCCTGGGTTCGATTCCTCAGCACCACATAAGCAAAAAGAAAAAAGCTGGAAGTGGCGCTGTGGCTCAAGTGGTAGAGCGCTAGCCTTGAGCTGAAGAGCTGAGGGACAGCGCGTAGGCCCCACGACCGACAAAGGAAAAAAAAGTAAAAAGAAAAATGAAAAAAAAAAAAGAGAGAGAAAGAGCCAATGAGAAGACTAAAGGGCTGGAGCCCCTGGCTCACGCCTGAGGATCACGGTTCAAATCTGAGGATCACGGTTCAAAACCAACCCGGTAGAAAAGTCCTGAGACTCTTATTTCCAATTAACCACTAGAAAACCGGACGTGGCGCTGTGGCTCAAGCGGTAAAGCACTGGCCTTGAGCTGAAGAGCGCAGAGTTCAAAGCAAGGAACTTGCAGGGTATCTTCCCAGAGTACAGGAGTATACTTACTTAGGGGAAGTGCCCGACCAGCCCCCACCCCAGCAGGTTTAACATCCTTAAGAAACTCCAAACAATGCGAACAAATAAGCTCCTACCAACTTCCAGAGAGAAAACACAAGTGGAGGAAATAAGAAGTAGAATGGCTTTCTTTGGGTTTCTCAGTTAAGTGACAATGTCATCAAAATTCTACCCAGAGCCAAAACTATTGATCAAGTAGGCGAGTAAAATAACAAGAACATTTTCAGACAAATTAAGTGCTCAAGAAGTTGTACCTCCCACTTACATGTCCCAGGAAACTACTGGGACATATGTTCCTCCAGCAGGAACAAGTAAACCAAAGAAGCTATGAGAGGCAGAATCTAGGGCTCAAACAAAGAAGACAGGAATAGGGTCCTCCACCCCAGATCGTGGTGATGTATGACCAGGCCACACTGGAAATTTTGTAGGCTTCAACCCACACAGGCTCTGTGTCCAGGGCTACTTCTTTTTGTTGACCACCAGCTCTGCTCCACCAACAGAGGGGGAAGGGACAACACAGAGAAAATAAGGGTAAGACAACAGAGAATTGTGATCTCTACTTTATGGGCACTAGCCTAAATTGGGAATGTGCAACAGACTGGTAGCTCAAGCCTTAATCCTAGCTACTTAAAAAGCATACATAGAGGATCCAAGTTTGAAGTCAGCCTAGGCAAAAAGGTTAATGAGACTTCCTTTATCTAACCTCTACATCTCAACCAACAGAGAGAAAATTGTGGTGTATATCTGTAATCCCAGCTACTCAAAAGGTATAAGTCAGCTAGACACTGGTGGCTCATGCCAGAATTCCTACCTAGGCAGGAGCCTGAGATCTAAAGATACCAGTTCAAATCCAGCCAGGGGAGGAAAGTTCGTGAGACTCTTACCTCTAATTAACTACTAGAAAACTGGAAGCGGTTCTGTGGTTCAAAGTGATAGAATGTTAGGTTTGTGAAAAAGCTCAGGGACAGCCCCCATGCCCTGAGTTCAAGCCTCATGACTGACAAAAAGAAAAGAAAAAAAAAGCCATAGGTAAGAGGATTGTGGTCAGAGGTTAGTCTGAATAAAAAGCCCAAGAACCTATCTGAAAAGTAACTAAAATGAAGACAAACACTGTAATTCTAGATAATCAGGAAGCTGAAATCTGAGGATCACAGTTTGAAGCCAGCTCAGGCAGAAAAGTTCATGAGACTCATCTCCAACTAACCAGCAGAAAGCAGAAAATGGAGCTATAGAAAACAAAAAAACAAAACAAAACAAAACAAAAAAGCCCAAAGCCAGCCCAACAGGAAAACCCATGAGACACTTATCTCCAATTAACTACCAAGAAACTGGATGGAAATGGCTCTGTGGCTCAAGTGGTAGAGTGCTTGCCTTGAGCTGAAGAACTCAGGGACAGCACCCAGGTCCAGAGTTCAAGCCCCAGGAGCAATAAGAAAAAAAAAAAAAGGTCATATTCTCATATGTTCCCATAATGTCTGTCTTCCTGTGCGTTTGTAACTGATTTTAATATTGCTACATAATGTAATGGGATTATTTAAAAATCCAGTTCTTACTATATTTTCCATTCTGGCCTCAAACTCCTGGGCTCAAGTGATTCTCTTGCCTGAGCCCCCTGTGTAGCTGATATTACAGGTGTATTCCACTAGGCCCTGCTACAATCCAGCTGGTTATTTCTAGTGCCACAGGTGACTACTGCAAGATGGATAGAGGTAGAAATGCTGATAAGAGAGAAAGACATATATATATATATATACATATATATATGCATGCACATATATATATGCATGCACATATATATATACATATATATATGTATATATATATAAGAGAGAGAGAGAAATGAGTTATGTTCACAGGAACAAGGGAAAATCTAAAGAAAAATTGAGTAACTAGGACTTGGGAAGATTAGGGACCCTCAAAGATCCAGTCCGGTTGAGAATGATTTCACTTGCCTCAGGGTCCCTGACACACCCCTCCCCACTCCAATTTGGTTTCCATTCCTGATGAAGGGGGCCAGGGAATCTTCTTTGTTTGGTCTGATCCCCTGCCTACCCACTGGGGAAGAGAGAAAACTCAGTGACTCATAGACACACACACACGCATACACACTCGCACGCACACAAAATGGGGTAGAGGAAGTCCTTTCAAGAGATGGGAAGTTGTGGCTGGGCAAACCAAACCAAAAGAGAGCTCTTCAATCCCTAGGATTAACTTCAGTGCAAATGACAGAGCCCCAAAGAAACAATGGCTTCAACAAGATCCAAATTTGTTTCTCTTGGGTTAAAACTCAGAGGTAAGAAATTCAAGCTGCTAATAGGGTGCCTGTGGCTCACGCCTGTAATCCTAGCTACTCAGGAGGCTGAGATCTGAAGATCACAGTTCAAAGCCAGCATGGGCAGGAAAATTCCATGAGACTCTTATCTCTAATAAACCATTCAGAAAACCAGAAGTGGCGCTGTGGCTCAAGTGGTAGAGTGCTTGCCTTGAGCTGAAGAACTCAGGGACAGCACCCAGGACCAGAGTTCAAGCCCCACAACCGACAAAAGGAAAAAAGAAAAAGAAATTCAAGCTGCTAGTTGGGCGCTAGTGGCTCATTCCTGTAATCCTAGCTATTCAGGAAGCTGAGATATGAGGATCGTGGCTCAAAGCCAGCCTGGGCAAGAAAGTCCATGAGATTTTTTTTTTTTTTGGTAGGTCGTGGGGCTTGAACTCTGGGCCTGGGTGCTGTCCCCAAGCTCTTCAGCTCAAGGTGAGTGCTCTACCGCTTGAGCCACAGTGCCATTTTCGGTTTTCTGAGTACTTTATTGGAGGTTAGAGTCTCACAGACTTTCCTGCCTGGGCTGGTTTTGAACCACAATCCTCAGATCTCAGTCTCCTGAGTAGCTAGGATTACAGGTGTGAGCCACCAGCACCTGGCTTCCATGAGACTCCTATCTCCCATAAACCACCAGAAAACTGGAAGTGGCATGGTGGCTCAAACGGTAAAGCACTGGCCTTGAGCTGAAGAGCTGAGGGACAGTGCCCAGGCCCAGAGTTCAAGCCCCACAACCAACAAAGAAAAAAAGAAAGAAATTCAAGCTGCTACCTGGTTCCTCTCCAAGGTTCTCAGGACCTAGCTCCTTCCTTTTGAGTCAGTAGAGGGTTTAGTTCAGCTATATATGTCCCATGGAGAAATAGAGAGGAAAGTGGTCAAGAGAGTGGGCTAAGTGTGTCTTCAACTTCTTAGATCTCATTGGCCACATATGTGGTCTCATGACCATACTGAGCTGCAGGGCAGTCTGGGAAATGCCTCCCCTCGTGAATTTTATTACCCTAAAAGGAATGCCCAAACAACGGTAAGTCAAAGAACAATTCCTTCCATATCCTCTATGCACCATCTGGTTACATGTCTCTTCAAACATTGAATTTTTTTCATGCTTTATTAATATTCCATATTAATTGTATAAAATGATGGATTTCCTTGTGGCTCTTTCTGGTGTTAGCCCTGGGGCTTGAACTCAGGCTGGGCCGGGGTGCAGTCTCTTAGGTGGTTTTTTTTCTTTTTTTGGTCGGTCGTGGGGCTTGAACTCTGGGCTTGAGCGCTATCAGTGCACTCTTCAGCTCAAGGTGAGCGCTATACCGCTTGAGCCACAGCACCACTTCTGGTTTTCTACCGGTTTATTGGAGATAAGAGTCTCATGGACTTTCCTGCCCTGGCTGGCTTTGAACCGACATCCTCAGATCTCAGCCTCCTGAGTAGCTAGGATTACAGGAGTGAGCCACCGGCACCTGGCTTTCTTAGGTGTTTTTTTGTTTGTTTGTCGGTCGTGGGGCCTGAACTCTGGACCTGGGCGCTGTCCCTCAGCTCTTCAGCTCAAGGCTATCCCTCTACCACTTGAGCCACAGCACCACTTCTGGCTTTTTCTGCTTATGTGGTGCTGAGGAATTGAACCCAGGGTCTCATGCATGCAAGGCAAGCACTCTGCTACTGAACTACCTTCCCAGTCCGTTTTGTTTGTTTTTGCTGAAGAGTAGCTAATTCTACTACTTGAACCACAGTTCCATTTCTGGCTTTTTGGGGGTGCTTAATTGGAGATAATAGTTTCACAGACTTTCCTGCCCTGGCTGGCTTTGAACTGCAATCCTCACATCTTGGCCTCCTGAGTAGCTAAGATTACAGGAGTGAGCCATCAGTGCATAGCTCAAAGTAGTTTTGATCTGCATGTCTCTGATGGTCAAGGATATTAGACACTTTTTATGCATTTATTGGCCATTTGCTCTTCTTTTGACCTCTTGGCAACTTAGTAACCCCTCCAAGCACATATCTTTAAGCCTTACTTCATCTTCAAATAAAGACAAGGAAAATATCATAATTCAGTCTGACATGATATTATCTTGAGTAAGACTGAGTACAAAACTTCCAGTATTGCCGGTAGCTCATGCCTGTAATCCTAGCTACTCAGGAGGCTGAGATCTAAGGATCGAGGTTCAAAGCCAGTCTAGGCAGGAAAGACCACGTGAGACTCCTATCTCCAATAAACCATGCAGAAAACCAGAAGTGGCGCTGTAGCTCAAGTGGTAGAGCACTCGCCTTGAGGTGAAGAGTTGAGGGACAGCGCCCAAGCCCAGAGTTCAAGCCCCATGACCGACAAAAACAAAACTTCCAGTATTGCTCAGAAGTTCAAATTCAGTTTCCTCTGAGCCTCAAGGTGAACTCTGACCTGTGAACCTCTGTAAGAATCAAACACAGCTATAGACTTCCAAGGTACAATGGGACAGACTGAAGGGCTGAGATCAAGTGTGACAGGAACCCAGGGCTTCTCCCTTTCCTTAGCTTTTTTTTTTTTTTTTTTGTCAGCCATGGGTCTTGAACTCAGGGCCTGAGTGCTGTCCCTGAGCTTTTTCACTCAAGGCTAGTACTCTACCACTTGAAACCACAGGGACACTTTAGTTTTCAAGTGGCTAATTGGAGATGAGTCCCACAGACTTTCCTGGCCAGGCTGGCTTTGATCCTGAGATCCTCAGATCTCAGCCTCCTGAGTAGCTAGGATTATAGGCGTGAGCCATCAGTGCCCAGTTTCTCTTCAGCTTTTTTGGTGGTAAGGCAGACACTTTTTTTTTTTTGGTCAATCATGGGGCTTGAACTCTGGGCCTGGGTGCTGTCCCTCATCTCTTCAGCTCAAGGCAAGCACTCTACCACTTGAGCCACAGCACCACGTGCAGTTTTCTGGTAGTTTATTGGAGATAAGAGACTCAGACTTTTCTGCCTGGGCTAGCTTCCAATCACAATCCTCAGATCTCAGCCTCCTGAGTAGTTAGGATTACAGGTGTGAGCCACCAGGCGCCTGGCCACACACTATTTTTTTGTTGGTCATAGGACTTGAACTCAGGGCCTGGAAGATGTCCCTGAACTTTTTCACTCAAGGCTAGAGCTTACCACTTTGAGCCGCAGACCACTTCTGGTTTTCTGGTAGTTAACAGGAGATAAGAGTCTCATGGCTGGTGTCGGTGGCTACTCAGGAGGCTGAGATCTGAAGATCTCAGTTCAAAGTCAGCCTGGGCAGGAAAGTCCAAGAGACCCTTATCTCCAATAAACCACTAGAAAACCAGAAGTGGCACTGTGGCTCAAGTGGTAGAGCACTCTCTCCTTGAGCTGAAGAGCGCAAGGACAGTGCCCAAGCCCAGAATTCAAGCCCCACAACTGACAAAAAAAAAAAAAGTCTCATGGACTTTCCTGCCTGGATTGGCTTTGAACCACGATCCTCTTAGTAGCTAGGATTACAGGCATGAGCCACCCTTGTCTAGCTGATGCCTCAGATTTTGTTGGCTTTCTGTTGTATGCCCTTTGATCTCTCATGTGTAATTACAACAGGCTTCTGACCTAATTGAGTTTAATTTCAGGTTAAATTTGTGGGCCACTTTATATATTAATTGGTTAAAATGCTTTTTTATACTTAGCAACATAGAAATGAGTAACTAAAAGATAGGTGACAAGGCTCACAACTATTATTTAGCTACTTATTTAGGAGGCTGAGATTATGAGGATCATGAGGCTAGAGGCCATCCTAGGTTAAAAAAAAAGTTCATGAGCCCTCTTCTCAACTAATAGCTCTGTTTGATGTCTTCTGTCTGGTATCCTAGTTACCAGAGAAAGCCTGAAATAGGAGTAGGGAGAGGCCCAGATGCGCTTTCACACAGAAGTCGAGGATCTAATCTTATCAATTACCAGCACAAATGGACTGGAAGTATGGCTCATGGATAAAGTGCCTGCCTAGCAAGCACAAGGCCCTGGGTTCAATCCCTAGGAGGATGTGTGTGTGTGTGTGTGTGTGTGTGTATTTCACAATGCCATAGTCCATCTGCTCTTTCAATGTCATTTAAATAACCACGATTGGCAATTCTCAATTCTCACTCGGGAAAAATCTTGACAGGCCTGGGCTGGGAAGGTGGCTCAGAGCTAGAGTGCTAGAGTGCTAGCCTTGAGCTGAAGAGCTGAGGGACAGCGCCTAGACCCAGAGTTCAGGCCCTATGACCGGACCCCAAAAAAAAAAAATCTTGAAAGGCCTGAGAGTGATTTTGGCACATTGCCAAACTGATTTTATTTATTTTTATTTTTATTATTATTATTTTTTTTTGGGTCCGGTCATGGGGCCTGAACTCTGGGCCTGGGCGCTGTCCCTCAGCTC
>NW_012267284.1:5381477-5381863 GCF_000151885.1 Dipodomys ordii
ACTAGCCTTGAGCTGAAGAGCTGAGGGACAGTGCCCAGGCCTAAAGTTCAGGCCCCACAACCGGACCCTCCCCCCAAAAATAAATAAAATAAAGGAAATTAAAAGTTCCTAAAAAATTATTTGAAAAAGTTTTTTTTTTTTTTTTAACAGTTGTGCGGCCTGAACTCTGGGCCTAGGCGCTGTTCCTCAGGTCTTCAACTCAAGGCTAGTGATCTACAACTTGAACCATAGTGCTACTTTTGGCTTTTTCTGCTTATGTGGTGCTGAGGAATCAAACCCAGGGCTTCATGAATGCAAGGCAAGCACTCTACCACTGAACCACCTTCTAAGCCCCTGAAATTTTTTTTTGGGGGTCCGGTCGTGGGGCCTGAACTCTGGGCCTGGGC
>NW_012267284.1:5383500-5387361 GCF_000151885.1 Dipodomys ordii
AGGACAGCGCCCAGGCCCAGAGTTCAAGCCCCACGACCAACAAAACAAACAAACAAACAAAAAAAGATATGTATCTTCATTGCATGGCAGATGTTTATAGTAAAAAGCTAGATGTCTAAGTAACACTGTAAAAACCCACTATCAAACCAAGCTGTGGAAGTGGAGTTGTGGTTCAAAGTAGAGCATTATCCTTGAGGAAATGAGTTTGGAGACAGCACCCAGACCCTGAGTTCAAGCCCCATACATACACACACAAAGGCATACATACACAGAGGTTTACACTTAAATAATTAAAATGAACATTGATAACTTCAAAAATCAACATATTTAATTTGATACTGAACCAATCTACATAGACTCGACTAGCTGTTGATACACACACAAACACACACACCAAAAAAAGAAAAAAAGCCTCCTAGGCTACTTATCTTTTAATCGTGGTAAATGACACGTAACATAAAATTGAGGACTTTTCCATTGTCCGAGATTTACCTTCTTCCTGTATTTATTTTCAGACTCTCCACTAGGCGGCAGCTGAAGAGAACACATCAACCTCGGTACCCTCGCGCCTTGATTCCGGACGCATGCGCGCCTCACCTGCAAGAAGAGGGCAGGACCAAGGGAGGCGTGGGCGGGGCCTCACGCTGCGCATGCGCGGAGGGTTTTGTGACGTCACGCAGCGCGGTCGGGCCGGGATCTCTGGCCCGCCGCTCGTCGAGGCGCTGCCGGAAGGAAGCGTGACGCGCGGACTCGGTTCCCCGGCGGCCCGCAAGCCCGCCGGCCTCGCCGCCTTCCTCCCTCGCTCCCGGAGCCCGGCCCAGCGTCCGGGACGGAGGCCTGGGGCGACGCGGCGCGGAGAGCGAGGGAGGGAGGGAGCGAGGGAGGGCTGACGGGCCGGCGGGCGGGCGGGCCACGGGAGCGCCGGTTCCTATATGGCGGCGGCTCTGTCGGGCCTGGCTGTCAGGCTGTCGCGCTCGGCCGCCGCCCGCTCCTATGGGGTCTTCTGCAAGGGGCTGACCCGCACGCTGCTCATCTTCTTCGACCTGGCTTGGCGACTGCGCATTAACTTCCCCTACCTGTACATCGTGGCTTCCATGATGCTCAACGTGCGCCTGCAGGTGAGCGAGCCGCGCCCTCCTGGACCGCGAACCCCAGCACCCCAGTTCCTGCCCGCCCCCCACTCTCCTCTCAAAGAATGGCCTAGCGCCGCCCTCAACCGGGGAATCCACACCTCTGGCCCACATTGGAAAATGAGTGTGTGCTAAGTAAGCATCGTGCATCTTTCTCATTGCAACCCTACTGGAGAAAAACAAACAGCAAACACCTCCGAGGTGGGGTTAGTCCGCCTTCTGTGAAAGGATTCCGGCCCCACGACCCTGAGTGGCGGGGAATGGGCGGGGGGGGAGGGCAAGGTCGGAGGAAGGATGCTAAGGGGCTTAGAAAGATCCCGAAGAAGAAATTTTTTTCGTTTTAGGACATGAAAATGACAGGTTGTCGAGATCCAGGGGTGGGATTGTGGCTGGATTTTTGGGTTCCTAAACATTTAAAAAAGGCCTTTTTTTTTTAAATACCCCTTTGGTATTTTCCTTGAATCTTTGAATACATCAGAGATTAATGGTGCTTTGAGCAAGGCATCTAATATATTTCTGGTCAAGGGTAGAAGTGATGAGAGGTGGGGATGAAAGTGAGAGAAAGTGAGTTGGAGGAAGCAGAGACAGATGGTTTCTGAGCCTCCCCCCAAAAAAACACAAAACCAATTCAGATGTGAAACAGTAGCCCATATTCTCCAGTACCTCCCCAGGACCACTTTTGCTGTATACACGACTGACATTTCTCCATCTCTTGAATTACAAATACCTTTCCCTCGTGGAAGGGGAAGTTGCGTATTGGGAAATTCTTTCTCAGAGAAAGATGGCCAGATACAGAGCCATTTTTGGATCTTGTGTACAGATCTGGGAGTGTCACAAGCTCTGTGATAGAGGAGGACTTGTCCTTGGGGAGCTTACAGTCAGTCTGACGTACTTATTTTGTTCCCTGGTGTGTGGAATAAGCCAGGCTCATCCATAGCACCTGATTTTCCCTCCAGATTTGATCATGTTAGAGTGTAATTGACCCTGAAACCCTGAGTGAGCATCTTCAGGTTTTTATTCTCTGGCCCATGTGAGAATATATCATATGAAGCCATCTGTTAGAATTGAGGTGAGAAGAACTGGGTTATTTTATTTTGGTATTCCTGGGATTTGAACTGAGGGCCTCATGTTTGGTTGGATTGTTTGGTTGGCTAATGCCCCACCACTTGAGTACTATCTTTTGCTGGTTATTTTGGAGAAAAAGTCTCAGATTTTTCTGTCAAGGCTGGTCTCAAACTACAATCCTCCTGGTCTCAAACCCCCAGAGTAGCTAGGGTTACAAATGTAAGCCATTAGCCGGGCGCTGGTGGCTCATGCCTGTAATCCTAGCTGCGATCTGAGGATCGCAGTTCAAAGCCAGCCCGGGCAGGAAAGACCGTGAGACTTCTATCTCCAATAAACCACCAGAAAACCGGAAGTGGCTCTGTAGCTCAAGTGGTAGAGCGCTCGCCTTGAGCTGAAGAGCTGAGGGACAGCGCCCAGGCCCAGAGTTCAAGCCCCATGACCAACAAAAAAAAAACAAAAAACAAATGTAAGCCATTGGCACTCTAGAGAACTAGTCTGTTTCAAAGTCTAAAATTGAGCTGTTTTGTGTGAGCAAGGGCTGTGCATCCTTAAGTTATATTAGGCCACAGGAGTAGAAAACTTAAATCTTTGCAGCAGGTGGTATAAATGAGTAAAGGCTGTTGGATATAGGGCCTGAGGTGAATCAGAAAACCTGCACTCTAGCAGGCCGGAACACAGGAAACATGGGTTCAGTATTTGCCAGATGAAGGGATCTCCAAGAGAGATTTTTAGATATCAAATTAATTCAAACTCAGAAATGTTTGCTTGCAAAACCAAGTTTCTGCAGGCTTTACTCAACCTCCCACTTTGGAACCTTATATAATTTATACTCTTCATAAAATCATTTGAAGAAGCCAAGCGAGGTAGCTCATGCCTGTTATTATGATAGCTATTCAGGAGGTTGGGATTTGAGGCTAAAAGTTTGAGAGACCTCCTCTCAATCAATAACTGGGGGTGGTGGTGCACATCTGTCATCCTAGCTATAATAAGCATAATACAGTAGGAGTATGGTTCAGATGTGGGCCTGGACAAAAAGACCCGTCTCGGGCTGGGAAGTTGGCTCAGTGGTAGAGCACTTGCCTTGCATGCATGAGGCCCTGGGTTCGATTCCTCAGCACCACATAAGCAAAAAGAAAAAAGCCGGAAGTGGTGCTGTGGCTCAAGTGGTAGAGCGCTAGCCTTGAGCTGAAGAGCTGAGGGACAGCGCCCAGGCCCAGAGTTCAGGCCCCACAACCGGACCAAAAAAAAAAAAAAAAGACCCTTCTCTCAAAATAACCAGTGCAAAAAAGGGCTCGATATGTGACTCTGTAAGTAGAATTCCTGCCTACTAAGTGCAAGGCCCTGAGTTCAAACCCCAGTAAACAAATGTGTGCACACACAGACTGAGAAATTATCTACTACATGATGTTTTTATTGTACTAGAAAACCTTTCCATATATTCACTTTCCTATTTATAACTACCTTTTTAGCTAAGCCATTATAACCACTGCCTGGACTATTTTAAACACATTTGTTAGGTTATATTGTTGCTTTTAAAGTTAGGGTCTCATTATGTAGCCATGCTGATCCTCCTGCCTCAGTACTGCCTGATTGTTAATTACAGGCATGCCCCACCATGCTGGGCTATAAGTCACAGATCATTCCATTCTTTTTTTTTGGGGGGGGG
>NW_012267284.1:5388331-5392670 GCF_000151885.1 Dipodomys ordii
ACTTCCGGCTTTTTTCCTTTTGCTTATGTGGTGCTGAGGAATCGAACCCAGGGCCTCAGGCATGCAAGGCAAGCACTCTACCACTGAGCCACCTTCCTAGCCTAAGATCATTCCATTCTTAAATCACGACCCCTTTCACATGGAATGCATTTCACTCTGCAGATCTGGCTCCCATCTTTCTGTCATTTTTTCACCTGGCTTGCTCCTTGCTTACTTGGCTGGTTCAGGGTTTCCTGCCCTCTGCTTGTATCTAGCATTTTCCTGCCCTTGGACATTTGCACAGGCTATTCTTTCCATTTTGAATGTTATTCCCAGGCGCTTTGAATGCAGATACTTTACACATTTGCATTCTTCCTTCAGGGAGGACTTTTGTGGTCATGTATCTCCATGATCCTGTACCTGCTTTCTCCATTACAGGAGAGCTGGAGGCTTGTTTGTGGTATTCAGAGGCTCCATTTCCAGGGTGATGCTCAGGGTTTCCACATGGCTCATTTGTTGGACACTGAGATCATCTTGAAAGGGTTTTCTGATCCAAGTTTCATAATGCAGAGTGTGCATGTAATGATTATTGGAGGAGGGAAGCTAGATCAATAGAGTGATATGGGCCTTTGGAATGCAGACATATCAATCTCAAAAGCCCATAATCGGTAACTTACTTGATGGACTGGATATCAGAGCTTTGACACTGTGGAAAACTGAATGGGAGCTTTTAGGTCAGGGGCAAGGGGGCACAGGTGGAGGGTGGCTCAGAGATAAGCCCATCACCAGGTATCTTAGGCAGGGACTCTTGTTAAGAGCTCTGCCAGGCACCCGGCACCGGTGCCTCACATCTGTAATCCTAGCTACTCAGTAAGCTGAGATCTGAGGACCAAGATTCAAAGCCTTCCCGGGCAGGAAAGTCTGTGAGACTCTTATCTCCAATAAACCACTAGAAAGCTGGAAGTGGCGCTGTGGCTCAAGTGGTAGAGCGCTCGCCCTGAGCTAAAGAGCTGAGAGCTCTGCCAGGGTTTTAGGCTTGATCTTGGGCATGACTGAGTGCAATAGGCAACCTTTTCACATCCCTGAGGGTGGTGGAGTGTCTAAGCACACCCATAATACTACCATCTGCTTCTGTCAGTTCTGTGGGTTTTAGAGAGTGTGTTCATTTATGAAGCAGCACTAGCTTACCTGGAATGAGATTTCTTATCCTGGCCTCTGGTCGGGGGAGTGCAGTAGGACAGAAGCTGAGAGGGAACATCCTCAGCTCAGTGCCCTGCCCCTTCTTTAGGGGGGAAGGTAATACATTTCCTCATGTTTACTTAGGTCCCTAGATGTCTTCTTTGTAGGACAGTGAGGCATTTTAAGGAGACTATTGAACAGGAAAGTAGATGCGAAAAAAGAATTGTAGACTGAGAAAGGTTATGGTTTTAAGGTACTGTTTGCAAGCCAGGCATTGTGGCATACAACACACCTGTAAATCCTGGCTACTCAGTACTGAGGCAGGAGGAGCACTTGAGCCCAGGAGTTGGAGACAGCTGGCATTACAAGACCCTGTCTGACTCACGCCTGTAATCCTAGCTACTCAGGAGGCTGAGATCTAAAGATCGCGGTTCAAAGCCAGCCCGGGCAGGAGAGACCGTGAGACTCCTATCTCCAATGAACCACCAGAAAACCGGAAGTGGTGCTGTAGCTCAAGTGGTAGAGTGCTTGCCTTGAGCTGAAGAGCTGAGGGACAGCGCCCAGGCCCAGAGTTCAAGCCCCACGACTGACAAAAAAAAACAAGACCCTGTCTGAAAGGAAGAAAGGAGGGAAGGCAAATGAAAAAGGTTCTATGGCAAGTCTTAATAATCTCTGGAGTTGTTAATATTGCATTTATTCATGTGAAATATGAAGCACAGACAGTAAAAGAGATTCTATACTAAACAGTAAATATAAAGCAAGATTTTTAAAAAAATAGTAAAAAAAAAAAGCCATGCCTACAATTTTTCAGGTTATATGCCTTAATCTTTGTTCCCTTGGATTCATGGACTTCATGGACTTTCTGGCTTGGAACCATGATTCTCAAATCTTAGGCTCTTGAGAAGCTTGGATTACAGGCATGAGCCACCAGTGTCCAGCATCAATTAATTTTTTGTTTATGGGATCAAATGAGCTTTTCAGACTTTGGGTCTTCTTATCAGTAGAAAGGCCTTCCCACTTAAAGAAGGTGAGGAATTTTCCTATATCCTGGCATTGTTGCTCATTTATTTGTTTGTTCATTCAGTGCCAGCTCTGGAGTTTGAACTCTGGGTCTGGCCGCTATCCCTGGATTTATTTTGCTCAAGACTAGTGTTCTACCACTTGAGCCACAGCTCTACTTCCAGCTTTTTGAGTAGTTTTAATGAAGATAAGAGTCTCACAAGCCGGGTGCCAGTGGCTCACGCCTGTCATCCTAACTACTCAGGAGGTTGAGATCTGAGGATCTCAATTCAAAGCCAGCCTGGGCAGGAAAGTCCCTGAGACTCTTATCTCCAATAAAAACCACTAGAAAACCAGAAGTGGCGTTGTAGCTCAAGTGGTAGAATGCTCACCTTGAGCTGAAGAGTGTAGGGACAGCACCCAAGCCCAGAGTTCAAGCCCCACAACCAACCAAAAAAAAAAAAAAAGTCTCACAGACTTTCCTGCCCAGGTCTTTGAACCAGGATCCTCAGATTATCAGCCTTCTGGGTAGCTAGGATTATATGAGCCACTGACCCCTAGCCACACCTTTTCTTTTTTTTGCCAGTCCTGGGTCTTGAACTCAGGGCCTGTGCACTATCCCTGAGCTGCTTTTGCTCAAGCCTAGCACTTTACCGCTTGAGCCACAGTGCCACTTCCAGCTTTTTCTGTTTATGTAGTACTGAGGAATCAAACCCAGGGCTTCATGCATGCTAAGCAAGCCCTCTACCACTAAGCCACATTCCTAGCCCCACCTTTTACTTTTTTGTTGTTGTTGGTCGTGGGACTTGAACTCTGGGCTTGGGCACTATCCCTCAGCTCTTCAGCTCAAGGTGAGTGCTCTACCGCTTGAGCCACAGTGCCACTTCTGGTTTTCTGAGTAGTTTGTTGGAGATAACAGTCTCACAGAGTTTCTTGCTCAGGCTGGCTTTGAACCATGATCCTCAGATCTCAGCATCCTGAGTAGCTAGGATTACAGGCGTGAGTCACCAGAGCCTAGCTACCTTTTACTTTTAAATACAATGCATTCAATGTTTTTCTTGGTAAGTGTTGGGCAATGTTGGGGGGACATTGACCTTTCTGCAAGCACTACCAAGTGAGCTTTGCACGTGTAGCATTTCTGTGCTTTACATTGGCCCAGTAGAAAGATGGCTTTGTTTTGTCTGCTTGTTATTCTGTGCTGATGCCAGCAGCCACAATAGCCTGGGTTAGGGTAGAGAGAATTTGCTGATTGAATCTGTAGCAGAAGTGTTTTTAGAGTAGAATTTTCAGTCAAAGATAATAACCATTTGTTATTTTCTAAAGTTATTGTCATCTTGCTGTTCCAGGGGGCTTGATGAGCTCCCTCCTCTCGTTCTTTAGCCCCCTCTAACCTGGGTGTGGCCTCTGCTACTCCCTGAAATGCACTGCCTGTCAGTGTGGATGTCACTCTGTGCCCTTTCTCTCTGTCCCTGTCCCTCAGCTCTTCAGCTCAAGGCTAGCGCTCTACCACTTGAGCCACAGTGCCACTTCCGGCTTTTTTTTCTGCTTATGTGGTGCTGAGGAATCGAACCCAGGGCCTCATGAATGCAAGGCAAGCGCTCTACCACTGAGCCACCTTCCCAGCCCTGTGCTCTCCCTCTTGAGCCACAGCACCACATCAGTTTTCTGGTGGTTTATTGTAGATAAGAGAGTCTCAAGAGTCCAGCACTGGTGGCTCATCCCTGTAATCCTAGCTACTTAGGATGCTGAGATCTGAGGATCACGGTTCAAAGCCAGTCCAGCCAGGAAAGTCCATAGTAGAGCACTTGCCTTGAGCTGAAGAGCTGAGAGACAGTACCTAGGCCCAGAGTTCAAGCCTCACGACCACCAACAACAAAAAAGTCTCAAGAACTCTCCTGCCCTGCCAGGCTTTGCACCACGATCCTCAGATCTCAGCCTCCTGAGTAGCTAGTATTACAGGTATGAGCCAGCGGTGCCCAACTCAGACTTTTTTTTTAGGTTATTTTTCTGGTAGTGTCTTATATTTAGGCCCACAGCTGACCTTGGCTCATGATCCTCCTACTTAACAGCCTCTGCATAGCTGAGACCTAGTCTGCATGACCATGGCTGGATTATTTTTGACTGTGGAGGGGTGGGGTCTTACTATCTTTTTGGTTGGTCTTGCCTCAAACTATGATCTTTT
>NW_012267284.1:5393745-5406222 GCF_000151885.1 Dipodomys ordii
TTCTAGCCACTTCCAGCCTGATCATCTTAGGTGCAATGTTACCGTAAAGATACCAGGTGAGGCCTGAGCTGTTTCCCATTGGGGTCATCTCCTATCAACACATGGTGTCCTGCTCAAGGCCCATTGTTGCCTGGCTCCTTTCAGTCTCCTTTGGGACTAGCCTTGCTTGCTTGCTTTGGGAATACTGGGACAAGATATTTTTAGTTGAGAAAACAGTGGTAGTCTGAGCTGTCAGGTGCTGAAGGCCATTAATAGCCTGGGTTAGGGAAGGCCAGGAGACAGTATCCAAGAGGGCAGCAGCTGCTTAATTAGGTCAGGCCTGTTGTCATCGAGCAGGTTGTCACTTCCTACAGGCCAGGGATTTCTGTAGAAGACATACCTGGCAGTCTTGCATCTATATACATCACCCCCTCTTGTCCCTGTGGTTCCATTTCTAGTCTTTATCATCTCTCTGTAGATACGGGGAACATAGACCAGGAATTTACTTCCACTGTGGTCCCTTATTTTTCCCTTGGATTTTACAATGGCCTCCTCTCACTGTGGTGGTCTCAGTTTTGGTAATCAAGTTTGTTTGCCAGGTTGTAGACTTAACTAGGGGGTGGGACAAGGCCTGTCACATTATATAACATGTATTATATACACAGAAGAAAATTATATTTGTGCTTACACATACACTGTGCAAACAAACTCACATTTGCATGCATTTTCTGGCTCTCAGCATTTAGGTAATACATCTAACAGTCCAATATGAAAGGGATTACTTGAGGGCTTTGAACAAACATGTTCTAAGGACCATTGAGGTATTTTTGTCATACATAATAAGTTATGTACTGAGAATTAAGTACATAACTTATTAGTGAAGTTACTAAGGAGCTGAAATGTGATAAGGGAAGGGTTTGTTCTGTCATGATTAAGAACATGATGACTTGTCATTAAAAAATCAGTGTTGATCCGGGCACCGGTGGCTCACGCTTGTAATCCTAGCTGCTCAGGAGGCTGAGATCTAAGGATCTCAGTTTAAAGCCAGCCCAGGCAGGAAAAATCTGTGAGACTCTTATCTCCAATAAACCACTAGAAAACTGGATGGCGTTGTGGCTCAAGCGGTAGAGCTCTCGCCTTGAGCTGAATTGCTGAGGGACAGTGTCCAAGCCCAGAGTTCAGGCCCCAAGACCAACCAAAAAACAAACAAAAAAAGTCAGTGGTTGCTGTAATGGTGCCTTATTGAAGTATTTTGAGACAGTTCTGGAAACATTATCTTTCTGAACAGGAAATACAAAGTCCTTGAACAAGGACATATAAAGTACTTAGAAACTTTCTTGAGAGTTGTCCCATATTAAATGACCTGTTTTTCTTAAGAATTAAAAAACTCTAATATGTATTAAAAATATACTTAGTAATGCTTTCATTTCAAGAGTGTTCTTTTCTGGTGCATTCCATCAGTAAAACAGTGTCATGTTTGCAATGATGTGCTCTGGAAAGTTAATTTGAGAGAAGTTAATGAGGTTTGGCTTGATGAACTTTAAAAGTGTCTGTTTTGAAATATAGTTGGAGGGGCTGGGAAGGTGGCTCAGTGGTAGAGCGCTTGCTTGCATGCCTGAGGCTCTGGGTTCAATTCCTCAGCACCACATAAGCAAAAAGAAAAAAGCCGGAAGTGGTGCTGTGGCTCAAGTGGTAGAGCGCTAGCCTTGAGCTGAAGAGCTGAGGGACAGTGCCCAGGCCCAGAGTCCAGACCCCACGACCAGACCCCCCCCCAAAAAAAGAAAGAACTGTAGTTGGAGACCAGACTTGTAGTAACTACACCTTACATTTCTATATTGCTTTGTGCTATTCACATATATTCTTTTCAAAAAATGTTTGAGACAGTTTCTTTATGTGGCCTGGACTGGCCTCAAATTCATAATCTTTTTGCCTCCACCTCCCAAATGCTGGGCTTAGAGTATGCAGCACCACACCTAGCTCCAAATATGTTCTACCAGTAGATTTTGATCTTAAATTCTATTAGTAAAAATTTGGCACATGTCCCCAAAGTATCTGTATTCATAAACTAGTTTTTAAATTTGTTTTTTTTAAGTAGTTATGCAAAGAAATTACAATTCTATAAGTCATGTTATGAATACAATGTTTATTGGCCAGTGTCACACCTTCTTCAATAAATTAAATATTTTGCTCATCAAAATATGGCATGAGACTGGGCACTGGTAGCTTATAACTATAGACCTAGCTACTCAGGAGGCTGAGATCTGAGGGTTGCGGTTCAAAGCCAGCCAAGCCGGACTAGAAACTGTGAGACTCTTATCTCCAATTAATCATAGAAAAAACGCTAAGTGGCACTGTGGCTCAAGTGGTAGAGCACTAGCCTTGAGCAAAAAGGAGATCAGAGACAGGGTTCTAGAGCTCTAAGACTGCCCCCCCTCCAAACCCCTCCCCCCACACATAAGGAGCTGTGTGGTAGCTCAAATTGTAATTCTGGATACTTGGGAGGCAGTGGTCTGGAGGGTTGTGGTTCAGGGCCATCTCAGGCAGAAAAGTGTGTGAGACTCCATCTCATCCAATGGCTGGTTGAGGAAGCATGATGGCTGGGTACAGTGGCACCTGTCTATCATCCTTAGGAACATAGGAAAGCACAAGGAGGATCACTGCCTACACTGGCTTTGGGCATGAAGTGAGACTCTGCCTCAAATATAACCAATACAAGCCTGGCACCAGTGGCTCATGCTTGTAATCCTAGCTACTCAAGGGCTGAAATCTGAGGTTTGTTTGCGGTTTGAAGCCAGCCTGGGTAGGAAAGTCCATGAGACTTTTATCTCCAATAGACAAAGCCATAAACAGAGCTGTGGCTCAAGTAGTAAAGCCATAGCCTTGAACAAAATTGCTCAGGGACAGCACCTAGGCCTAGAGTTTAAGCCCCAGAACTGGCAAAAACAAAACAAAAAGTGATTGGAGGTGTGGCTCAAGTGTTAGGCCCCAAGTTCAATCCCCAATACTGCAAACAATGGGAAGCAATGTATCTCAGTGGTAGAGCATGTTGTTAAGCCTGCGTGAAACCCCAGGTATCAGACCCAGCACCAAAAGGGGGTCACAGTGGAGATCATATAAAGCACAACAAATTTAGAGGAAGAAAGAGACAAGGGTGTTCTTATATTTTCTGCCATACTTGAGTATGGGTCAGCCCTGTGAAGGCCTGCTGGACTGGAAAGTAGTGACAGGAGTTTTGAGAACTTCCGGTAGCTGTTTGTACCAGAAGCACACTGAGCACTCTTCACCCTCAGTTGGCTACTTCCTGGGGGTGCTTCCTCCTTTGTTGTGCTACTCCCTCTCTACTCTGGTTCCTGCTGTTCCTGCCTGCTTCACCTGCTTTCCACCTTCCCTACTTCCCTCTTGCCATGGTACCAGGGTCTAGACTTTTCTGCCACTCAGGACAGCCACTGCTTGCCCAGGTCTCCAGAATCATTCTGTCCCGATCAGAATCCTCCTGTTTTCAGTCAGTGACACCATCACCACTCTCTTCTTCCTGGTGTCATACTCCATTTCTCTATCCCTTCCTGCACGTTGGAAGAGCCTCGGAAGAGCCTCCTAGTGGCCCTTCTAGTAAATGCTGCTTTCTGGGCTGTCACATGGTGTCTGGATAATTAATTCACTCTTTCCTTGCTGAAGAGTCTTCCCTGTCCCCTGCCACCCCCTGCAGTTCATGCTCTTCACCACATGCCACACCTCTCCTGTGGTCCTGTCCATAGCTACCTTTGCTTTCAGCTGCAGCTTCCTAGCAAGTTCTCTTTTCTGTCCAGTGCTCTTAAAAGTACAGAGGAGATTCATGGAGCCTCTTAGGACTCCCAAGTTCCCTAAGAGACCAACTCAAAGAAAGGCAGCATCTTATCTGTGGCTTCTCCATGCTTGCAGCTAGCCATCTTGCCCAAGCTGTGCTTGCTTCTTAGCTCCATATGGCATGCTTCTGTTGTGCTGCTGCTCTCCTCTTCCTCTTCTTCCTCCTCCTCCTCCTCCTTTTTCTCCCTCCTCCTCCTCCTCCCCCTCCTCCTCCTCTTCCTGCTCCTTTTGTCATGGTGCTTGAACTCAGAGCTTGGGTACTGTTGTGTTGCTTCTTAAATTTCTTTATTTTCCAGGCAGTGCCTTTTGTCTTCTCTCAGGGCAGATGAGGCATCCCCCCTTTACCCACTGCCAACTCATGTACCCACATTTCCATCTCTTCTTTCTGGTTGCATTTTTTATTTCTGTTTCTTAAGCTAGTCTCTTGGAGAAATTATTGCATACAATTCATGCTTGTATCTTCCATCTGTTCATTTGGAGGGGTGATATACTTGTTCCTTAAATGAAAACAGCACTGTGAAAGGTCTTGTGTAGTTCATCAGTTACTGAGGAAAAGTGAAGGAACTAGGGGGTCAGCAGAAAGACACAGCCCCTGCCCGTTATTAATGTCAACAAAGGGCTTGCTTGCAGTCCCAGCTACTTGTAGCTCAGATAGGAAGATCACTTGAATGCAGGAGTTCAGCCAGCCTTTGCAACATAAGGAACCTTGTCTCAAAAGCAAAAGGAAGCCAGGTGCTGGTGGCTTACACCTGTAATACTAGCTATGTAGGAGGCTGAGATCTGAGGATTGCAGTTCGAAGCCAGCCCAGGCAGAAAAGGCCCTTTGAGACTCTTATCCCCAATAAACTACTCAAAAAAGCTGGAAGTGGTGCTGTGGCTCAAGTAGCCTTTGTAGCCTTGAGCTACAAAGAGGCTTAGGGACAGCACCCAGGCCCTGAGTTCAAGCCCCAGGATGGGGGCGGGGTGGGGAATGCCAAGGTAAGTTTAAAAACAGATACAAAATTATACACTATCAACAGGGTAGAGGTCTAATTTACTTCTGTCCACAAGATACAATGAATTTGCACTTCTTTGGACAGGAATTCACTTACCTTACCCTTGGAGTTTTATACAACTTAACATAAAGTAGATCAGAGACAAGGAAGGATACAGGCCTTGAATTTAGGATCCTCCTGCTTTACCCTCCTGAATGCTGGTTACAGGTAGGTGCCACAACACTGGGCTTCTAGCCCACCTTGGTTATTTTTAAGTGTTTTCAGGGAACACAGCAGTCTGTGGTTATAGGTTACAGTCCTCACTGGGCAGGCTGTCATCATGTTCCCTGTCACAGCGTAGGGACCATTGGAACCTGTGTGTTAGAGTGCAGTGTTCACTGGGTGCCTGAAGGTACTCTGAAGACATTCTGTCTTCACCTCAGAAATTTAATTTGATTATCTTTTCCAGGTTCATATTGAGATCCACTGAAACCCCCTTCCCCCGACTCTCAGGCGCCCCCTCCCCAGGCTCATTGCATCAGAGAAAACAAACATGAACAATGGAAAAGGGACCCTGGACACCTGCCTGGCAGAAGCCCAGTGGCTGGGAGGGGATGACTCGGACACACTGTGGTGTAGCCTTAATAATCGGACACAGAAGGGGAGCCTCTGCTCTGCATATGTGGGGGTAAAGCCGCCAAGGGTTGATGGCAGTGGAAATTTCCAGGATGAGGCAACAGACATGAAGCGTGGTTGGAGCCAGGCTGGCCTCTTGCTTCACTGGGGCAGCAAAGTGTCCCTGGGTCCGAAGGAGCCAATAAGAAGTTCAGCCCCAGCTGCTCTGATCCAGGCCATGGGGCTGTGTGATGCCCCTGCCACCGCCGCTGCCACTATTCCTGCAGAAGAACAGTTTGCTAGGAAAGCTCTCAGGTGGAACTGGGCAAAAAGATGGCCTGGAGCCCCCAACAGTCACAGAGGATCGCACCGCAAGGGAGAGCCCTGGGTATCAGGAAGGCCCTCCACGTGTAAAGCTGGAGGTTTTAAAGGGGAACCACGAAGTGCTTTCTCCAGTGGCCTGGGCCTACCTGTCCCCTTGTCTCAGCTGTCTGCAAGGCCACCTGCCCAGCCTAAAGGTATCCCTGAGGGTGAAACCAGATGTGCTTCTCCTATTTCCAGAATGAACAACTGGGTACAAGAAAATTCTTCCAAGTGGCAAAAGTACATCAAGTGGTTTGTAGACAGCATTGGGGATATTGGCACTGCAGTTTTCAAATTAGCAAATCCCTTATGCCATAGTTAAGGTACAGTCAGAACAGTAAAAATGCCAGATTAATTTTAAACATTGTCTTCAAATGAATTCTTTTGCATTCAGTCTGGATAATGTACGCTGCTGCCTCATGTGACCAGACAAAGCAGGTTGGCAAGTTTACTCTTGCTCCAAGCCATTCATGCAGGAAGAGGATTTGGAACATGTTTTAAATTGTGCTTGACAGACATTCAGACTTGGGGAACTCTTTCAGGAGAGGATTACTCTATCTGGTAGCCTGTCTGATGCCAGCATGAAGTACCACGGATTTCTGGATCTCCAATGTCCACCCTGCAGGCTTCAGTCCCAAGCTCCATCCGTTGTTACTTCAGCTTGTCCCTGATCACCTGATGGGAGTGGAAATGTGCCACATTGGCCCCTCTGCTCTGATGAAGACTTGCTGAGTCCATGGCAAACTGTGCATTTTGGAAAATTATTTTGATCTGCAGCAAAATTTGATTTCCTTTGTCATACCCTATCCCTTCCAGCTTGACAGTTTGAACAGAGGCCTGATGGTGAAAGTTGCAATATTAAATTTAGCATAATCCTCTCAAATTAGGAACCTGAGCAGTGTTACCCTAAGTAAAAATGGAGCTTGAAATACTTTGCTGGTGTTCAGATAGAGGCAAATGAAATGTTTTCCTTAAGGAAGTCCCCAGTTCCTAGGAATTGGGTCTTCTACACTGAGACTTTTCTTAACTAATACCCTCTTTTGTTTATTGATAACTTTAATAAAGGTCATTTAAGAGTGTAAGTTTTTAAGGACTCCCAAACCGAGACTTAAAACAGCCCTTTTGGGGACAAGTGACTGCATATGTCAATTTATATTGTGTGCTCAATTATGATGTGTGCTATCTTGATGTTTTGGGAAAATGGAGATGACACAGTCTGTTCTTTAGCCTAATAAATATGTCCTATTTTCTGTGTGTACTCTGGGTTTGCCTTGTCTTTTTTTCACACTGTTGTCTTTCTGATACTTACACATTGTGTGTGTGTGTGTGTGTGTGTGTGTATTAGAGCTTAAACTCAGGGCCTTGCATTGTTCCTTAGCTTAAGGCTGGTATACTACCCTTTAAGCCACATCTCCACTTCCAGCTTTTTTCTGGTTACTTGGAAGTAAGATTTTCTGGGCTGGCTTCAAGTTTGGATCCTCCATATCTCAGCCTCCTGAGTAGCTAGAATCAGAGGCATGAGCCACTAGTACCCAACTTACTTAAACATCAGCCAGTTAGGCAAAGTAGGATGTAGAAGCAAGCGGAGATTGAACACTGAAGGTGGATTGGAACCCTGCTTCTATCTTCCCAGGTATGTTGTGATCCTTGGGGGAGGAGGGGAAGCTTTTCTAATGGAGTCCTTATAAGCCTGTATCATCTCCTCTCCATTAAGCCATTGAAGTCCTGGTGAGTGGATTTCTTTTCAGACTTCCTTTTCTTGTCTTTTTTTTTTTTTTTTGATGTTGGTCCTAGGGCTTGTATTCAGGGCCTGACACATTTTTTTTCCTTGTCTGTCGTGGGGCTTGAACTCTGGGCTTGGGAGCTGTCCTTGCGCTCTTCAGCTCAAGGCAAGCGCTCTACCGCTTGAGCCACAGTGCCACTTCTGGTTTTCTAGTGGTTTATTGGAGATAAGAATCTCATGGACTTTCCTGCATGGGCTGGCTCTGAGCCGCAATCCTCAGATCTCAGCCTCCTGAGTAGCTAGGATTACAGGTGTGAGCCACCGGCCCGGCTTGATCTCAGCCTCTTGAGTAGCTAGGAGTACAGGAATGAGCCACCAGCACCCAGCCCTCCACCCCTTTTTTTTAAAGCTAAGTTTACTTCTTTGGGATGGAACTTTGCATGACTTGTGTTTCTTTTGTAAATTAGAAACATACAGATATCTAGCCAATTGCCAGTGAAAAGTACAGAATTCCCTATTTAGCATAAAAAAATTAAATTTAGGGGGAGAAAATGAGGGAGTAACAAGTTAGACAAGAAATGTATTCACTACCTTATGTAACTAACCCCTCGGTACATCACCTTGAAAATTAAAAAATGAACCCCCCAAAAAAATTGAAGGCTGGGCACCGATGGCTCCTATAATCCTAGTTACACAGGAGGCAGAGATCTGGAGGACTGCATTTTGAGGTCAGCTTAGTTTAAAAACAAAAAATGGGCTGGGAAGGTGGCTCAGTGGTAGAGCGCTTGCCTTGCATGCATGAGGCCCTGGGTTCCATTCCTCAGCACCACATAAGAAAAAAGCCACCCCCTGCTTTCACTATATTTGATGTCAGTATAACTTGTGGAGGAGATGGGGAAAAACCAGTTGTTTAAGGATACAGGTGGATCTGATGCAACAATGAGAAGTACAAGTTGTCACGTCGAAAACGAGCTTTACAATGTCAGTGCGGGGGGGGGGGGGGGGGGGGGGGGGGGGGGGGGGGGGGGGGGGGGGGGGGGGGGGGGGGGGGGGGGGGGGGGGGGGGGGGGGGGGGGGGGGGGGGGGGGGGAGGCTGGGAAGGGATGGGAAGGGTAAACAAAGGAGGAGGCTGCAATGCTTGGTAAGAAATGTACGCATTATCCTGCCCATGCAATTGTAACCCCTCTGTACAGTTTGTTCACAAATAAAATAAAATTTTAAAAAAAAAAGAAAGAAAAAAGCCAGAAGTGGCGCTGTGCCTCAAGTGGTAGAGTGCTAGCCTTGAGCTGAAGAGCTGAGGGACAGCGCCCAGGCCCAGAGTTCAGGCCCTACAACCGGACCCCCCCCAAAAAAAAAAAAAGTCTTGGGCACCTGGGCTTAAACAATGTATGGCTCCAGTGACACAGCATCTACCTAGCCAGTACGAGACCTTGAGTTCCAACTTCAGTTTTCCTTTCCCCCCAAAAAGTGCATATCTTAAGATTATATGTTCTTCAAAAAAAACAAACAAACATATGTTCTTCTACCTTGACTGAATTCTCGTAAGGGTTAAACAGCACAACCATTTTAAATTTAGAAACAAAGCATAGCAGAAAACCTTGGACTTGTTATTCACATTTGGACACCATTTCCTTTTTTTTAAACATTGGAATGAATGATGAAATCTTGAAGTCATTACGAAGTTGTAAGTCTATGGAATATAAAATGTAATTTAAGATTGCTCGATGGCTTTATAAAAAGGATGTAAGATGTGTTACAAAGGTTAATTTAAACCCCTGTGAATTCTAAAATTCAGATTGTCTTTTTTTTTTCTTTTGTCTTTAACAAGGTTTACTTCCAGCTTGCTCTGCTTGATTGAGCTGGTGCTCTACCACTTAAGCCACACCTCTACACTAGCATTTTGCTGGTTATTTTGGGGGATAGTCTTGTGTACTTTTCTGCCAAGGCTGGATCTTAGCAGAAAAGATGCTCTGGATCTCAGCCTGAGTAGCTAGAATTACAGGCATAAGCCACTGGTGCCTGGCCATTTGTTATAATTTAGCACAAAATGAGGAATGGGCTATATAATCCTGTACATTTTTTCATTGATAATTTAAATTCTTTAAAAATATTTGGAGTGGGACAAATAAGGAATTCCCTAAATAGGATTAATTAATTTCTACATTTGACAGAACTGAGGTTTGAACTTAGGGCCTTACGCTTGCTAGGCAGACACTCTACCACTTGAGCCACATCTTCAGCCTTTTTTTCTCTCTTCCCCCTCCTCTCCCCTCTCTCTTTTTCTTTACCAGTCCCGGGGCTTGAACTCAGGGCACTATCCCTGAGATTCTTTTGCTCAAGACTAGCACTCTACCATCTATGCCACATTGCCACTTCTGGATTTTTCCATTTATATGATACTGAAGACTTGAACCTAGAGCTTCATGCATGCTAGGCAGGCACTCTACCACTAAGCCACATTCCCAGCCCTTTGCTTTATTTTTCAGATAGTCTCATGTCTTTGCTGAGGCAGCTTCAGACAAAGTTCCTCCGACCTATGGCCTCTGGGCATAGCTGAGATGAGAAGCACATTACTGCCACAGCTGGCTTATTGGTTGATAGGGTCCTGTGAACTTTTTCCTAGGTTGGTCTGAAATTGTGATCTCCACCTTCTTCCTGGACAGTATGAGCACAGAGCTGGACACTGCTTTTTTGGGGTTGGTAAGTGTTAGAGGTGTAGAAACTCCAACAAGTATATATACTGTAAAAACTTGACACTGGACACTTAAGTCTAGTTTGTGGTAATACAAACTTGGTTCCCCTTTGCTTGTAGATGGAATCTTTGGGCTGAAGGCATGGCTCAAGTGGTAGAACAAAAGCCATGAATGAAAATCCACATCTCAAGAGCCCAAGACCTTGAGTTCAAGCCCGAGCACTCGCACACATTAAGGCAGCTAAAGGTGTAGCTCAAATGGCTAGAATGCCTGCCTAGTAATAGATGCTTAAATTGATCTGACCAGTTGAGTTCATCACAAAAAAAATTTTTTTTATGTCAGTCGTGGGGCTTGAACTGTCCCTCAGCTTTTCAGCTCAAGGCTAGTGCTCTACCACTTTTAGCCACAGTGCCACTTCCAGTTCTCTGGTGGTTAATTGGAGATAAGAGTCCCAAAGTCTTTCCTGCCCCAGCTGGCTTTAAACTGGGATCCTCAGATCTCAGCCTCCTGAGTAGTTAGGATTACAGGTGTGAGCCATCAGCGCCTGGCCTGTGTCTATTCGTGTGTGCACGCGCACGCCTATGTGTGTGTGTGTGTGTGTGTGCACGCACATGCATGTGTTTCAAGTCCCCTGAGAGCTATGTATTTGTATAATGAATGTGGGATTATTTCCTTAAAGGTGCTTGCTTAAGAAAGGAGAACTTCTTAGGACCAGCTCTTTTCCTTATTTTTATTTATTTTTTCCAGTCCTGGGGCTTGAACTCTGGGCCTGAGTTTTTTTTTTTTTTTTGGTTCCGGTCATGGGGCCTGAACTCTGGGCCTGGGCGCTGTCCCTCAGCTCTTCAGCTCAAGGCTAGCGCTCTACCACTTGAGCCACAGCGCCACTTCTGGTTTTCTAGTGGTTTATTGGAGATAAGAGACTCACGGTCTTTCCTACCCGGGCTGGCTTTGAACCGTGATCCTCAGATCTCAGCCTCCTGAGTAGCTAGGATTACAGGTCTGAGCCTCTTTTTTTTTTTTAAATTTTGAAAATACCATACAGAGGGGTTACAATTACATGAGCAAGGTAATGAGTACATTTCTTTTTCTTTTTTTTTTGATCCGGTCGTGGGCCTGAACTCTGGGCCTGGGTGCTGTTCCTTAGTTCTTCAGATCAAGGCTAGCGCTCTACCACTTGAGCCACAGTGACACTTCCAGCTTTTTTTTTTTCTGCTTATGTGGTGCTGAGGAATTGAACTCAGGGCCTCATGCATGCAAGGCAAGTGCTCTACCACTAGCCACCTTCCCAGCCCCATGAGTACATTTCTTATCAAGCATTGTTGCCTCCTTTGTTTCCCCTTACCATCACTTCCCATTCCCCCCTCTCCCCCCCGTCCCCTCCTCCCAAAGTTGTAAAGTTCATTTTTCTACATAAAGTCTTGTATATCTCCTTGTTGCAATGGGTCCACCTGTATCCCTATTTGCTTTTTCCCTTCCCCTCCACAAATTATACCAACATCAAATACAGTGAAAATGGGTTATACCGTAGGGGAGGGACATACAAAGCAACAAAGAAATACCTTATAAATATGTTAGAAACAATAGCAAGCAAGAAAAAAAACATTTGAGTCCTTTCAACTTTTTAAATTGTTTAATCATAAAGGTGATCTACAGAGGGGTTACAGTTATATAAGTTAGGTAACAAGTACATTTCTTTTTGGACATTGTCACCCCCTACCCTTGCTCATTTATTTATTTTTAGAGGGTTTTTCTGTGTAGCCCAGGCTGACTTCAAACTAGTGATCCTCTTGCCTCTGTTTCTTGAGTGCTCAGATTATAAGTGTGCACCGCCACACATGGCTCAAATTACATTACAGTGGAAAATTCTCAACTCCATTATGTAAAAGTGAGGTGATGGATGCCTCAGGAGAACATGGCTAGTGGCAGGATGGGATATATATTTTGTCATGGGGATTGAACTCTGGGCCTCGCTGTCCCTCAGCTCTTCAGCTCAGGGCTAGCGCTCTACCGCGTGAACCACAGCGCCACTTCCAGGATGGGATATTCTAAGTGAATCTGAGTCATGCATGTCAGAACAAGACCCCTGCATCTGTACCCATGAGGCTTGCTTTCGCCACTAGAGGGAGCCACATGTCCACTAGTGTGCCTCTTTACCAAGGCCTGTTTTTCTGGTTAATCAAGATCCTTAAGGAAAAAGCCGGGCGCTGGTGGCTCACGCCTGTAATCCTAGCTACTCAGGAGGCTGAGATCTGAGGATCACAGTTCAAAGCCAGCCCGGGCAGGAGAG
>NW_012267284.1:5407175-5409924 GCF_000151885.1 Dipodomys ordii
CACTGAGCCACCTTCCCAGCCCCTATATTTTATATATTATTACCATTATTTTTATTATTTTCAGACCTAGAGATCCAACCCTGAGCCTTGCTACTAGTACCTTGCACAAAAACATTCTGTTAAAAGATTGGGAATGCTCAGTGCCAGTGGCTCACACCTGTAATCCTAGCTACTAAGGAGGATGAGATCTGAAGATTGTGATTCAAAGCCAGCCTGGGTCAGAAAGTCCATGAAACTCCTCAATTAACCACCAGAAAACTAAAAGTGGCACTGAAGCTCAAGTAGTAGAGTACTCCTTCCCTTTGAGCTGAAGAGCTCAGGGACAGCACCCAGGCCCAGAGTACAAGACCCATGACCAACAAAAAAAAAAAGCTAGGTGCTGGTGGTTCAGGACTGTAATTCTAGCTACTTAGGAGGCTAAGATCTGAGGATTGCAATTCAAAGCCAACCTAGGAGATACATCTCCAATGAACCACCAGAAAATCAGAAGTGGAGGTGTGGCTCAAAGTGATAGAGCACTAGCCTTGAACAAAAAAGCTCAGGGACAGCCCCCAGGCCTGAGTTCAAGCCCCTGGAACAACAACAAAAAAAAAAACCCACCAAGATTGGGAACTGCTGCTTGAGAGGCAGAGATTGATTGGGGGCCAGCATGGGTGAAAGCGGAAGATTCTACCTGAAACAAACCAAAGGCCGGGTGCTGGTGCTTGTGCCTATAATTCTAGCTACTCAGGAGGCAGAGATCTGATGATCATTGTTTGAAGCCAGCCCAGGCAGACAAGCCCTTGAGACTCTGATCTTCAATTCACCACCACCAAAAAATATCAGAAGTCGAGCTGTGGCTCAAGTGGTAGATGGCTAGTCTTGAGCAAAAAAGTTCAGGGACAGTGTCCAGGCCCCAAGCTCAGGTACCAAGACCAATCCAAAGAAACAAAAAAAAACCCAACAGAATAAAAAGGCCTGGAGGTCTCAAGTGGTAGAGCACTTGCCTAGTATGTGGGAGGCTACATGCAGAACCCTAGTTTTGAGTAGGGGGTGGAGAAGAGGTTGGGAACTGCTATTGTTTTATCAGATCAATGAATTATTGCCCTTCCTGGTCATTGTTGTAAAAAAAATGCATCAGGAAAAAATTAGATGATATATTGGAAAAATAGAGCATATATAAATAGCTTGCTTCCTACTTAATATCTTAGAGATGTTTTGAGTACTACTTAGGACTTGTTGAAGTGAGGCAATTTGTCAGAATAAACACCAGGTTTTTTTCCTTTGTAAAATGTTTCTACTTTAGTCTGTGGGAGGAAAATCACCAGGCTAATACTCCCTAAGTTCTATTTGGGTCTGATGTGTAATTTTCAAGGCTCCTTCAATATATTTTACAATATCACAAAGCTTGGTTTGTGCTTATAGAACTGATAGCTTGGGCTAGGGACATGACTCAAATGAGAGAATGCCTGCCTAGCAAGTTCAGATTATGGTACAAGAAAAACAATCTCAGACTTATACTATAAAACTCGTATATCTTAAAAAGATTAAGTCAAAATCTTCCTGTGTAGCCCAGGATGACCTGAACTTTTGATCTTTTTATCTCAGCTTTTTGAGGGCTGGAATCCATAAGCATGCCTGGCTCTTTAAAAAAAAAATTCAAGAGGCTGGGAAGGTGGCTTAGTGTTAGAGCGCTTGCCTTGCATGTAGGAAGCCCTGGGTTCGATTCTTCAGCACCACATAAGCAAAAAGAAAAAAGCTGGAAGTGGCGCTGTGGCTCAAGTGGTATTGCGCTAGCCTTGAGCTGAAAAGCTGAGGGACAGCGCCCAGGCCCAGAGTTCAGACCGCAGGATCGGACCCCCCAAAAAAAATTCAGTTGTGTATATTTATGGAATACAGTATAATAAATCAATACATGTATATAACATATAATGATCAAATCAGTGTAGTTGGCATTTCTAGTTAAAGATTACAAGTCTGTTTCTATTAACTTATTATAGCTATACATGTTTATGGGGGATGGTATAAAGTTTCAATATGTGTGTATGCTAGTGTAGTGATCAAAACAGGGTAATTCACATTTCTATTTTTTTGTTACTGAATCAGTGGAGACTTAGAAATCCTTGTTTTTTTTTTTTTTCTGTTGTTGTCGTCGTCGTTGTTGTTGCTTGAACAATGGGCCTGTGAGTTTTTTTTTTATACAAGGCTAGCACTACCACATTAAGCCACAGCTCCACTTCTGGTTTTCAAGTAGTTAACTGGAAATAAGAGTCTAACATGGACTTTTCTGTCTGGGCTGACTTCCAACCCTTATCTTCAGATTTCATCTTCCTTAGTAGCGATGATTATGAGTGTGAGAAACAAGCACCTGGCTGAGGTCCTCTTGATTTTCAGTAACTTCTAACCTCATATGACTGCTTATCTATAGTGAAAAGAGAGAAGGGGGTTGGGGAGAGTATGCAAAAAGTGACCTTGTATTATTGCCAGGCTTGCTTGCTCAGCTACTTGAGCCATGAGTTCAGTATGATTTTTGCTGATTAATAGGAGATGGAGTCTTGTGGACTTTTCTGCTCATTAGCCTTTGAACCTCCAGCCTCCAGATTTCATCCTTCTTCTTCTTTTTTTTTGGTCCAGTCGTGGGGCCTGAACTCTGGGCCTGGGCACTGTCCCTCAACTCTTCAACTCAAGGCTAGCGCTCTACCACTTGAGCCACAGCGCCACTTCCGGCTTTTTTTTTCTTTTTGCTTATGTGGTGCTGAGGAATGGAACC
>NW_012267284.1:5410374-5412880 GCF_000151885.1 Dipodomys ordii
TTTTTGTTGGTCATAGGGCTTGAACTCTGGACCTGAATGCTGTCCCTCAGCTCTTCAGCTCAAGGCTAGAGCTCTACCATTTGAGCCACAGCGCCACTTCCGGTTTTCTAGTGGTTTTTATTGGAGATAAAAGTCTCACGGACTTTCCTGCCCAGGCTGGCTTTGAACAGCAATCCTCAGATCTCAGCCTCCTGAGTAGCTAGGATTACACGCGTGAGCCACTGGTGCCCAGCTCCTTTTTATCTTTTTTTTTTTTTCCTCTCCTTTTTCTTTTGTGGATCTGGGGTTTGAATTCAGGGCCTTGTGCTTGCTAGATGGGTACAGTACCACTTGAACGCCACTTCCAGTCCTTTTGCACTGGTTGTTTTTGAGATAGGGTCTCACTTTTTGTCCAATCCAGCCAGGACTATAATCTTTCCTATTTACACATTTAGCCATAGCTGAGATAACAGCAAACACTACCATACCTAGCTTTTTCTGTTGAGATGGGTGTTGAGAACTTTTTCCCTTAGTCTGGCCTTGAATAA
Organism: Dipodomys ordii; assembly: GCF_000151885.1. Classification (NCBI taxonomy): domain Eukaryota; kingdom Metazoa; phylum Chordata; class Mammalia; order Rodentia; family Heteromyidae; genus Dipodomys; species Dipodomys ordii. The sequence continues at coordinate 5,410,902 of NW_012267284.1, forward strand.
CAGGCCCTTTCTCATCCTACTTGGTCGTGAGGTACAGGTATGAGCCAGTGGTGCCTGCCTACCTTTTGTCTTGACAGGGTCAAGGATGAGAAAGGTTAATGGAGTTCCACCCATAGGTCTTTAGTGACTGACAGCTTCTCTCTGCCTTGGTTTTGTGCTATTTGTATATGTCAAAATGTTTACTCTCAGGCTGGGAATGTGGCTTAGTGGTAGAGTGCTTGCCTAGCATGCATGAAGCCCTGGGTTCAATTCCTCAGTACCACATAAACACAAAAAGCCGAAAGTGGTACTATGGCGCTCAAATGGTAGAGTGCTAGCCTTGAGCAAAAAAGCAGCTCAGGGTCAGTGCCCAGACCTTCTGAGTTCAAGCCCCAGGACTGGTTAAAAAAAAAAAAAAGTTTACTCTTAAATTCTAGGCAGTTAGTTCAGCAATATCCTCTCTTCTTCCTCTTCCCTTTTTCCCCCTCCTTCCTCCTTCTTCCTGCTATGAGTAGGACCCAGGGCCTTTCAAGTGCCCTTCTACTGAGCGACATCCTTCAGTCCTGGGTTATATATATATATTTTTTGGATCAGGTTGTGGGGCTTGAACTCAGGGCCTGCTCTTCAGCTCAAGGCTAGTGCTCTACCAACTTGAGCCACAGCGCCACTTCTGGCTTTTTTCTTTCTGCTTATGTGGTACTGAGGAATCAAGCCCAGGGCCTCATGCATGCAAGGCAAGCACTCTACCACTGAGCCACCTTCCCAGCCCCTGTCCTGGGTTATTTTGACACAGGTTCTTACTATGTAGCCTAGGCTGTCCTAGAAATAGAGATCTTTCTGCCTCTGTTTTCTGAGTGCTGGAATTACAGGTATGTACCACCACATCCTACATTCAAAGTCTTTCAGTCTTGTACTCTACTTTTTTTTTTTTTTTTTTTGGTGATACTAGGGATGGAACCCCAGGGCCTTCTACATGCTAGAGGAGCTCTCAGCACTGAGTCACGCCCTGGCTTTCAAAACACTGAAGCATCAACTTGCAGCAGGGGAGAGCAGGCTACCCCTCAGCAAACTCCAGAGGAAATACATACTCAGGTTTAAAGCTTGATTTTGGCTATGGGATTGGGACAGTTCATTGAACTTGGGATGATTCATGAGAACATCCTGTACCATTCCCCCACCCCATAGCCACTGGGGGGCCTGCAAATAGGAGAGCTAATGCCCAAGGCAGGGAAGCAAGCCTTCAAAGCATTTGTCTCTTTGTGGAGGGGCCCTTGAGCTTCTTCCAGCTCCAGGCTGCATTGGCTCCCCCCTCACAACCTCCCACATGTTTTCCCCAAAATAAGATTTGGAACTCATTCCCAATGTGACATAATGCATCTTATACACAGAGGCAGGAAGTGGGTAGTTTCCGGCCAAGCCCTTGGAGATGAGCTGGGAAGGGAATTCCTTCTTTTGCCCTTTAGGACATCAGGATCCATTTTAGAAAGTGAAGGCAGGCCATGAGTGTTTATACCTAGCTATATCTTACTTAGGAGGCTGAAATCTGAGGATCACAGTTTTCAAGTCTGTGAGACTCTTTATCTCCAATAAACCATCAAAAAGGTGGAAGTGGGACTGTGGCTCAAGTGGTAGGGTTTCTAGTCTTGAGTGAAAAAGCTCCAGGACAATGCCCAGACCTTGAATTCAAGCCCCAGGACCAGCATACAACAAATAATAATAAAAGAAAGATCATTATCCTCAGTTTAAAAGCACAGTGTGGTGTCCAAATTGTGAAGTAGCTAAGATGGTCCCACTGGATGTGAATGGACAGCCGCTTTATAAATAAAGTGCAGACAGATGTTAGTAGCAGTACTTCCCGTTCACTCGGACACCATTCAGCTTATGTAAATAATGAGATGGTCTCATTGGGAAAAGACACTCATTTTCTTGCAATGTTGCAATGATCAGAGCAAGCAACAGGCTGGTGAACCGTGTGTGTGTGTGTGTGTGTGTGTGTGTGT
>NW_012267284.1:5412990-5415289 GCF_000151885.1 Dipodomys ordii
CGTGTGCTTATTGCCCTGAGCTGGACACACACTTAAAAATGGTAGATATTGTGTGTTTTATTTAGCTTCAGTTACTAGGATGATTAAATCACTGAAGTTGGCTACTTATGAAGAAAAGAGGTTTGTATAGTTCCCAGACTTGGAGGCTCAAGCATCGGCTCCACTGTTTTCATCATGTTGTGGGAGGTAGCAGTCACAGGAGCTCCTCCTAGAAAAAGGGGGGTTCACATCTTGATGTGGGCTGCCAGAGAAAAATACTTTTTTTTTTTTTTTCCGGTCACGGGGCCTGAACTCTGGGACTGGGTTCTGTCCCTCAGCTCTTCAGCTCAAGGCGAGTGCTCTCCCATTGGAGTGACAACGCCACTTCCAGCTTTTTCTGCTTATGTGGTGCTGAGGAATCGAACCCAGGGCCTCATGTATGCAAGGCAAGTGCTCTACCACTGAGCCACCTTCCCAGCCCCCTGGAATAGTTCTTGAGGTCTTGGAATCATCCAGGAAGCTTTGGAAGTGACTCTTAAATACCTGCTAACTATTTTCCCAGCTGCTTTTGGGAATCTTGTAGCTCAGAGAGCCCATTTCAGACCTGGCTAACTGACTGACATTGGTTTGCTAAGGCCCACATGAGGAATTATGTGTGATTCTGAGACAGACATTCCAGATCCAGTTTCTAAACAAGAAGTACCAGGCAGGGGTCCAGTGGCTCATGCCTGTAATCCTAGCTACTCAAGAAGTTGAGATCTGAGGATCATAGTTCAAAACCAGCCTAGGCAAGAAAGTCCGTGAGAATCCTATCTTGAATTAATCACCAATAATCTGGAAGTGGAGCTGTGGCTCAAGTGGTAGATTGTTGGTCTTGGGCAAAAAAGCTCAGGGACAGGCCCTGGGTTCAAGCCTAAGGACAGCAAAAAAAGAAAAAGAAAAAAAAAGGTGAGTCATGAAGCTGGTCCCTTCTTTGTGGAGTAAAAAACTTACAGAGAACCGTGTGCAAACTCATGATTTCTCTCCTTTGTTGTGCTTGTCTTATAGTTGCTGGGGGAAGAGCAGATTAAAAGTAAAAAAAAAAAAATAACATTGGGGTTCTCCTGCCTCTGCCTCCAGAGTGCTGGGATTACAGCTGTGTGTTATCATTCCTTGTTACAACTTCCAATGTAAGGAAACCCTGGTTACTTAAGATGACGAATCAGAAAGTTCACATTAATTGGATTTGCTATTAACTGGGTGTTTTCACACCAAATGGAACAACAAATTATTGGGAAGACAGCCTGAAATGATAATGTTGTAGGAAGTGGTGACGAGACTGTTCAACGCCTCCGCTCTGGCTGCCCTGGGAAACCACAACCCTGTTTTTCCAGAGGCTTCTGAGGCTTTGCAGCTGGTCTGGCCCTACAGAGTCCCCAGACTTCCCCAGAGTACAGAATACTTTATCCTCCCTCCTTTCCCAGTTACTTTAGGATCTGGTCTTTCTTTTCTTTTCTTTGTGGGTCTTGAACTCAGGGGCCTCATGTTCTTGCTCACAGCTGGTACTGGCACTCTACCAGTTGAGCTATGTCTCTGCCTGGATTTTTGCTGGTTAATTGGAAATGGAGTCTTGCAGATTTTTCTGTCTGTCTGACTTCAAACCATGATCCTCTAGATCTCAGCCTCTTTATTTATTTATTTTTGGGTCCGGTCATGGGCACTGAACTCTGGGCCTGGGCACTGTCCCAGCTCAAGGCTAGCTTGAGCCACAGCACCACTTCTGGCTTTTTTTTTTCTTTTTGCTTATGTGGTGCTGAGGAATTTAACCCAGGGCCTCCTGCATGCAAGGCAAGCGCTCTACCACTGAACCACCTTCCCAGCCCCCTCAGCCTCTTTAATAGTTAGGACTACAGGCCTGAGACTCTGTATCTAGCTTGGTCTCTTTTTCTGTTCAAGTTGTTAGCACTAACTCTTATTTTGTAGGATTCATTTCCAGAGCAAGTGAAGTTTCCCCAGGTTCTTGTGGTGGTCTGCCCCCACCCATCCCCCCATAATGTTTCAGTGATCATCCTACTTAAGATTTTATTGTAGCAATGAGGAAGAGAAAAAAGAACAAGAAATGGAAAAGACAACAGGAGGGAAGACAGGAGGAGTTAATGCTTAATGCGGATCAGTGGAGATGAATGGTGCTGGTCCTTGTCTAGCAGTGTGTGTGTGTGTGTGTGTGTGTGTGTGTGTGTGTGTGTGTGCTGGTCCTTGTCTAGCAGTGTGTGTGTGTGTGTGTGCGCGTGTGCTTATTGTGTGTGTGTGTGTGTGTGTGTGTGTGTGTGTGTGTGTGTGT
>NW_012267284.1:5416469-5418670 GCF_000151885.1 Dipodomys ordii
CCTCAGCTCTTCAGCTCAAGGCTAGTGCTTTACCACTTGAGCCACAGTGCCACTTCCGGCTTTTTTTCTTTTTGCTTATGTGCTGAGGAATGGAACCCAGGGCCTCATGCATGCAAGGCAAGCGCTCTACCACTGAGCCACCTTCCCAGCCCCCAACCTTTTTTTTGCATTAATTTTTCAAGTAGTGCTTTTTTCCATCTATCTCAGCCTCCCATGTAGCTAGAATTGCAGGCATGAACCAGCATGCCCAGCTTGTTTTTAAGACAGTGTCTCACTAAATTTTTTTTTTTTTTTGCTCTAGGGTGGCCTATCTCACACCACGATCCTCTCATTGCTTCCTCATGCATAGCTGGGATTATAGACATGCACCATTCTACCATATGTGAAGAGTTACTGCGCGCGTGCACCTGTGTGTGTGCACTCATGCATGTGCATGCATGCATCCATCCATGAGTCTGTGTGTCTGTGTGTCCTTTGGCTTGAACTCAGGGCCTGAGCATTGTCCCTGAGCTTTTATGCTCAAAGCTAGTGTTCTACCATTTGAGCCACACCTCCACTTCTGGTGTTTTGGTACCTTATTGGGGATAAGAGCCACAAACCCTCTTGCTCAGGTTAACCCAATTGCGATCCTCAGATCTCAGCCTCCTCAGTAGCTAGGATTACAGGTGTGAGCCACTGGTGCCCAGGCTGACAAGAGTTTTAACTTAATCTTTTTGTGGGTTGGGCCCCCAATGATCCAAGGATCTTTCAGTACGCTCATACGCTCACCTTTGAGAGCTTCTGCTACCTCCAAATAATGGTAGCCTGGAGATCAGGCTTTTGAAGTACAAGCCACATTCAAAGGGTGCTTTGCATGTCTACTTTTATTTTCCCTTGTGGGATCCTCCTGGGTGAAGTGTTGAGGGGTCCAGGCTTCTTTTCCATCTTGGTTACTGGAATACTGTGTGTGTGTGTGTGTGTGTGTGTGTGTGTGTGTGTGGTGTTGCAGCTTAAAATCAGAGCCTCTCAATCTTGTTTGGCTTTTTTGCTCAAGGCTGTTACCATCACTTGAGTCACAGCTCTACTTCCTGCTTTTTGGTGGCTAATTGGAAGTAAGAGTCTCTCATACTTTCTTGTTTAGGCTGACTTTGAACTGTGATCCTCAGTTCTCAGCTTCCTGAGTAGCTGGGATTATACTCACATATCTTTTCTTTTTATTTTAGGGTCTCACTGTGTGTCCCAGGCATCAAACTTGGAATGTTCCTGCCTCAGCCTCCTGAGTACTAGGATTACATACAAGCCTATGCAAATAGACCTGGCTCTTGACCTTAGTTTTCTCCTAAGTAAACTCCAGATGGTGTCAACTCTCTCCCAGACTTTAGATCAAGTGATAAGCATACAAACGGCTGCTAGACTGATTTCATTGCTTACCCTTCTCTAATCTTGACAGATAAGACAACATTCTCCCAGTTTATATGAATGCAAAGGCACTCTGGGAGAGGAAATGTGCACTGCTAAACTCTAATGCCCTTTCGATAAGAATTGGGAAGAGCAAATGAGTCAAATCTGTAACCAGCTCACGTGAAAATGACACTCATTTCCATCATTAGCCACGAGGGAAATGCAAATGACATCTCCGACATCTCTGAGGCCAGCTGTAATCAGAAAGACATAATAAATCTTGGAGAGGATGTGGGAGACTTGGAACCCTCAGATACTGTTGGTAGGAATGCAAAAGAGTACAGCTGCTTTGGAAAGTGCTTTGGCAGTTTCTCAAATAGTCAAATCTATGACTTAAACCATATGACCCAGAAATTGCTCTCCTAAATGAATTCTTCAGAGAATTAAAAAAATATAAGCCAAGCATGGTGGAACACCATGTAGCTGTAATCCCAGCTACTTAGGAGGCAGAAACAGGAAGATTGAAAGTTCAAGACCAAGTTGGACTACATAGCAGAAACTCTAACTCAAGACCAACCAAACAAAAATATGTCCACACACCAAACAAACAAAATACATGTAAGTAAAGCTGGGTTCTGGTGACTCTTGCCTGAGGATCATAGTTCAAAACCAGCCAAGGCAGAAAAATCTATGAGACTCCTGTCTCCAACTAATCAGTAAAAAATCCAGAAGTAGGGCTGGGAAGGTGGTTCAGTGGTAGAGAGCTTGTCTTGCATGCCTGAGGCCCTGGGTTCGATTCCTCAGTACCACATAAGCAAAAA
>NW_012267284.1:5420709-5424404 GCF_000151885.1 Dipodomys ordii
GCTAAGCATAGTGGTACAAGTCTGTAGTCCTAGCTCTTTCAAGTGGCAGAGATCTGGGTTCAAGGCCACTAGGGGCCAAAACAAAACCAGTACTAGGAGGGATTGGAGTTCAGGGAATTACAAATAGGAGGTGTGCAGTCCAGGCTTGTCTGGGCATAAAAGGAGACCTTACCTCAAAAATGATCAATGCAAGAAAAGTAGCTGGCTGAGTAGTTTACCTGTAGAGAACTTCCTAGTAAGTATAGCATGTATGAGGCCCTGGTTCAGTCCCCAATATCACAAAAATTAGATACATAAAATTTAGTTTCTTCAGGGCACTAGTGCCTCACACCTGTCATCCTAACTACTCAAGAAACTGATCTATGGTGCTTGCCTTGCATGCCTGAAGCCCTGAGTTCGATTCCCTGGCACCACAAAAGCAAAAAGAAAAAAGCTGGAAGTGGCACTAAGGCTCAAGTGGTAGAGCGCTAGCCTTGAGCTGAAGAGCTGAGGGGCAGCGCCCAGGCCCAGAATTCAGGCCCCACGACTGGACCCCCCCCCAAAAAAAAGAAACTGAGATCTGGAGGATCCAAGTTCAAAGCTAACACAGGTAGAAAAGTCCTCAAGACTCCATCTTCAAAATAACCAGCAAAAAGTATGGCTGGAGACATGGCTCAAATGGTAGAACTTCAGATTTTTTTTTTTGGGTTCGATTGTGAGGCCTGAACTCTGGGTCTGGGCGCTGTCCCTCAGCTCTTCAGCTCAAGGCTAGCGCTCTACCACTTGAGCCACCTTCCCAGCCCTAGAACTTCAGATGTAAGCAAACAAAACTGAAGTTCTGTGTTTGAGACCTAGAACTGGCAAAAGTGTGGGAGGATGTTCAGTTATTTCTATTGAGGTTGATAAAAAATATTCTATGATTGATGGCAGAGATGTTTGCACAATTCCAAGGCAATACTAAATGACACTGAATTGTGTCTTTCAGGTGGAAGAATAATCTCAACCCAGCTGTTTAATTGAGGGCAGTAGTCTCATGCTATGGGCAGCTAACAGTGATGTATAAAGGTAGTATATGGGAGCCGGGCGCTGGTGGCTCACGCCTGTAATCCTAGCTACTCAGGAGGCTGAGATCTGAAGATCAAGGTTCAAAGCCAGCCCGGGCAGGAGAGACCGTGAGACTCCTATCTCCAATAAACTACCAGAAAACCGGAAGTGGCACTGTAGCTCAAGTGGTAGAGTGCTCGCCTTGAGCTGAAGAGCTGAGGGACAGCGCCCAGGCCCAGAGTTCAAGCCCCACGACCGACCAAAAAAAAAAAAAAAAAGGTAGTATATGGGGAGGGATGGGGTAGGGCCAGACTGAGGTCAGCGCAGCTATGTCCTATTCAGAGACTATCAGTGCAGGGTGGGCTGCACTTCCCCCTGGTGGTGGAGGGGGAAACTTGGAATTTTGGTTTTATTTATTTATTGTTTTTTATTGTGAAAATACTGTACAGAGGGGTTACAAGTACATGGGCAAGGTAATGAGTACATTTCTTATCAAGCATTGTTGCCTCATCCTTTGTTTCCCCTTCCCATCACTTCCCATCTCCCCCTCCACCCTCGAATTTTTTTCACTGTTGTTTAGTTTTTATTCATAATCATAAACTTTGCAATCCAGCTAGATTTGGAGGAGAGGTAAGGAAAACATGGAACCCAAAGAACTGCAGTGAGAGCACAAAGATGACAGGATATCGCAAGCAGATGGGTGAAAGGGTGCGCTCCTGAGCTACAGAAGGAATGGTCTGGTGGTTATGGTAAACCAAATCAAATGTATTAGAGTTGTCCACAGTCGGTAATGGTGACCTTCTTGCTGGGCTTGCCATTCCCGGACCCAAAGCCCTGCATGGCTTCCACGACTTCCATGCTCTCTTTCACTTTCCCAAAGACCTCATGGCTTGCCATCCAACCAATCAGTCTTGACAGTGCAGATGAAAAACTGGGAAACATTTGTGTTTGGTCCAGCATTTGCCATGGACAAGATGCCAGGACCTGTATGCTTCAGGATGAAATTCTCATCAAATTTCTCTCTGTAGATGGACTTGCCACCAGTGCATTATGGCATGTTTAGTCACCACCCTGGCACATGAATCCTGGGATAATCCTATGAAAGCAGGAACCCTTATAACCAAATCATTTCTCTCCAGTGCTCGGAGCACAAAAGTTTTCTGTGGTCTTTGGAACTTTGTCTGCAAACAGCTTGAAGCAGACACGGCCCAAGGGCTTGCCATCGGCGGCGGTGGGGTTGACCATGGCTGGCAGCTGGTGTCTGCGAAGCGCGAATTTTTTTTTTTAATCTGCATAGTTGTATAGCCAGGTGCCAGTGGTTCACACCTGTAATTCTAACTACACAGGAAGCTAAGATCTGAGGATTGCAATTCGAAGCCAGCCCAGGCAGAAAAGCCTGTGAAACTCTTATCTCCAATAAACTACTTAGAAAAAGCCGGAAGTAGTGCTATGGCTCAAATGGTAGAGTGGTGGTCTAGAACAAAGAGGCTCAGGGACAGTGCCTAGGCCCTAAGTTCAAGGCCTAGTACCTGCAAAAGAAAAAAGGTTTCATTGTGACATTTCCACATATGCACACAATATATTCTTTTTTTGTTTTGTTTTTGTTGGTCATGGGGCTTGAACTCTGGGCTTGGGCGCTGTCCCTCAGCTCTAGGTAAGCGCTCTACTGCTTGAGACACAGCACCACTTCCAGTTTTCTGGTGGTTAATTGGAGCTAAGAGAGTCTCACTGACTTTCCTGCCTGGGCTGGCTTTGAACCGTGATCCTCAGATCTCAGCCTCCTGAGTAGCTAGGATTACAGGCATCAGCCACTGGTGCCTGGCCACAACATATTCTTGGAGAGCCCTCCCCCCAATTGTTCTCTCAATCCTACTCCCTCTTCTTCTTCTTCTTTTTTAAAATGCCATCCTGGAGCTTGAACTGAGGTTCTGGGCATTTTCCCTGAGCTTTTGTAATGAAGGCTAGCACTCTATTATTTGAGCCACAGCTCCACTTTGGCCTATTGGTCATTAATTGGAGTTAAGAGTCTCATGGACTTTACTGCTTGAGCCAGCTTGAAACCATGGGTCCTCAGATCTCAGCCTCCTGAAAAGCTAGGACTATAGGTGTGAGCCACTGGTGCCCAGTTCCACTCCCTCTTTTAAAACAATTTCAACAGGCTTCATTGTTCTGTTTTCCTATAAAAGGTATTTTCATGCCAGTAAGTTATATGGATCCTGTTCATGCTCACTCACCCTCTCCCTTAGTTCTCTACCACCCCCTTGACCCCACTGGTGCCCACCACTTCATCACAGCATGTTTTACTTTCCTGTCATTATTCTTAGTGTGTATTAATTACACCAAGGGGTTTCACTGTAGTATGTCAGACATGCATATATTATGCTTTGCTCAGACTAACTGTCTCTCTGGCTTCCTCTTTCCCTGCCCTGATTCTATTGATCAGCAGTTTTCATTAGGTTCCTTATGCTGTCTTCATGCCCAGTTGTACTGTATTGCAAAACTACTCATCCTTTACCTTTCTTTTTCCTCTCCTCACCTCCCCTCATTTTCCTACATAGTCCCTTGGTTAGAATCATGTTCTCTCTATATGTGTGTGTAATAGATATTTACCTGTGCATGAATATATATTATATATTTTATTATATATTTTTATTACATATTTTTTTTTGTTG
>NW_012267284.1:5425370-5437278 GCF_000151885.1 Dipodomys ordii
CGGTCCGGTCGTGGGGCCTGAACTCTGGGTCTGGGCGCTGTCCCTCAGCTCTTCAGCTCAAGGCTAGTGCTCTACCACTTGAGCCCACAGCGCCACTTCCGGCTTTTTTTTTCTTTTTGCTTATGTGGTGCTGGGGAATCGAACCCAGGGTCTCAGGCATGCAAGGTAAGCACTCTACCACTGAGCCACCTTCCCAGCCCCCACTTCCAGTTTTCTGGAGGTTAATTGGAGATTAGAGTCTCATGGACTTTCCTGCCCAGGCTGGCTTTGAACCTTGATCCTTAGATCTCAGTGTCCTAAGTAGCTAGGATTACAGGTGTGAGCTACAGGCACCCAGTTGTTTGTTTGTTTGTTCCTTCCTTCCCCCCTTCCTTCCTTCTTTCTTTTTCTTTTCTTTTCTTTTTTCTTTTTTTTTTTTTGTGCCAGTCCTAGAACGTGAACTCCAGGCCTAGGCACTGTCCCTGAACTTTTTTTGCTCAAGGCTAGTGCTCTACCACTTGAGCCACAGCTTCACAGACTTTTCTGCCCAGATGGTTTGGAACTATGATCCGCAGATCTCAGCCTCCTGAGTAGCTACAAGTGTGAGCCACCAGCACATGGCTTTGGCTTTATTTTTCTTTATGGTTGTGTAATATATATATGCATATATTAAACATAGGCATGAAGGTATCTTTCTGTATATTGTTCTACTCTCCTTTGGATATGTGTTCTATAGTGGTAGGTCAGGGTTAGACGGTCAAGTTCTATTTTAGTCTTTTGAGGAACTTCCATACTGATTTCATAGTGCTTGTACTAGTTTACATTCCCACCATCAGTGTATGTGAGAGTTTCTTTTCCTTTTCCCCTAATTCTCATTAGCATTTGCTGTTGGTTTTCTTGATGAATGTCATTATGACTGGGGTAATATTAAATCTTAGTGTAGTTTTTTTTTTTGTCAGTCATGGGGCTTGAACTCTGCGCCTGGCTTAGCTCAAGGCTAGCGCTCTCTACTACTTGAGCTACAGCACCACTTTCTGCTTTCTGGTGGTTTATTGGAGATAAGAGTTTCACAGACTTTCCTGCCCAGACTGGCTTTGAACTGAGATCCTCAGATCTCAGCCTCCTAGTAGCCAGGATTACAGGCATGAGCCACCAGCTCCCAGCTTTTTATTTTGTGTTGCTACTGGCACTTCAGAGCCTGGATGCTGTTCCTTAGTTTTTTGTTTTGTTTTGTTTTGCTGAAGATACTCTACCAGTGAGCCATAGCTCCACTTCTGGTCTTTCAGTGGTTGATTGGCAATAAGAGTCTCACAGGCTTTCCTGCCAGGCTGGCTTCAAATCAGGATCCTCAGATTTCAGCTTCCTAAGCAGCTAGGGTTATAGACGTTAACCTCTGGCAACCTGCCTGAGTTCTTTGTACATGCTAGATATTAACCTTTTATATATTGAATAGCTGGAAAAGATTTGTCTCCCATTCCCTGGATTGACCCTTGTTTCTGGTAATTTGATTCTTTTTTTTACAACTTTTTTTTGGAGGGGGTGGGGGATGCGGTCCTGGGCCTGAACTCTGGGTCTGGGCACTGTCCCTCAACTCTTCACCTCAAGGCTAGCGCTCTACCACTTGAGCTACAACGTCACTTCCAGCTTTTTTTTTTTCTGCTTATGTGGTGCTGAGGAATCGAACCCAGGGCCTCTGGCATGCAAGGCAAGCACTCTACCACTGAGCCACCTCCCCAGCCCACTAATTTGATTCTTTTGTAGTGAGGAGAATCTTTTTAATATAGTCCTGTATGTCAAATCTTGTTCTTTTGTGCTGGGCAATCTGAGGCCTATTTAAAAATTAATTACCTGGACCTGTAACTTTTTTTTTTTTGTCAGTCATGGAGCTTGAACTCTGGGCCTGGGTGTTGTCCCTCAGGTCTTCATCTCAAGGCTAACACTCTACCACTGGAGCCACAGTGCAACTTCCAGTTTTCTGAGTGGTTTATTGTAGATAAGAGACTCATGGACTTTCCTGCCCAGGTTGACTTTGAACTACGATCTTCAAATCTCAGCCTCCTGAGTAGCTAGGATTATAAGCATGAGCCACTGGCACCTGCCCTTTAACTTTTTTTTTTTTTGGCTGGTCATGGGGCTTGAACTCTGGCCTAAGTGCTGTCCCTGAACTCTTCAGCTCAAGGCGAGCTCTCTACTGTTTGAACCACAGCACCACTTCTGGTTTTCTGTGATTTACTGGAGGTAAGAATCTTATTGACTTTCCTGCCCAGGCTGGCTTTAACTGCAGTCCTCAGATCTCAGCCACCAGAGTAGCTAGGATTACAGGCATTAGCTACCGGTGCCAGGCTTGGAACTGTAACTTTTACAGTTTACCCTATGTTTTCCTGTATTCACTTAAAAATTTCATGTCTTGCTGGGCACTGGTGGCTTAAGCTTTTAATCTCACCTACTCAGGAGGCTGAGATCTGAGGATCATGGTTCAAAGCCAGCCCATGTGGGAAAGTCCACAAGACTCTTATCTCCAATTAGCCACAAAAAGTCAGAAGTGGTTCCCTGGCTCAAGTGGTAGAGTGCTGGCCTTGAGTACCAAGCTCAGAGACAGCCCTTAGTCAAAGAGTTTAAGTCACAGGACTAACAAACAAAAAAATTAAAGTCTTAACTGTGAGTTCTTTGACCCAGAGCTGATCTTCATATGTGTGAGAGTTAGAGGTCAAGTTTCTGTCTCCTGTTAGTGGGGATTTTTTGCTTCACTCAGTGGTTGGGAATGAGCTCATCATTTAGGGGATGTCAGCCAAGAAGGCCCAACCCAATCCCACACAAGAATTGCAGTGGCTAATAGAGCCCCACTCCCTAACACCTCCTATCCCAACTGTAAACAGCCCAGGATACTTCCTGATGTTAACAAGGTTTGGTTTTTGGTTTCATGGTGCTGAGGATTGAACTCAGAATCTCAATACGTGCTAGCTATGGGCTCTACCATTTGAGCTATGCTCCCCCCGCCCTTTTGTTTGTGATATGGAGAGTCTCACTAACTTTTCCTGGGCTGGCCTTAACTGGTAATCCTTCTTGACCCTGCCTCCTGTGTAGCTTGGATTATAGGTGTGTACACAAGACTTTTTTCCTTCCTCTTCTTTTCTTTCTTTCTTTCTTTTTTTTCATGATAGGGATCAAACTCAAGACTTTATACATGCTATACTATAGAAGTGCTGGATTACTGAGCAATATCCCAGCTCAACCCAAAGCTTTAAAAACATCTCTGTTACAATTTCCTGGCAATTGGGATAGTTCTTAGCATTTGCTTTTATTTATTCATTGCACAGTACTGGGAATGGAACCCTGGGCCTCGTGCATGCTAAGCAAGTACTCTGCTACTGAGCCTCAGCTTTGACAGTACTGAGGTCAGAACTCTGGGCTTCACACTTGCTAGTTAGGTATCCTGTCATTTCAGTCATACCCTAACCATTATTTATTTTTCAGATAGGATATTATTCCTCCTCACCCCCTCAAGCTGGCTTTGGATCTGGATTCTCCTACCCGTGCCTCTGGAGCAGCTGGGATTACAGAAATGTATTACCATACCCATTATTGTCATGGTAGAGGGTCTTATTTTTTCCCAGCAGGCCTTGAATGGTACTCCTCCTATCTCTGCCTTCCAAGCAGCTGAGATTACAGCCATGAGCCACTGCACCAGGCCCATGTATTCTCTTTGGACTGGCATATAATTTTTTTCTGGCATATAATTTTGAACATATTTATGGGGTATGAAGTGATGTGTCAGTCTCTGCACATGTCTGCACTCTACTTTGGTTCCTTGTACCAGCTGAAACAAACCAGGGTGGATCTGAGCCTCAGAACCTTTCTCTGGTTGAGAGAGGAACTCTTGGCTCTGGATTGCTACACTGGCTCTGACTTAGCTTTTGTTATTCATTGAAAGGTTATTTTTAGCCCTTGGGACTAGTTTTGGGGTAAGCCATTTGGGTACTTATGCAGCATTTTTTTTTTAAACTGATCACGACTATTTTCAATTGGATAGAAGTTCTAAGAAGAAACATTTCCTTTTTAAGGCTGTGTTTCTCTGGCAGTTCTAAAGCCTAATCCAAAAAGATTAGCAAAAATAGCCACTGTTTAGTAGTTCAAATCTGGGAAATGCAGGCGACAAATAGACTTCTTGGAGCAATCTTCTCAAGATGAAAAGGAAAGAAGGAAAAAAAAAAATAAGGGTCACCATCAGTAATGGCAAATTCCCTATTGGAACCAAATATTTTCTATTTTTAGCCAGGAAGCTAACCTTTGGCAATGATACATAGCATATACCTGACTATAACCTCCCAAATTTAAAGTTATATTAAGGACTAGTTTTGGGGCATGGTGTCTCATGCCCGTAATCCTAGCTGCTTGGGAAACAAAGTATGGAAGCATTGTGGTTCTAGGCCAAACCCAGGCAAAAAGTTAGTAAGATCTCATGGTGGGGTGTGTGTTAGGTGGCAGAATCACTGTTCAGGCTGGCCCAGACAAAAACAGGTGACTCAAGTGGTAGAGTAACTGTCCAGGTTTTTTGCCCAGATCAGCCTGATCTTCCTACACCCCCTCCTGAGTAGCTGATATTATAGGTGTGTACCTCCATTCCTGGTCCTAGTCCTCTAACTTCTTTTGGGTCAGTCTTGCATATTAGATGGTTTAGCTTAGTGGGTGTGATTTGATTCCATATCTTTGGGCATCATCTGTCCCCAGGGCTCTCCTTGAAGCTTCAATCCCAGCAGTCATAGCCCCAGAGTCTGGCTTTGTCTTTTAAAGGCTACAAGGAAGCATAGCAGGGCTGGGAAGGTGGCTCAGTGGTAGAGCACTTGCCTTGCATGCATGAGGCCCTGGGTTCGATTCCCCAGCACTACATAAGCAAAAAGAAAAAAAAGCCACAAGTGGTAGAGCGCTAGCCTTGAGCTGAAGAGCTAAGGGACAGCGCCTAGGCCCAGAGTTCAGGCACCATGACGGGAACCAAAAAAAGAAAAGCCAGAAGTGGCGCTGTGGCTCAAGTGGTAGAGTGCTAGTCTTGAGCTGAAGAGCTGAGGGATAGCACCCAGGCCCAGTGTTCAGGCCCCATGACCGGACCCAAAAAACAAAACAAACAAACAAAAAAAGGAAACAGCATTTCCTTTTTGGAAATGTGTGAACTGCTTTCCAACTTAGACAACAAGTGCACCTTTGAAAACCTAATGCCAAGTGAAATAAACCAAAACAGAAAAGAACAAACTTTGTGTAATTCCACTTAGACAAGGTCTGTCAGCTTCATTGAGATAAAAATGGAATAGAGACTGCAGCTAGAGATGAGGATAGATGAAGAGTTAAGTGGGTTTTTTGCTTTTTTTTATTGGCTTATTTTTTGTTGTTGTCAGTACCAAGGTTGAACTTAGGGTTCCTGCTTGTTCTACTGGTGCTCTACCACTTGAGGCATGCCTCCAGCCCAGCTTTTTACTATATATTTTGGAGATGGAGTGTCTCAGTTTTAGAAGTGTCTGGACTGGCCTCAAACCAGGATCCTCTAGATCTCAGCCTCCTGAATAGGTAGGATTACAGGTATGAACCAGTGGTGTCTTGTAGGAGTTTTTTTTTTTTTTTTTGCCAGTCTTGAGGCTTGAACTCAGGGCCTCGACACTGTCCCTGAGCTTCTTTTGCTCAAGGCTAGTGCTCTACCACTTGAGCCACAGTGCCACTTCTGGCTTTTCCTGCTTTTGTGGAACTGAGGAAGTGAACCCAGTGCATACTAGGTATGCACTCTACCACTAAGCCACATTCCCAGCCCAGGAGTAAATTGTGTGTGTGTGTGTGTGTGTGTATACAGAGAGACAGAGTGGAGTTTATTTATTTGCTTTTGCTATGTGGCTTGTTTTGAATTTTCTCTTTTTCATTTGGTGATATGGAGTTTGAATTCAGGGCCTTGCTTTTACTAGACAGGTGCTCTTCTACTTGAGCCATACCTTCAGCCAGTTTTGCTTTAGTTATTTTTCAGGTGAGGTCTGGAGTTTTTGCCCAGAGCCAGTGCACACTTTCATATCTGGCTTGTTTGTTGGAAAGGGAATCTTGTTAATTTTTTCTTGAGCTGGGCTTGAACCATGATCCTTTCAATCTCTGCCTCCAAAGTATCTGTAAATATAGATGTGAGGCACTGCCTCTATATTTGTTTGTTTGTTTTGTTTTTCTTTTAATGGTACTGGAGTTTGAACTTAGGTTGACACAATTCCACTGAGCTATGCTTCTAGACCTTAGAATTGAGTCTTGAGAGATATTTATATGTTCTAGATTCTCTATTAAAAAAATCTCAAGGCTGGGAATGTAGCTTAGTGGTAGAGTGTTTGCCTAGCATGCATGAAGCCCTGGGTTTGATTCCTCAGTACCATATAAACAGAAAAAGCCAGAAGTGGTGCTGTGGCTCAAGTAGTAAAGCGCTAGCTTTGAGCACAGACAGGCTCAAGGACAGTGCCCAGGCCCTGAGTTCAAGCTCCAGGACTGGCAAAAAAACCCCCAAAATCTCAAGGTCCTGAAGCTGGTGGCTTATACCTATAATCCCAGCTACTCAGGAGGCTGAAATCTGAGGATTATAGTCATAATTCAAAGCCAGCTAGGGCAGGAAAAGTAAATGAGATTTTTATCTCCAACTAACCAGTAAAAAGGAGGGAATAGAACTATGGCTTTAAGTGGTACAGTACCAACTCTGAGAAGTAAAGCTAAGGAAAAGTTCCCAGGCCCTGAGTTCAAGCCTCAGTACTGACATAAAAATTCTGAAGCAAAGGGCTAGGAAGGTGGCTCAGTGGTAGAGCCCTTGCCTTGCATGCATGAGGCCCTGGGTTCGATTCCTCAGCACCACACAAGGAAAAAGAAAAAAAAAAGCCAGAAGTGGTGCTGTGGCTCAAGTGATAGAGCGCTAGCCTTGAGCTGAAGAGCTGAGGGACAGCGCCCAGGCCCAGAGTTCAGGCTCCAGGGCTGGACCCCTCCCCAAGAAAAAAAAAATTCGGGCACTGGTGGCTCACTCCTGTAACCCTAGCTACTCAGGAGGCTGAGATCTGAGGATCATGGTTCAAAGCCAGCCTGGGCAGGAAAAGTCTTGATACTCTTATCTCAAAAACCACCAGAAAGCCGGAAGTGGCACTGAGGCTAAGTGGTGGAGTGTGATAGGGAACTAAAGAGCTGAGGGAAAGTGCTCAGGCCCAGAGTTCAAGCCCAAGACCACCACCAACAACAACAAAAATCTTAAGCATTTTGGATGAGTTTCTACTTGGATTGGTTGAGATCTGTCTCATACATGTAGTCTCTGGCTGTAATGTTGTGCAGTTATACAATGAGTCTTCTAGCCATGATGACAGCATTTACTTGAAAAGGGTTTCCCCGTGAACCAGTGAGCAGGAGCCTGTTGTATTTCATGCTCCATTTCTATCTGGTGTTAATCTGCCTCAAGTATAAGGTTGTTCAGGCTCTCAGAAGCCAAGACAACTCCCAAATTCAACATGGCTCCAGCTTTTAACTGAGAAATTAGTCATGTGGCCTAATGATCTATTAAGCTTTTATAGTCTCCTTAATAGCCTGTGTCCTCCCCCTCTCTTCCTCCCTTCTCCCCAGCAGCCTGGGTTTCAAAGCTTCCAGCATCCCTAGGAACGGATCTCAGGAGTTTTACTTTGCTGCTGTTCTTCACAAAGCTCCTGACTGCCCTTGTGACTCAGATCAAAAACCCAAGTCCTCAATACCTCTGGGGCACTACGTCATCCACCAGCCATGCCCAGATCTCTCTGACCTTCTGCCTTTCTCCCCAGTGCAGCTATGCCAGCCTCCAGGACTTTCAAACACCCAGAGGAGCTGTGGGCTGAGAGTTCTTCTGGGGGTTCCCATTTCAAGCTCCTTCCCCCAACCAGAAGCTCCTAGATCACACCCTCATCCCCTTTCACATCTTTGTTCCTGGTCAGTCTCTCCCTCCCCCTCCCCCCTTCCTCTCCCTCTCTCCCTGTCCCTGTCCCTCTCCCTCTCCCTCCCCCTGTCCCTCTCCCTCCCCCTGTCCTTCTCCCTTCCCCTCTCCCTACCACTGTTCCTCCTCCTCCCCCTCTCCCTCTCTCCCTGTCCCTTTCCCTCTCCCTCTTCCTCTCTCCCTCTCACTCTCCCTTTCTCCCTCTAGACCTGGGCCTTGAACTCAGGACCTGGGCACTTTCCCTCTCTTTTGAGCTCAAAGCTAGTGCTCTACCACTTGAGCCATATTGCCACTTCTGGCTTTTTCTGAGTGGTTTATTGGAGATAAGAGTTTCACGGACTTCTCTGCCTGGGCTGGATTCGAACCAGGATCCTCAAATCTCAGCCTCCTGAATAGCTAGGATTACAAATGTGAGCCACTGGCATCTGGCTCTGGTCAGCCTCTTAAAGTGGAGAGAGAGAGAGAGAGAGAGAGAGAGAGATTAAATATTTAGGTCTAGTATATATTGTTAATTTAGGACAGTGGTATGGTTTCCCATTTCCATGCATTTCCAGTAGAGAAGTTTGGGGAGGCTGAGTGTGGTGTTATACATCTGTAATCTCAGCTACTCAGGAGATAGATGCAGGGAGATCTTGCATTTGGGACCAGCCCAGGCAAAGTTAGCAAGATCCTATTTTACAAACAAAAAGGCTGGGGACATGGTTCAGTGGTAGAGTTTGGGTTTAATCAGAGAGAGAAATACAGAGACATAGAGAGGGAAAGGAAGGGAAGGAGAGGGGGAGAAAAGGAAGGGAAGGGAGAAAAAGAAGGAAGGAAAGAAAGGAAGAGAAAAAGAGAAAGAAAAAGAAAGAAAGAAAGAAAACAAGAAAAGGAAGGAAGGGTCTGGGAAGGTGGCTCAGTGGTAGAGCGCTTGCCTTGCATGCATGAGGCCCTGGGTTCGATTCCTTAGCATGTGCCACACAAGCAAAAAGAAAAAAAAGCCAGAAGTGGTGCTGTGGCTCAAGTGGTAGAGCGCTAGCCTTGAGCTGAAGAGCTGAGGGACAGCGCCCAGGCCAGAGTTCAGGCCCCACAACCAGACCCTCCCCCAAAAGAAAGAAAAAAGGAAGGAAGGAAAGAAGGAAGGAAGAAGGGGCTGGGAAGATGGTTCAATGGTAGAGTGCTTGCCTTGTATGCATGAGGCCCTGGGTTTGATTCCTTAGCACCACATAAGCAGAAAAAGCCAGAAGTGGCACTGTGGCTCAAGTGGTAGCATGCTAGCTGAAGAGCTGAGGGACAGTGCCCAGGCCCAGAGTTCAGGCCCCATGACAGACAAAAAAAAAAAAAAAAGAAAGAAAGAAAAAGGAAGAGAGAAAGAAAAGCAAGCAGGCAAGCAGGCAAAGGAGGAGGAAGGAAAGAAGGGAGGCAGGCAAGCAAGCAGGCAAGTTTAGAAGAAATGTCTCAGCCATGGAAAGCATAGCTTTTAAATATCCATAATACCCTCTTTTTTTTTGGGGGGGGGGTCCGGTCGTGGGCATGAACTCTGGGCCTAGGCACTTCAGCTCTTCAGCTCAAGGCTAGTGCTCTACCATTTGAGCCACAGTGCCATTTCCAGCTTTTTTTTTCTGCTTATGTGGTGCTGAGGAATCGAACCCAGGGCCTCATGCATGCCAGGCAAGCGCTCTACCACTGAGCCACCTTCCCAGCCCCTCCCTCTTTTTTTTGTTTACTTACAATTGAAACATTCTTGCACAATTGCATAAAAATCCATAACACAATTGCATTTCCAAAGGTTTCAAAAACCTTTGTAGCAAGGACTGATCACCTTGTTCAAACCTTGCTTATGAGGCTTCTTTTCCACAGTTCTTATCTTTAAAAAAAGTGTGGCAAGGATTGAGAGCATGGTTCAAGTGATAAAGAGCCTGCATAGCAAGTGTGAGGCTTTGAGTTCAAACTCCAGTACTGCAACAACAACAACAAAAAATACATTGTGCTAAAATATGCATAATATAAAATTTGCCATTTAGCTCATTTTGTGTGACAGGTTTAGTGGCAGTTAATACATTTGCATTCTTGGGAAACCATTATCAACTTCCATCCACCATCTTGTGAAACAAACTATACCTCTATACTCTGCTCCCTAGCCCCTGTCCCAGCTACTGGCAGCTAGCATCCAGCTTCCTGCCTCTGTGGATTGTACAGTTCTAGGGATTTTGTGTAAGTGGAATTGAGAAACCTCATATTGAGGCATTTAGGATCTATCCTTTTCTCTTCAAGAGTCACCAATGTCATAGCATGTTTCTGAATCTACCTTTTTAAGCCTGAGTAATATTCCATTTTATGTATAGGTCACCTTTTATGTGTGCCATTACTGGGGCTTGAACACAATCTCATGTTCTCATTCAGCTTTCATGCTGACAGCTGTTGCACTGCTACTTGCTACTCAACGTATGTTTCCAGCCTGGCTTTGGCTAGTTCAATGGAAATGAGTCTCCTGGGCTTTTCTTCCCATTCTTGAACTGTGATCCCCAGATCTGTATCCTGCATAGTTAGGATGACAGGCATGAGACACCAGTGTTTGGCTTGTATATACCACTGTTCTTTATATGTAAATATGTATAATATATTAAATAGTAATACAATATTTGATGAACTACTGGTGCTTATCTCCACTTATTTATTTATTGATAGAAAGTTTCTTCTTTTTAAAAAAGTAATTTTTTTGTTATTAAGGTATTGTACAGAGGGGCTACCACTTCATAAGTCAGACAATGAGTATATTTCTTTTGGACAATGTTACTCCATTTGGTTCTTACTTTTGAAAGTTATATGTATTCTAGATACAAGTTTTTGGTTGAATATATGATTTGCCAGTAGCTTCTCCCATTCAGGGATATGTCTTTCCATTCTCTTATCAGGACCTTTTTCAGAGTCCATGTATTTAATTTTAATGAGGTCTAATTTATCAGTTTTTCCCTTTAATGGATTATGTGATCAGATGTTTCTTTACCAAACACCTATGATATAATTTGGCACATTCACAATCGGATACAACTATCACTAGTATTTCCTTCCAGAACCTTTTCATCAGTCCCAAAGGAACTTGTATCCATTAAGCAGACACTTTCCACTGCCTCCTTCTATCTTTATGCCTTTACCAGTTCCGGATATTTCCTATAAATGCAATCATATGACATATGAACTTTATGTTTGCCTTCTTTTATTTGGGATGATGTGGTCAGATAATAGGTTGTTTGGGATCAGACTTGTAGGTCTGTGAGACAGTTTGCATTCTTGCCTGGTCCTTCATCCAGCCTAACTTCTAGTGTTTCACTGCATTCTGGCCCCTGCCTACCTCTGGCAGCCCACTTGTGCAGTGCAACCCACCCCATTGTCCAGCCAACTTTCACCATGCACCCAGTGCTCTCTGCATCTCAGGGATGGACTACTTCCTCCCCTCCACTAAAAATCACCCATTCTGGCTTTCTGGGCCTCTCTCCCTCCCTCCCTCCCTTCCCCCTTCCCTCCTTCCCTTCCTTCCTTCCCTTCCTTCCTTTTTTCCTTCCTCCCTTCTCTCTCTTTTTCTCTCTCTCTTTCATTTTTCTTTCCATATTGGAGCTTGAACTCAGGCTGGTGCTCTACTACTTGAGACACAGCTATAATTCCAGTTTTTTTGGTAGTTAATTGACAATAAGAATTTCATTGACTTTACTATCCCAGCTAGCTTTGAACCTCAATCCTCAGATCTCAGCCCAGTGTTGATGCTGAACCCACAAAGACATCAGTCTAATAAAATGGTTATCTTATACCCATAGGTTTTGCAGAGGTTTCTTTTATTTTTTATTTTTTTATTTTTTTTATCGGTGGTGGGGCCTGAACTCTGGGCCTGGGCACTGTCCCTCAGCTCTTCAGCTCAAGGCCAGCGCTCTACCACTTGAGCCACAGCGCCACTTCCGGCTTTTTTCTTTTTGCTTATATGGTGCTGAGGAATCGAACCCAGGGCCTCAT
>NW_012267284.1:5447863-5450221 GCF_000151885.1 Dipodomys ordii
CTTCCTTCCTTCCTTCACCACATCTCTCTCCCCTCCCACCCTTCCTCTCTCTTTTACTTTCTCATCTTCGTAGCACTGGGGATTGAACCCAGAGCTTTGCGCATGCTTAGCAAGTGCTTCTCTACCACTGAGCTGCACCCCACCCCCAGCCTTGGAAGCATATTTTGTTAAAGAAAAAACAACAACAAACTGTCCATGTGCCAGTCCTGGGGCTTGAACTCACGGCCTGGGTGCTGTCTCTGAGCTGCTTTTTTTTTTTTTTAACTCTAGGCTAGCACTTTACCACTTGAACCACAACTCTGCTGACTTTTTAGAAAGTCTCACTGACTTCTCTACTCAGGCTGGCCTCGCACCAGATCTCAGCCTTCTGAGTAGTCAGGATTACAAGTGTGAGCCACTGGCGCCTAACCTGAGGCATATTTCCTATAGACAAAATGCCACAAGCCACATTTTCCCAGTTGCATACATGTGCCATGGCACCTGATTCATCAGGGGCTGGCTGGGACCACTCGTTTGGTGGATGATACCTGGGGAAGAGTTGAGGCCATAGCATAGCATTCAGTCCCCTGCAGTCTTCCTCACCTTTCCATTTTTTCCATATGCTATGGAGGTTCTGTCACCTAGGCAGGAGACACAGTTTCCCTATTTGCTTCCCATCTTGGCTGTTGTAAGAATCATTTTTGTTCTCAGCTCCTCCAGGACAGGCAAATGTAACATCTATAATTAAATGTGTCAATTATTAGATTTCACACTTAAATGAACAGTTCTTGCTAAGGTGCAGAGTGCCAGCATGTCTCAGAACATACATACACACACACACACACACACACACACACACACACACACTTGCCTGGTGTGGAGGAAATGAAAAATCCTTCTGGGACAGAATTAAAAATCCTGTCCTCACAGTGAAACTTCTCCTTGGGTTCTATGCCACGTTTTTCCTCCAAGGAAGAATATCTAGGATTAAAGGGGTAAATATATGTCAACTTGTAGTTGTCAATGATGGCTGGAGTCAGGCGATATATGATATATATATATATATATATATATATATACATATAAATAAATAAAATATACATGACACATTCAAATGACCTCTATTTTTAATGGCAGTACTAGGACTTGTACTCAGAACCTTGAGCTCCACTGGTTTGCTTGGTGTGGCATGCTACAACTTGACCTATGCCTCCAGCCAGGCCTTTTGCTAGATAATTAGAGATGGAGTCTCGTGGACTTTTTTTTTTAATTGGGGATGGCTTCTAGGTAAGATCCTCAGATCTCAGCCTCCTGAGTTGCTAGGATTACAGGCATGAGCCACTAATGCCTAGCTTTGTCCTTTATGTTGTTTTCTTGAATTTGTAGAGTTTTTTGTTCGTTTGTGTTTGGTTTGCTTTCTCAGCACTTTGGCACACTTCACTCCATTTAATCACAAAATCCCTCCAGCTCAAGGCTCCTGCTCAGAAACATTGTCCATTGCTCACACTTCATTGGCAGTCTGATCATAAATGATTAACCCACAGTTACCACCTATAGACTAATGGGTGGGCACAGTTGGTGGGCTGCCTGGAAGCTTTTCCTCCTGGGTTTTTTGGTTTTGTTTTTTTTGGCCAGTCATGAGGCCTGAACTTTGGGTCTGGGCACTGTCCCTCACCTCTTCATCTCAAGGCTAGTGCTCTACCACTTGAGCAATAGCGCCACTTCTGGCTTTTTCTGCTTATGTGGTGCTGAGGAGTCAAACCCAGGGCCTCATGCATGCAAAACACTCTACCACTGAGCCACCTTCCCAGCCCTCCTCTTTTTTTTTTTTTTTTAACCTCATTTACAAAATCCAGGAAGTGGATACAGCCCTTTGCATTAGCAGGAATGTGCTGTGTATGCTCCACACTTGAGACAGGAAACCACAAGGAGCCACTTCTCCTGTGCATTTTAACTTGAGATTTGCGCCTGCAGTTGTGGAGTTCTCTGAGTCCCTGTACAGCAGTTCCTCCTGTGGGATCCTAAATTCCCCTAAGGGATGAGCCCGTAGCTAACCCTGTATAGATATTCCATTGTTCTCTTCTGGCCATATTGGGGCTTGAACTCAGGGCCTGGGCGCAGTCCTTGAGCTTTTTCTACTCAAGCCCGGTGCTCTACTACTTGAGTCACATATTCACTTCAGGCCTTTTGGTGGTTAATTGGAGATAAGTGTCACAGACTTACCTGAAGTCTATTTAAATTGTGATATTTAGATCTCAGCCTCCTGAGCAGACAAGATTACAAGCATGTGCCAGCCGCCTCTGTCCTACATAACAATTTTCAAGTATAAAATTCAGTTGTTGGCTGGGAAGGTGGCTCAGTGGTAGAGTGCTTGCCTTG
>NW_012267284.1:5450271-5452193 GCF_000151885.1 Dipodomys ordii
AAAAAAAAAAGAATGTGAGACAGATACTCACACACAGGCTTACGCCTGCAATTCTAGTTACACAGGAGGCTGAGATCTGAAGATTGTGGTTCAAAGCCAGCCCAGGCAGGAAAGCCTGTGAAACTCATCTCCAATTTAATCACAGAAAAGCCATAAGTGGAGCTGTGGCTCAAGTGCTAGAGTGCTAACCTTGAACAAAAGGAGCTCAGGGACGGTGCTTAAGCCCAGAGCTCACACCCCAGGACCAGAAAAAAAAAAAGTACTAAAGCTCAGAGCCTTGATATATTTGGAAACAGAAAGTGGATTCTTTATTGGAAAATAGGTAAATACAGAATTCATTCATCTATGAAAAAAATATTTTTGCAATACTGGGGTTTGAACTCAGGGCCTCACACTTGCTACACAAGCACTCTGTCACTTAGGCTATGTCCTGGTCTTTTAACTTATAATTGGTTTTTCAGGTAGAGTTTCATGCTTTTGTCCTGGCTTAGCCTTGGATCATAGTCTTCTAGCTCCCAACCTCACAAATAGCTAAGCTTTCAAACATAAGGTATTGGTGCTGACTCCAAAGATTGTATTTAACTAATTATTTGGAAGATAAATTCATTCTTTTTTTTCCTTACACAGTATGAGGCTACCATCACTTTGGAAAACATAGCAAAAGTTCCTATTAAAATGAACAAGCAGGGCTGGGAAGGTGGCTCAGTGGTAGAGCGCTTGCCTTGCATGCTCGAGGCCCTGGGTTCGATTCCTCAGCACCACATAAGCAAAAAGAAAAAAGCCAAAAGTGGCACTGTGGCTCAAGTGGTAGAGTGCTAGCCTTGAGCTGAAGAGCTGAGGGACAGTGCCCAGACCCAGAGTTCAGGCCCCACAACTGGACCCAAAAATAAAAAAAAATAAAATGAACAAGCAAAAATGCCTTTTTTAGCGGTGGGAAATGGAAAATAATACCTTTAAAAAATGTCCTTTAACCGGTAAGGTTTGCTTCTAATATATATGGCTGCTTGCCACTGCCTTGTGGCGCTCAGGCGTCCTGCATCAAGCTGAAAATTCTTCTGTTGAAAGGCACTTCCTTTTGTTACTTGACTGCCTTCCTGGTTTTGTCTAATCTCACCCAGATTACAGTCATATTTCTTGGTCTTTTAAATGTGAGTATTAAAATATCAAGCACAGAGCATTTGTCCTGTGGTCTTGACTTTTCTGTGCACTCTGAGGCATATTTTGGGAGTCTGATAAAGGAGAATGTTTGCTTTAAATAATTTTTAATGTCTCAAAGACCACATGGTCCTGTGCAACTTCTAAAATTTTCATGCATTCTTATGAAGTCTTTTATTTAAAGAGTATTTGTTTTAATTAAGCATGTCTGGAGAGGCTGTCAGTTTCTGAAAGAATGTGCTTTTCCCCCCTTTACAAGTCAGTTATATTTATAACATTCATAAACTGAATTATTAGCAAAGGCAAGATTTTAGCCAGTCTACCTAGGTCTTCTCAGTTCACAGGAATGAAAGAGAATAAGGCCAAACTTAGCAAAGTATGACAAATCAAACTACTTTTTTTTTTTTTTGTACTGGTACTGGGACTTAAACTTAGGACCTCACACTCTCATTTGGCTTTTTCTCGCAAGGTTGGTGCACTATCACTTGAACCACAGCTCCACTTCCAGCTTTTTACTGGTCAATTGAAGATAAGAATTTTGTAAATTTGTTTGACCAGGCTTCGAGCCTCATATCTCAGCCTCTTGAGTAGCTAGGATTATAGATATGACCAACCAGTGCCTGGTATATTTTCAATCTTTTTTTTTTTTTTTAACATTATGGGAGTTCGGACTTAGGACCTTAAGCTTGTTAGGCAGGTCTTCTTACCCTTGAGCCATGCTGTGAACCCTGTATTTTGATGACTAATTTTGACAAAGAGACTTGATT
>NW_012267284.1:5463113-5474642 GCF_000151885.1 Dipodomys ordii
AACTAAGATTACAAGCATGAGCTATTGTTGCTGGCATATTGTTGACTTCCTTCCTTTCTTTGTTTCTCTAAATTTTGTGGGTTTTCGGTGGTACTAGGGTTTGAAATCTGTGTGTGTGTGTGTGTGTGTGTGTGTGTGTGTGTGTGTGTGTGTATGTGTGTACCAGTCTTTATGGCTTGAACTCAGGACCTGGGTGCTGTCCCTTAGCTGTTTTGCTCAAGGCTGGCATTCTACCACTTGAGCCACAGCTCCACTTTTGGCTTTTTGTTGGTTAATTTGGTTGTAAGAGTTTCTTGCCCAGGCTGGCTTTGAACTGTGATCCTGAGATCTCAGCTTCCTGAGTAGCTAGGGTTATAGGCGTCCAACTCACACTACATTATTTTTGTGGTTTGTATTCTACTGTCTGGCCAGATTACCACTTACTTCTGTGTTAATCTATTCATGCACATTTGGTCTGTTACCACATATTGGCAGTTGTGAGTGGGTGGAGCTGCTTTGGTATCTATGTACTCTATCTTCTGGCTTCTATTCTTCCTTTTTTTTTTTTTTTTTTGTACTAAGGTTCGATCTCAGGGCCACAAGTTTCTTAGCCTGGACTGGTATGGCTGAGCTACACCCTCTGCTCTGTTTTTCCCTGGCTATTTTTAGATGACAGGCAGGTGCTACTGCATCTAGCTTCCCTCTGTGGAGATGAAGTCTCATGGATTTTTCTGCTCAGGTTGGCCCTTGATCCTCCCAATCTCAGCTGCCCTCCCAGATAGGTGGGATTACAGGCAGGAGCTACCAGCACCCAGGTTGAATTTCTTTCTGTATTTACAAGAAGGCTTCTAGCCTCCCTTCCTCACCTATGGCTAGGTTGGTCCTGCTGTGGTCCCCTGAAGTAGCTTTTCTTGGGGAACCTGATGGGTGACATGTCTCAGGCTCACAGCCCTCAGTGGCCACCCAGTAATTAGGAAGCTGCCTGTCACATGTGTTGGGTAGGTGCCCAAGGAGGGTGGGGGCTGGTACTGTGACTGCCAATGATTTTTGTAGAAGCCCACAGAAAGAGAAATGTCAGACTGTGTAGGGCGGGTGTAGCAGGAGTCCATGTTTCTGAGTCACCTGTCAGCCTTAATTTCAAGTCTCTGGACATCACCTCTTAGTTCAACTTGAGTGTTAGCAGGATATATAAGATATGAGATGGGAGGAGACACATTGACCAAAATGCTGTCCCGTCAGGGCTTGTCAGAAAGCCTGGAGAAAATTGCTGCTGCCACTCCAATACACATGAAGGTGCCCCAGCTTCCAGCCAATGAAGGGGCAGGATGGGCTTTTAGGCTCTGACCACGTCAAAGCTCATCCACCATGGAATTCCTCAGCTGTAAAATTTCCAGAGCTTTTTAACTCATTGTGGTGAACTTTCTATCTCATAAAATAAGCCATTTGAAAGTGGGCACTGTTCAGTACCCATTAAACATACTCACCATCCTCAGCAAAAATTTTCATGCTCCAAAAGAAAGCCTGGAACTCCTTAAGCAGCTGGTCCATGAGATTTCTATTCTATTCTATTCATTTCTGTTCCTGTTTGTTTCTATTCTGTTCTAAGTCTTATTCTATTATCCTGTTTTATTCCATCCTATCCTATTGTATGTATGTGTGCGTTTTGTTTTGTTTTGTTTTGTTTTGCAGTTCAGGATCTCACACATGCTGGGCCAGTGCTCTACCAATGAGCTACACTCCCTTCCCGCACCTCCCTGGCAGACCATGGGATATGTTAAAATACAATCCCTAGATATAAAGTCCCAGCTCTTGGCTCAGTGTATATACTGCCTGGTAGGGGCCCAACAAAGATGTGACAGAAGCCAGGTATGGTAATACACTCCTGTAATACCAGCTATGGAGTAAGGTTTGGTATGAGAATCTTAGTCCAAAATCTTCTCCAAGACAGAAACAGGAGACTCTTTGAAAAGTAACTAAAGCAAAACAGGGCTGACAGTGTGGCTCAAGTAATAGAGCACTTGCCTAATACTGCCAAAAAAAGATTTTTTTTAAAGATTCCATAGATCTTGTTTCTTGGAAGGAAGAGGGACAACAGAAGAAAAGTATGGATTCCACAACTGTCTCCTTGTGTGGTCCCAGGGAAGCAAACACCTAGGAGCCTAAATTCTTTACTTTAAAAGGAACTAATGGTACCTGCCTTATAGAGAGTGGAGAAGCTAGGAGGGGTTCAGGAAGGGTGAGGCGGATACTTAGTCCTCAGCAGGTGTGTTAATATGGTTATTATAGTGAGGTGTAATGTGGTGCATGCCTGTAATCTCAACTACTTGAGAGGCAGAGGTAGGAGGATTTATTCAAAGCCATGGAGTGAAATTACCATAGCTGAAAAAGAAAAGCAAAAAAGACTGGGGGCATGGCTTAAGTAGTAGAATGCTCATCTAGCAGGTGCAACACGATGAGTTTAATCCCCAGGTGCTGGGGGTGGATAGGTCTAAGCATTTAATTGCTTGCTTTGTACATCCTAAATCTAGGACAGAAGGGAGTATGGGACAAGAGACACACATAGAAAGGGATAGAGACACAGAGATAGAAACTGATTGATTGATCAGTTGGTTTTGGGATAACTCTCTCACTCTCTCTGATAGGAAGTCTCTTGAGAAGGTCTAGTCCAGAATATACCCTGCCTGCCTCCTTGGAACTTGGCAATGTGGAGGAGGTTGGAAGGGCTGTGACTAAGCTCCCAGCCAGCTGACTTAGAGCCTTCACAGCCGGGAGCAGGCGCCGAGGGGAGAATGTGCCCTGGGCACTGCATTGATGTGGCAGGCGGCACCAGAATGTGATTTTCCTTTGCTTGCTTTCCAACTCCTGTTTAAACACACAAAAATGCTGCCTGCTTCAGGGTGTGTCCCTTTTTTCTTTTGGTAGAAGACAGTTCTTCAGCACCAGATGGAATCTGAGATTCATTCTCCTTGCCAGGAAGCTACACTGACTGCTCTAAGATGGGGAGACTTGTCTTTCTCTGGGTATCACTAACAAGGTTCCCCTTTACCCGAAATCACCAAAAGGGCAGAATCAAAGGATAGTAGTTAGATGGATGTGGTGGTGGTGCATGCCTGTAATTGGGACTTTGAGACAGGAGGGTCACCAGTGCTAGGCTAATCTGGGTTAGACCTAGTTTCAAAAAGAAAGAAAAAGAGAGAGAAAGGGAGAAAGAGAGAGAAGAGAGAGAGAGAAAGAAAGAAAGAGAAAGAAAGAAAGAAGAAAAAGCAAACAAAAGAGGAGGTGATGCTGTGGCTCAAGCGATAGAGCCCTCGCCTTGAGCTGAAGAGCGCAGGGGCAGCGCCCAAGCTCAGAGTTCAAGCCCCACGACCGACCAAAAAAAGAAGAAAAACAAAACCAAGGGCTGACTGTAGCTCAGTGCTCAGTGGTTGAGTATGCACCCCAGACCAAGGCCCTAGTTTCAATCCCCAGAAAACACACACACACACACACACACACACACACACACATCCAAAGGTATTTGAATCCTTAGGCTGTATAGCAACTGGCCACAAACCAAGTGGCTTAAAACAACAGAAATGAGCTGGGCACTAGTAGCTACTCAGAAGGCTGAGATCTGAGGTCTGAGAAACTCAGTTCAAAGCCAGCCCACACAGAAAAATCTGTACAATTCTTGTGTCCAATTAATAAGCAAGACCCAGAAGTGGAGGGGTAGGTCAAGTGGTAGAGTATCAGCCTTGATTGAAAAAGCTAAAGCAGGCATAAGCCCTTGAGTTTAAGCCCCAGTACTGGAACATACACACCAAGCAAGGAAGCAAGCAAGCAAGAACGAAAGAAAGGAAGGAAGGAAAAGAAAAGAAAAGCAGAAATGTATTATAAGTTTGGGAAGGCAAGAGAGTCAGACCACAGTTCACAGCTCCTCTGAAGGCTCTGAGGAAGGCTCCTTCTTGCATTCTCCCAGCTTCTGGCAGCCCCAGCCACCCTCAGCCTTCATTTACTGACAACTATAGCAGCCTCTGCTCATTCTCGCCTTCCTATCTTCCCTGTGTAAGTTAGGCCAAAGCTCTGCTACCTGAGCTATGCCAAGTCATTATTGTTCTAGTGTTCTAGTGCTGTTCTAGTTTCTTTGTCTCTTTCTAAATAAATCTTAGAATAAACTTGGTCCTATCTACCAAAAAAACAAAAAAACAAACTGGCTGAGATTTAGACAGGAATTTTTTTGGGGGAGGAGTGGGGACATGGTCGGTCATGGGGCCTGGGCGCTATCTCTGAGCTCTTCAGCTCAAGGCAAGCACTCTACCACTTGAGCCACAGTGCCACTTTTGGTTTTCGGGTGGTTAATTGGAAATAAGTCTTGTGGACTTTCCTGCCCAGGCTGGCTTTGAACCATGATCCTCAGATCTCAGCCTCCTGAGTAGCTAGGATTATAGGCCTGAGCCACCGATACCGGCTTGGATAGGAATTTTTTAAAATTTACATCTCAGTTTGGGAAGAATTGCCATCTTCCTGTGTTGTCTTCCAATTCATGAACGTGATATGTCTCTTCATCATTTATTTAGATCTTCTTTGGTATCTTCCATCAGTATTTTATACTTTTCAATGGACAAATCCTGTAAATGTATCCTAGAAGAGAGTCTGGGTCTCTTTTCTTTTCTTTTCTTTTTATGTGTGCTGATACTGGGGCTTGAACTCAGGGCTTGTTTTTTTGCTTGGCTCAATTTTCAGACTTCAGCCTCCTGAGTAGTTAGTATTATAGGCATGAGCCATGGTGCTGGACTCCAGCTGTTATTTTTATTTTTGCTGGTGCTGGCACTTGAACTCAGAGCCTAGGTGCTTTCCCTTTGGATGGCAATCTGCCACTTGAGCCACAGCTCCATTTTCAACTTTTTGTTGGTTAAAGAGTCTTACAGACTTTCCTGTTCAGACTGTCTTCAAACCTCAATTCTCAGATCTCAGCCTTCTGAGAAACTAAGATTACAAGTGTGAGCCACCAGCACCCAGGAACCTTATGAATCTTTAAGGTTTACAAGAAAGCTGGCCTGTTATAGCCTAGGCTTATCCAGGTACCAGTGATTGTGCTTTGGGATACATCATGGCTAGGGTCCAAAAACTATCAGTGGGTGTTATGTGGCCTTTTAAAGAAAGCAATAAATGGCTGGAATTCAGAACTGGCGTCTACAATCTGACAAGTCAGACTGCTTGTGTGTAGTTAGGACCTTAGAGTCACATGCTGTGTGACCATTGTCCTGTCCCTTGCTGGCTAGGGGCAATATTTTCCCTGAAAACAGGACATGAGTCAGACAGATGTTCTATGTCCTCATGTTTGTTATTTTAGCCCCCTGCCCTTTTTTAGTGGGTTTGAACTCATAGCCTTGGGTTTGAACTCATATACTTATACTTGTGTTTGCTAGGCAGATACTCTAACCACTTCAACCATGTTTCCTTTTTTGTATTATTTATCAGGTAGAGTCTTTTTTTTTTTTTTTTTTGGCCTGGGACTGGCTGGAACTCAGTCCTATCTCCACCTTGTAGGTGGCTGGGATCTCAGGTGTGCATCATCACAACCAGCTTATTGATTGAGATGGAGTCTTGGGAACTTTTTCCCCAGGCTGTTCTCAAATCGTGATTCTCTTAATCTCTGTCTCCAGAGTGGCTAGGATTACAGGTGTAAGCTACCACACCCAGCAACCCTTTTTCTTTTTAATTGCTTGACCGATAGTACACTTGACTCTCTGGGATGATTCTCCTGATGATTTTAAGCTGTACATTGTGGACTCTGACCAACTTTTTTTCCTGACCAACTTAATTTTTGAAATTAATTGTTTTTTAATGTTTTAGTAGGTCAGGGACAAACTAAAAAATGAAGAACTAGATAAAAATAACACAGCTTTTTATTACTATAGCAGACAACTTTCTTAAATAACTCTTAATATTGGTGCTGTCTTAAGCAGAATCTTTTTTCCAAGGGCAAATAGCTCAGAATAGGGGCCAAACTATTTTATTCCAAGTTTACTGTGGGTGGGCACTGGTCAGTAATGCCTATAATGCTAGCTTCTTATTATTTGCCAGTCTGGGGGCTTGAACTCAGGGCCTGGGCGCTGCCCCTGATCTTCTGCTCAAGGCTAGCACTCTACCACTTGACCCACAGCCCCACTTCTTTTTCTGCTTATGTGGAACTGAGGAATTGAACCCAGGGCTTCATCCATACTAGGCAAGCACTCTACCTCTAAGCCACATTCCCAGCCCTGGTGAATCCTTTTGAAGCTAGCCTGGGAAGGAAAGTCCTTGAGACTCTACCGCTATATTAATCAGGCAAAAAAGCTGGGTTGGAGGCATAGTTCAAATGGCAGGGCACCAGCCATGAACAAGAAAGCTAAGGGAAAGCATGAAGTTCTGAGTTCTGAGTAAGCCTCAGTAAAGGCAAAAAAAAACCCCAACAAAACCAAACAAACAAAAAACCCCAAAGCCAAGCAAACACCCCCCACCAAACCAAACCTTTACTGTGGAAGAGAAATTTGACCATATTTTTCCCCCTGCTGTTTTGTTTTTGCAAAATTGCAAGTTACAAATCAATTAAAAAAGAATTAAGCTGCTCTTGGTAAAGTGACATTGAGGCACTGATGTCAAGGAGAAAAACAAGACTAAGGTAGATGGATGGCACTGAGCAATTGTAAAAGAGAGACAGCATAGCAAAAGGCAGAATATCTGGGCTTTTGCAAATTTAATGAGGATGTGACTCCAGACATGGACTCCTCTTGTTTGCTTGGGCCCAGTGGAGCACATTAATCTGTGCAACATCAGCTCCATTCTTAGGTGGAATTAGATTTTGGAAAAGATTACTTTCCTTTTATGACTGTGAGCCAACAGGAGGCTGGCTGTGTGTATGCCTTTCCCAGATTGACCCAGGCCCCTGAGCAGATGTAGCAGATCAGTGGAGATCCCCATTTGTTCACAGTCACCACTGTGTCTGCATTCTTAACTGTTATCAGAGGAGACAGGAACCGCTCTGTGCTGGTCTGGCAGAGGCAATTGGTCAAGCAGTGTGGGCAGCAAAAGATACTGGTTGCTGGGTGTTGTGAGACACACCAGTAATACTCACACTTGATAGACTGAGATAGAAGGATGGAGAGTTTGAGGTTGCCTGCCCTACAACATCAGACTTTCCTTTTATTATTATTATTTTTTCTTTTTCTTGGTCCGTCGTGGGGCTTGAACTCTGGGCTTGGGCACTGTCCCTGTGCTCTTCAGCTCAAGGCGAGCACTCTACCACTTGAGCCACAGCACCACTTCCGGTTCTCTAGTGGTGAAGTGCAGATAAGAGTCTCATGAACTTTCCTGCCCGGGCTGGCTTTGAACCTCAGTCCTCAGATCTCAGCCTCCTGAGTAGCTAGGATTACAGGCATGAGCCACCAGCACCCAGCCTGACTTATCTCAAAGACTCTTCTACTCTGCTGGACTCAAATTGTGATCTTGCAGACCTTAGTCTCTTGAATAGTAGGATTATAGGTGCGAGCCACTGGCACACTGATTTTTTTTTTTTGGTAGGTCATGGGGCTTGACTCTGGGCCTGGGGACTGTCCCTGAGCTCTTCAGCTCAAGGCTAGTGCTCTACCACTTGATCCACAGTGCCACCTCCGGTTTTCTGAGTGGTTAATTGGAGATAAGAGTCTCATGGACTTTCCTGCTTGGGCTGGCTTTGAACCATGATCCTCAGATCTCAGTGTCCTGAGTAGCTAGGCTTACAGGCATGAACCACCAGCGCCCAGCCTGACTTATTTTAAGAAGTCAGCACAGGCAGTGTTCTCAGTTCTGTGCTTTTTAGCACTGGCAGGAAAATTTCACAGACTTCAACTTGCAGGATAGAGATGAATGTATAAAGAAGCTCTGACATCTCTGGAATCTGCACATTAAAAAAAATTTGTTACACTATTCTGCAGTGGTCAAAGGCTGACAAATGAGTTTCAGCATGTGTTTAGAATATCTTCTACTTTTCTTGGCCCTGGTTGTCTAGCAAATACTGTGTTTTCTTTTTTACATGCCTATCCTCTGAGGACATCGTTGAGATGGAATAAATTGCCATTACAATCTCTATCCTGAAGAAGTTTAAGGCTATAGAGCTAACACGTATGCAACAACAAACACTTGGGTGGATGTTTCTAAGTAGGGGAGAACTTCAAAGTTACAGTTAAATAATTTTTTGCCTAATTACAGGCTTAGTGGGGCTATATGTATTCTAGGCCATCAGTCCCATGAACATGAGAACTCAATCTTGTTATGTTTATCATTGTATGCCCAGTCTGTTGAGCAGAGTCTAGAAGAGGTGACTATGGGAGGTAGAGGTAGGAGGATCTTGTTTTAAAGTGGGCTGGTAAAAGCTAGAGATCCCATGTAAAAACAAAGGCAAGGCCAGGTGCTGGGTGACTCATGCCTATAAATCCTAGCTACTCAGGATGCTGAGGTCTGAGGACCGTAGTTCAAAGTCAGGTTGAGCAGGAAAGTCCAAGAGATTCTAATCTTTAAAAGTAAAGCTGTGGTTCAAGTAGTAGAGCTCTAGCTTTGAGGGAAAAAGCTCAAGGATAGTGCCCAAGACTTGAGTTCCAACCCCAACACTGACACAAACAAAAACAAAAAACAAAGTCAAACAACAAAAAAAGGAAGAGCTGGGATGTGTGGATTAAGTGACAGAGTCCTGAGTTTAATCTCCAGTACCACAGGAAAAAGGAGCAGATAAATCTTCCTAAGTCTTTATTGTCTTTCAGAGTGATTGCAATATGTAATAACTGGATTAAATACAAATACCTTGGCACTTGTCTGATGCATAAATTATTTTACTCACAAATTTACTCATAAGGATTTCAACATCTAAGGAAAGCTTTCACAAATTAGACATAACTGAGTGCCTATCTTAGTGAATAACTAGGGTACTTAATGTTCCTATATTTGGCATAATGGCTATTTAAAAAAAAATTTGGCCGATACTGGGGTTTGATCTTAGAGGCCTCCCACTTGCTCAGCTTTCTTGCTCATGGCAGGTACTCTTACCACTTGAGCCATACTTTTAGTTTTGCTTTTTGCTGGTTAATTAGATGGAGAGGAAGTCTTGGAGATTTTTCTGCTTGGGTTGGCTTTAAACTTCAATTCTCTAGGTCTCAGCTTCCTGACTAGCTAAGATTACAGTTGTGAGTCATCAGTTCCCAACACAACTGCTATCTTGGTGGGAACCGAGAAATATTGGAAAGTATTGCCTAAAAAATAAAAAGAAATCTAGCTTTTTAAGCCAAGTGCTGGTGACTCACATCTGTAATCCTAGCTACTCAGGAGGCTGAGATCTGAGGATTGAGGTTCAAAGACAGCCTGGGCAGGAAAGGCCGTGAGACTCTTATCTCCAATAAACCACCAGAAAACTGGAAGTGGAACTGTGGCTCAAGTGGTAGAGCACTCACCTTGAGCTGAAGAGCTGAGGGACAGTGCACAAGTCCAGAGTTCAATCCCCACAAGCGACCAAAAAAAATCTAGCTTTTAAAGTTAGATATTAATATCCTTGAGTTATAAAGGTTTTAAAGCCTTCCAATTCCCCCCAATAAAGTGTAGAAATGACACTCTAAGTCTTGATTCTCCCAACATACTGGATTTGAACTCAGGACCACTCCAGACAAGTGCTCAATCATTTGAACCCACACTCCAATACCCTTTTTAACTTTAGTTATTTTTGGAATAGGGTCTTGAGTTTTGGCCTGGGCTGGCCTTTTGAAATACAATCATGATCTCTACCTCTGGAGTAGTTAGAATTACAGGTATGAGCCATCATGTCTGAACCTTTCCCAACATTTTTGCAGGGTTTGTTGAAATGGGAGTCCAGGCTAACCTGTAGAATAACATATTTTGCTTACAAATAATTGGGTTGTACTTTGTTATATTAGAAGAGATCAGAAGCAATTTTTAGATTCAAACTGTGAGGAATAACTACAGATTGGAATGCATGCTGAGAAAACTGAAGAATTAAGAATTGATATTGAAACACATTTATAATTGATGTCTTTGAGTTCAAAGCTCCATATAACACATTATCAAGTTCAAAGAATGCTGTCTCCCCACACCCCCCAGAAATGACATTAAGATAAGCTTGACAGGAAGAAGATCAGAAAGCCACATCTGTGAGTTGGGACTTAAATTTACATCTCCTGACTACCAGATCCCTTTTCTATTCCATCTTTGTCACATCAGCTGCCTAACATCTTATCTATACCCAGAAGTATCCCCCACAATTTAGGAAGCATGAGAATACCCAGTGTTTTATTCATAGGGTTAATAGGAAATTGAACTCTGTGTGTGTGTATGTATGTGTATGTACTGGTAGTGGGGCTTGAACTCAAGGGCTAGCCCATAGTCCCTTAGTGTTTAGCATTTTTGCTCCAGGTTGGTGCTCTACCACTTGGTCCACAGCTCTCCTTCCGGCTTTTTGCTGGTTAATTGGACATCACAGTTTGACTTTTCTGCCTGGTCTGGCTCTGAACCATGATCCTCAGATACCAGCCTCCTGAGTAACTAGGATTACAGTTCTGAGCCACTGGTGCCCAGCAGGAGATTGAACTCTGGAATCATCCTACAACCTTGAACAAAAGGTGAAAACTGTTTACTTTGATAGATGATGGTGAAAGAATCCTTTGAGTCAATTGACATTTTAAAAATATAAAACAGTTGCTGGAAAATTCTATTAGAGATGAACAGTCTCCTCCATTACAATGTTTGCTTTTCTTTAATGTGATTTAGTTGGAGCAGAATGGCTTGGGAGGACCCATATTCACTGTTGCAGGAGGGGTTACTGGAAATGAGATACATGAAATGAGAAAGGCAATCCATAGGTTTGGAACCGAGGCGAACCGAGGCCTTCCGCCCAGACCCGGGCTGTGCCCACGGGAAATTGAATTCAGAGCTCCTTCTGTATCATAAATCCAGGGCAGTTGGCAGTAATCCAAGGGAGATTGGAGCTAAATTCCAAGGGCATCTGACGCCAGTCTGTCCAATCCCTATAATGTCCTCTGAGGGCTGGACCCCAGGTGCGCCGGATAGGCGTTTGGTTCCAATCTCATGACAACATTCATTTATAAGCTTTACACTTTGTTAATTTTAAAATACCATCGTCGGGAAAGAGGTGGGCTGCATTATATATTAGAAAACTGAAAGGCCGGCTTGAGTTACTGGGGCACGTCCTGAGGCTGAGGAGGAGGACTGCTCGATTTATCCCTGCGCTCATTTCTAGATCTTCCCCGCTCCTCCCTCCCCGCCTTACCCTTTCCCCCACCCCTCCGCCAGATAGCACGTGTGAGCTGGAACCCTGGGCTACTGGGTTTTGTAGAGTGGGGTGTCTCGGTGTCCTGGACCATACGTCCATCCCCAGGCTGCTGGAGGGCAGGGGTCGCGGTGGGAGGGAGCGTTTGGAACTGCGCGCTGTGGCAGTGTGTGTGGCAGTGTGTGTGTGTGTGTGTGAGATTGTGACCCATGGTTTGTGTCTCGGCTTCTCACTCCGACTGCAGACACCGCCTGGCGAGCTGA
>NW_012267284.1:5479071-5484335 GCF_000151885.1 Dipodomys ordii
GGAGTCTCACGGTCTCTCCTGCCCGGGCTGGCTTTGAACCGCGATCCTCAGATCTCAGCCTCCTGAGTAGCTAGGATTACAGGCATGAGCCACCAGCGCCCGGCACTACTTCTGGTTTTTTGGTGGTTGACTGGAGCTAAGAGTCTCAAGGACATTCCAGACTGGGCTCACTTTGAACCTCATTCTTCAGATCTCAGCTTCCTGAGTTGCTGGGATTATAGGCATGAGCCACTGGCACCCAGCCAGGATTCCAGCTTTAAAGGCAGCATTTCCAGATCTTTGGTCAGTTCACTTGGGGACTCGGTTTGGCTAGTGGGTACCACCAGTGGTAGACAAGGGTGGCCAACAAAGGGTGAAAGCAGCTTTTATCTTTCCCCTTGTTCTCCTTGAGTCAGTGTCTCTGTACCTGCCTGCTCCTTTGACTCTAGCTCCTGCTACCGTGGCTCTAGCTCCTGAGCTTTGGAAATGCCTTTTCCCCTTGACCTTCCAGCCAAAAGGTAGATAAGCTTCTTCCTGTTTAACATGTATAAATAGTTACTTATTTAGCCCTTTAAAGAGATGGTTCTCATTCTGATATATATTTAAAAGCATTGGCAGTAGCTTTAGAAATGACAAGTTTTGACCGGGGGCTCGTGGCTCATGCCTGTAATCTTAGCTACTCAGGAGACAGATCTGAGGATCGTGGTTCAAGCCAGCCTGGGCAGGAAATGCTGTGAAACTCTTTATCTCCAACAAACCACCAGAAAACCAGAAGTGACGCTGTAGCTCAAGTAGTAGAGCACTTGCCTTGAGCTGAAGAGCTGAGGGACAGTGCCCAGGTCCAGAGTTCAAACCCCATGACCAAAAAAAAAAAAAAAGAAAAGAAAAAGAAATCACAAGTTGTATAAATCCTTTACCTGACAGTGACTAGTTCAAGGGATTTAACCTGAAATTACTTGTTTATGTATAAGACAATATAGGCTCAAGATTATTCATTGCCTTGAGGGTCCATTACTAGGAGACTTCTTAGAGAAATCATAGTATACCTACCTGGTGATTGAAGTTGTGCAAAAGAAGAGACAGCTTTTTATGAATCGATACAGAAATATCTCCTAAGTTACAAAAGCAAACTAAGTAAATGTGCATTGTATTCTATGGTTTCATTTGTGGGGGGGGGGGGAGGAAGTGCTTGTATACTCATGAAAATTGTCTGGAATGTTAAACAGGGAACTAAGAACAATGGTTACCTGTTTGGAGAGGTTGATGATAAATGTAAGTGGGGAGGAAACTTCACCACTGTTTAGTGTTTGAAATTAATAAAAGTTTCAAGTTTATTCTAAAATGAGAAAACAAGTCTTATGGAGAAGTAGTATGATGGTCAGAAAGCACTCTTTAAGGGACTATATATACAGATAATATATATATATATATAATAAACATATGGTGCAAATAATGCTAAATGTAAACTATAAATATTTTTTTTGGGGGGGTCCGGTCGTGGGGCCTGAACTCTGGGCCTGGGTGCTATCCCTCAGCTCTTCATCTCAAGGCTAGCGCTCTACCACTTGAGCCACAGCACCACTTCTGGCTTTTTCTTTTTGCTTCTGTGGTGCTGAGGAATCGAACCCAGGGCCTCAGGCATGCAAGGCAAGCGCTCTACCACTGAGCCACCTTCCCAGCCCTAAACTATAAATATTAACCTATGTTTTCAGTCTATTAGGAAATTAGTAAACACTATTTTTATTGTTGTTGTGGATCTTGAACTCTGGGCCTGGGCACTGTCCCTCAGCTCTTCAGCTCAAGAATAGTGCTCTACCACTTGAGCCACAGAGCCACTTCCAGCTTTTTCTGTTTATGTGGTGCTGAGGAATCAAACCCAGGGCCTCATGTATACAAGGCAAGCACCCTACCACTGAGTCACCTTCCCAGCCCACCACTACTCTTGAAAAAATATACATATATTTTTGCCAGTCCCAGGGTTTGAATTCAGGGCTTGAGCACTGAGTGCCACCTCTGGCCTTTTCTGTTTATGTGGTACTGAGGAATCAAACCCAGGGTTTCACATGGTAGGCAAACTGTCTACCACTAGGGCATATTCTCAGCCCAACTCTTAAATATTTAAGAAGTAGACACCACAGGTGCTTTTAGATTATGCTTAGAGCATGATTTTTTTTAATTAGCATACCTTTTACAGGGGGGGCTTTCATTGTTACATTTCCAAACATATTTACAATGTATTACAGTCAGTCTTACCCCCTCCAATACTCTCCATTATCCCCTGCCTCCCTTCCCCCAAACAATTGCAACAAGTTTCATTGTTCTGTTTTCATAGTTGCAAACTATCTATTTCAACCATATTCAACTTCCTTCATCCTCATTAGCCCCACTGCCTCCTGCCAGTCAGTACCCCTCCATGCCCATTTCTCTATTTTCAACAGCTCTCATTGAGGTTCTTTAAGAACATATTCTCTTGTAGCAACTTATTTATTCAAATGTTGATATGGTCCCTGCCAAATGTCAGGCCCTGTGCTTGGCACAAGGGCTGTGGTGATCAGTGAGGCAGATGACTATCGTCTGTTCATGGATCTTTTGTTTAGTTGGGGAGACAAACTTTAAAAAAGGTAAGCAGGTATATAAAATAATTGCAAGTTATGCTAACTGTATCGAAGGAAATCAAGAATTTGGAGCTGAGAGTAGAGGGTGGTGGAGCAGTGTCCTGGGGCAGCAGCCTCCTGGAGGAAGTGCTCCTGGCAGAGGAAAAGACACTGACCTGCCAGAAGTGAGTAGGTAGCTGTAACAGAGTGGAGAAAGAGAGAGAGAAATTAATTGTAAATGTAGGAAGGATTTTAAGTGGAGAATGACACTGGATTTGTGTTTCAATAATTTTAACTAATATTTACATAATGCTCTCTGTAACAGGTTCTATTCCACATACTTAACTACCTTCAACATCACCATTTATAGATAGCCATGATGAAGGCGTAGGGAAGCTAAGTAATTGACTTCAAATTTCACAGCTAGTAAGTGGTCGCAGTAGGACTGGAACCCAGATGTTGTGCTTTGAAAATCCATGCTTTTCTTTTTGCTTTTTCTCTCAGTGATGAGGATTGAACTCTGGATGTCAAGCTTGCTAAGCAGTTTGCTTTTCAGGTAGTCTTGAGCTTTTGTCTAGGCCAGCCTTGAACCCCAAATCCTCTCTTTGCGTCCTTAGTAGCTGAAATTATGGGCATGTACCACAATCCATGTTCTTATCCATTGCCTACTCTGCCTTAAAAAACAAAAAAAAGTTCAGGGGCTGGGAAGATGGCTCAGTGGTAGAGTGCTTGCCTTGCATGCATGAGACCCTGGGTTCAATTCCTCAGCACCACATAAGCAGAAAAAGCTGGAAGTGGTGCTGTGGCTCAAGTGGTAGAACACTATTCTTGAGCTGAAGAGCTGAGGAGTAGTGCCCGGGCCCAGGGTTGAGGCCTCATGACACACACACACACACGCACGCACGCACGCGCACACACACACACACACACACACACACACAGAGCTGAGGAGTAGTGCCCGGGCCCAGGGTTGAGGCCCCATGACCGACACACACACACTGTTCAGGCTACCTACTGGAAAATGGATTGGAAATGGAGGAAGAAGGACTTGGGGACATCAGTGAGGAAGTTGTTGCAGAGGTTCATGACAGGGGTACAGGGGCTTGCTCAATTAGGGTTATAATGGTTAAAGTAGGAGGAAGGATAACCCCCTACATACACACACCAAGTCTCTATTAAAAAATATATATATATAAGTAATGAAACAAATACTCAGATTTCCTTCGGTTAGAATTAAATATAATAGCTTTGAGTGCTGGGAATGTGGCTCAGTGGTAGAGTACTTGCCTAGCATGCATGAAGCCTTGGGTTCGATTCCTTAATACCACATAAACAGAAAAAGCTGGAAGTGGCGCTGTGGCTCAAGTGATAGAGTGCTAGCC
The DNA here is from genome assembly GCF_000151885.1 of Dipodomys ordii. Classification (NCBI taxonomy): domain Eukaryota; kingdom Metazoa; phylum Chordata; class Mammalia; order Rodentia; family Heteromyidae; genus Dipodomys; species Dipodomys ordii. Next base: position 5,483,027 of record NW_012267284.1, read on the forward strand.
TTGAACAAAAAAGAAGCTCAGGGACAGTGCCCAGGCCCTGAGTTCAAGCCCCGAGTTCAAGCCCCAGGACTGGCAAAAAAAGGAAATACAATAGCTTTGAGTGTCATGTAACATTGTTTTGGATCTTCCTGTTTTTGTTTTTAAATAATTGAACATTACAGGTAAGTTCCTCCATGTATAAGTCATTTTTGTAGTTGTGCAGGCTACACACTTATTGCTCTCTCTCACCTCTTTGCCTTCTAACCATCACTTTTGTTTGCCCTGAAGGCAGAAGAAAAGGCATCACTGCTTACAGTCTGCTCTGCCCTCATCTTCCTGGGATTGTCCTCACACCTCATTTCCACCCACACACAGGCTCCACACTGGGAGCTACAGGCTGCTTCTGGCCAGATAGTAAGCATTTCAGGCATTGTGGGTCACTTGGAGGGTCTTTTTTCTTATTATAAATATTCCTTTAAGAACACTGGGAATGTGACTGAGTGGTAGAGCACTTGCCTGGCATGTCGCAGGGCCTTAGTTTACATCTCCAGCATCCCTCACCTCAAAAAGAATGAAAACATTGTGCTTACCTGAGTGGCTGTCTTCAACCCCTGCTATAGTCCCCTGCCGTTGGAACATTTCTCACTTCTCTTGGCCACTCTAGTCACACTCACAGGTCTTCTTTATGCCACATGAACTAGCGAGGTGCCCTTGCTGCCTGCCCCTGGGTACTTTACCTTGAAAGAGTTGTGTCTGCTGCTAGTTTCTTGCTTCATTTAGAGTGTTTTTCTTGTGTGTGTGTGTATGTCTGTGTCTGTGTGTGTGTCTGTGTGTGTGCGCGCGCGCGCCAATCCTGGAGCTTGAATTGAGGACCTAGGTGCTATCTCTGAGCTTTTTACTCAAGGCTAGCACTCCTACCACTTGAGACACAGCTCCACTTCTGGCTTTTTGATGCCTGGGCTGGCTTCAATCTGTGATCTTCAGATTGCAGCTTCCTGAGTAGCTAGGATTCCAAGCATGAGTCATTGGCGTCTGTCTTCATTTGGGTTTGCTCACATGTCTGTCTCCTTACTGCAGAGGTCTTCCTCAACCAGCCTGTCTTAAAGAGCACCCCATTATCATTCTTTCCCCTTCCTCAGCTTGATTTTTCTTTTTGGCATTTATCATTCCCTCACTTACTGTGTATTTTTTTTTTCCAGCCAACTCTGAGCCTGGGCACTATCCCTGGGCTCCTTTTGCTCAATGCTAGAGCTCTACCACTTGAACCAAAGCACCACTTCTGGCTTTTTCTGTTATTAATTGGACATAAGAGTCTCACAGACTTTCTTCC